>NC_091468.1:23268168-23582752 GCF_027789765.1 Dendropsophus ebraccatus
CCAGGAAGATCAGAGGACCAGAAAGGAGCTCTCTGGGTGACCAGGTAACAGTAAAAGCAGTCTGTGAGAGGTAATAGGATCCTGTCCCAGAAAGTAAAGCAATACGGATATTGTGTGTGTGAGTGTGTGTGTATATATATATATATATATATATATATATACATACAGTGGTGCCTTGGATTACGAGCATAATTTGTTCCAGGACTGTGCTTGTAATCCAAATCCACTCTTAAACCAAAGCAAATTTTCCCATAAGAAATCGTAGAAATGCAGAGAATTGGTTCACCCCCCCCCCCCCCCAAAAAAAATGATTTATTATTATAACATGTGAACAGATGAAACAAACGTTCAGAAACAGCAGCGTATGTTATATTATAAGTTACTGTACAGTAATGGAGAGGATGGGAAACACAAGGGCTGACAGAGACTGCAGGGAGCATGAAGAAATGAGCAGGGCAGATGTGGGCACAGTATAGCAGTATTCTCTGTCCGGGGAGAGAGGGGTTACAGCTATGGAGAGATTACCTCCACAGTCCTGTCCCCTGATGTGAGCCCCAGCCTGAAGTGGGTCTGCTATGATTTGGAAGGTGAGGGAGACTTCCTGGGTCAGAGTACAGGGCTGTATACCCCGCTATGCTGACCATGCCCCTCCTTCACTCGCGTTCCCACCCAGTACAGGGAGCTCTTAAACCAAAGCAATGCTCTTAAACCAAGTCACAATTTTGAAAAAATGTGAGCTCTTAAACCAAAACTTTCTTAAACCAATTTACTCTTAATCCAGGGTACCACTGTATATATATATATATATATATATATATATATATATATATATATATATATACACACACACACTGTATACAAAGAAGAGATTACTGTTCTCGGTAGGAGTAGGCAAAATGCTCTCGTCTGGCAGCGCTCTGTCTGTTACTACAGAAAAGTTATTTGTTCTATTAAAAGAATGCGTCTGGGGGATTGTTCGCTGAAGTTTTCTATAAACGTTCTAGATCACCTGAGTTCTGCTGTGTAAACACTTCACATACAGGAGCTGCCAAAGACAGATGTATTTACACCAGTCAGGATGTATGAATTGTATACGGAACATATACACCATTGCCGGAATATTGTGTAGCCGGCCCAGGAATGTTAAGGACAGGCTTACACGGATATGTTTGGACAGATGAGTCACAACACAGATGCTGCGAAGAGCCTGCAAGAAGGGAAGAAATGTGCTTATGATACACAAGACTAATCTTCTTTTTGTTAGAAAGATCCCCTGAAATTAAAGGGGTTATCCAGTGCTAAAAAAACATGGCCACACTCTTGTCTCCAGTTCAGGTGTGGTTTGCAATTAAGCTCCATTCACTTCAATGGAACTAAGTTACAAAACCTGCACCCAAACTGGAGACAAGAGTGGTGCTGTCTCTGAAAAAAGTGGCCATGTTTTTGTACCGCTAAATAACCCCTTTAAGGACTGGGATGTCCAGCAATCAGATTTTATTTGAGAGGTAACAGGCAGTAACAATAAACTCAGTTTCCCTGCAGCATTCCCACTGAAGAAATGGGGAATTGCATGTTGTACAATGAAGTCAATAGGCTGCATTTATAATGTGTGGACATGCCAGGTCCTCCGGACACTCTATGTGGGTTCATAGATAAGGATCCTGATTGAGGAAGCCCTCCGTTGGTCCTTGGAACTAATTGACCCAGGAAGTGCGGTGACCACCCAGGGCAGCACAAGTGCTATATTGCTGCAGTTTGTAATGTTACATTGGGTACAGAGGTTCTTGTCTCTGACCTCTGGTATCACCTTGAGTGAGGGGCCGCACTTCGGATGTTAGTCTCCCTAGTTAACATGGTTGTAGTTGATGGCAATTGGGGCACCACTCAAGTAGTTGCTTCACAATGGGTGAATTTACTTAATCCAAAGCGTCGAGGTGCTTGGCTTCAACAGTTCCATCAAGTAGTCTCTGTGATGGAAGAGGGCATTAACCCATTTAGAGTCACAGCATCGGACAGGGTGATGGAGAAATCACAATGGTTGGCTCCAGGTGGTAGAAGAAGCTCTTGCCCGACTGAAAGCGACTCTGTACCCACAATCTGACCCCCCAAATCGCTTGTACCTTCAGATAGCTGCTTTTAATCCAAGATCTGTCCTGGGGTGCGTTCGGCAGGTGATGCAGTTATTGTCCTAAAAAAATAAGTTTTAAACTGGCAGCCCCGTGCCCAACGGCCAGGGCTTAGATTGTGTATGCATTAGGCTGGCACACCCTCTCTGCCCCTCCTCCCCACCCTCCTCATCATTAGGAATGCTTTAGGCAGATTGTCTCCTATTCCTCAACTGTGTGAATACTGAACATGGTCTGGATCGTTAAAGCACCTGTGCAATGTTCAGACAGGAGAAAATGTTCCAGTGGCATTCCTAATGATGAAGAGGGGGGGGGGGGAGGAAGGACAGAGGGGTGGTGCAAAGTTAGGGCACCGATACTCTAAGCCCCGGACTTTGGGCACGGGGCTGCAAGTTTAAAAGTTGTTTTTTAGGACAATAACTGCATCACCTGCCGAACTGACCCCAGGACAGATCTTGTATTAAGAGCAGCTATCTGAAGGTACAAGTGGTTTAGGGAGGTCAGATTGGGGGTCACTTGAAGGTCCACAAAGGTCCAGACAGCTAAGGGGGCCTCAAAATTGCTGCAATGACTCACTTAACTTCAAAAGTTAAGCTCCACCTCTTTTATTGGAATAAGATCACAGGGGACTCTTGATTGCCTGAGAGTTGGGGTCCCAGAGGGGGGCTATGTATATACTACACATAAAAATAGTGGCTGCCAGGAGAATAGCTAGAAAACCCTAACTAAATATTTTTTTTTCTCTTGATAATTGCATATAAAAGAAATATCTTCTTTCTCCATATTGTGTTTGCTGTCAACATCAGGGTAACAGATTCCTCCTCTGTGATGATCTCTGGGGTCCGCACGCCTGGCGCACACTCGTTCCACGCTGAGCCGCAGCGGCGTGAATAATTTCTACATTCCTGAAATAAAGCTGACCTATTTTCTGCCTATCTGGTGTTTTACCTTTCCCTATTAACAAATATCTAAGATGCAGGGCGGTAGTGCCCTATGGACGGGCAGGCCGTAGGCAGATGGATAAATCTCTGTCCCTGGAGCCTTGTTTCCTTCTGTCAGAGTTTTCTAAATAGAGACTTTTCCTTTAATTAGCCCCCAGTGTCCCCTTAGTAAGACGTCTTCTAGTTAACCCCCCACGGGGATAAGACGGGGCTCGAGATACTTGTGGTGGTCTAATAAGTAAAGGCAAGTAAGTCTTATTATAGCCCCTATTTAAACATATTCACTGTTCCAAATACACAGCGGTTTCTAAAATTGACGTTGT
Organism: Dendropsophus ebraccatus; assembly: GCF_027789765.1. Lineage (NCBI taxonomy): Eukaryota > Metazoa > Chordata > Amphibia > Anura > Hylidae > Dendropsophus > Dendropsophus ebraccatus. Next base: position 23,271,559 of record NC_091468.1, read on the forward strand.
GTGACGGTTATATCTATGGGGATGTGACCCTTCAAGTTTACTCATTTAGGGGTAGAAAGTAGAATATGACTGGTCTGTACCAATTTTTAATCCTTCAAAAAGAAAAAAAAAATCAGCCAATCATCTTTGAGCTTCAGGTGTCAGCGACACAATACATTTCTTACTACCTGCAGTCACCACAAGGGGAGCGAACTGAAATAAAATAATATATGGCTTTCACTGAACTGAGTACTACTAATTGTAAGAATGTGTATGTGAGCGGCTCCCCCTAGTGGTGACAGCAGACAAATAGGTATTATCACTTAATGGGGTTGGCTACTTTAAAGTAAAATTGTTCAGTGTACAGTATTAGTAAGTGTAGTCACTGTATATACTTACAGCCTGTGTACATCATAGAGCTAAAATCAGACTCCCCTCCTCCAGGCTGTGCTGTCCTGCTCTGTGGTGATTCTGTCCATAAGATGTCTGACAAGGAGGAGCATGTGACCATACCCTGCCCTCTGTGTCCACCATATGCGTATACAGGCACAGTGGCAGGCACTGGGGAGCAGGGTGTGGTCAAATTTGTAAATTAATTAATTTACCAAGAAATTACTTCTTACCTAGATCCCAAAAACCCTAAAGTCTTGGTTACTAGGTATCTCACTTTCCTGCTACCTGTTGTTAGGGGAAATATTTTTCACTTATTAGAAGGGTCCCTTAACTATAAGATAATAACAAAGTTGTGGTAACCCAGAAGCTGTATGTGGGATAAAGTGTGTAAAGTGTTCCTAGTACCCCCTCCTATGATGTGATGATATGAGGCTGAAACGCTGAGAGATCAGTGGTAGAATGACTTTTCTAACCAGTCTTTTATAAATTACAACACAATTTGCCGGCAAAATCCTTGTTCACAAGATGCGGTTAGCTTGAGATTTGATCTGTTAGCAGTTGCACTTCAAGAATACTGAAATCACTGCAATATCAGGTAGACGGAGGTTTGTGGCTTTAGGGAAAAGTAAGCTTTGATTTTGATCACTTACAAGAAAGTTTAGGGAGTAACAATCTCTTAGGTGACTGACAGTAGACTTAACAAGACTTACAGGGCGGACTACCTGGAGGGGCACTGTCCATTATATAAGGTACTCTGCTGGAAGAGGGTACTGACAACCTTGGGTTGAGAAAAAAACCTTTAGGTTGAAAAAAAAAAACGGTATTCACAGTAGAGAGTTATCAAGCTGAGATAAGTATGCCCAGCGGCACATCCAGCAGTATGGGCAACAGGCGGAACACTGGTAGGAGTTGACTTTCAACCCTAGTCCGATAGGGCTCAGTGGCTTGAAGAGGGGCACGTAGGCGAAAAGCACTTCTCCAACCTCTGACTGTAAACTGGAACACTGCGGATTGCAGGACCTAGGAAGACTTGTGTGAATGACTCCTCAGCATGGACAGGCTGGTTCCCTCAGGTGGTCATGCCTCTGGTGAACTTCGCAAGACATGCTAAGCTGGATCTAGAACAGAAGAAAACTGGAACAGTATAGCAGCTCAGGAATAGGCACTGGCCCAAGATGACACTCTGGCTCTGGATACTGCAGGATCAGCAAACACATGTCTGCATTTGGTGTTTTATCTGTAACACTTGTCACAGTGGCCAGGAGTGGCGTTACCCACCCCCGGACACACAGGCACGCAGGTGCGGGGAAAGAATGAGCATGACACTTAAATAGATGGAAACCTCAGTGCCATACAGGTTATAGTAACAAATAGCTCACTAGGTGCAGTTGTAGGTGACAGTTGTGCTTGAGGTAGTGACTTGAAATAAAAGTTGATAGGAAAAAGTGTAGTTTGACTTAGAGGTATAGGGAACCTTGTCTTGTAGTAGTGTACTCTGCCAGGATACTTAGAGAATGATTAAATGATAGAGAATCCTGGTACGAGTCCCAGGACTATACAACTGGGTGTAGCTAACTCCTGAAGGCTTCCCAAGGTAGTCAAGCGAAGATCAGTAGGATATGTCAGCTTAGGCTCTTTGTCCTACTGGGGATCAATCTCTTGACCTCTTGTAGATTGTCCTGACTAGTGAAGAAGGATCCCTGGTATAGACAAGGTTAACCCAGAGGACGGTTACCCCACCTTTGGGTTTAGCAGTGCATCTTGTGTTAAGAGTCTCTCTTACAGAAAAACTGTTTCTGTAGTTCCTGAAAAGGGCTCTGGCCCTGGGCCAGGACCGGGAATATGCTGCAGCAGGAACTCTGCATGTCTTGCTCTCTCCACCAACCACTAGACAAAAGACCTCCGACCAGGAAGTAACTAACCTTATATAAGGGTGACCTGGTCTAACCTCCTATTGGTGTGGACAGTGTAGAGAAAATAGAGGGGAGAAGTGTAGTTGGTGGTTTGTGTGTGAGGTACCTGCATCTGTGATTGGTCTAACAGTGAACAATGGAGTACAGAAGTTAACCCTTTCAGACAGATAGGGGAGAGTAAGACACCGTATGGCGATGGTACGAAAAAGCACCCATCATCCCAAAGAGTGACACCTGAAAGAGTTACCTTTAACCAGGTGGCAAAAGACTTACACAAGCAGGGTCCTGGAACACTGCAGTGTTTCCCTGCTTGGACCCCCTGTGATCATATGTGATCTGTTTAACCCTTTCGCGACCTGGGGTCGTTGATGCCTCAATGCCCAGATCGTTTTAGGATATCAGCTTATGGGATTATAATGATCCCATAAGCTGATGTCCCTGTGTCTGCCCCCTCTCCTTTGTCCCCTGCCGCTGTTACAATCTTGTGACAGCGGCAGGGGAAAGAGGGGAGGGGCAGAGCTCACGGCCGTGCGCCCGGTGGGCGCCCTGCCTTTCCTCCCCCTGCCGGCCTCCATAGCCAGGAAACCAGAAGCCTGAGGCTTCTGGTTCCATGGCTACCTTCGGGGCTCTGTGATCACTTTGCAGAGCCCCGATGGACACGGGCAGAGAATTCTCCCTCTGCAGAGGGAGAATTCTCTATCTGGAGCCCTATAGATGCTGCGGTTGTACTGACCGCAGTATCTATAGGGTTAACTCTCAGCACCAGAGCGCAGAGATTTGTTGCGGGTCCCCGGCTATCACTGATAGTCGGGGACCCGCTCCTGTGCCTGTGTCATCCTGGATCGTAAATTAACATCCCTGCAGCATCAGGCATAGGCTGCAGCGACGTTAATTTACTGTGGAGCGGCGGGAGAAGGTTAAGAAAACCTGTTATTAAGCGTTCACTTTCTCTGCAGTACCACCACAGGTGATAATAAAGCATTACACAGTGTCCATTGCCTCGTGTAAGGAAGGACAGGACAGGTCCTCAACAGTGAGAGGAGGTCTTTGTAATTGCAAACTTTCTAACTTGGCCAAGAGATGAGGATTCAAAACTGAAGACCCCCTTTATTAACTCTGAATTCCCTAACATGGTGTATAGATGAAGGGTTTATAAACTAGACAACCCCTTTAAGCACTGGAAGTCAGGAAACAGAAATATATTCCTTAAGGCCTTCTTACATGGCCCATTTAGTAGCTAAATGAGTGTTTCTTTTGCCCCTTGTCGGTCTTGTAGTTCCGACAATCTTTTCGTGAATCAGGAAGCTTGGGCTAAAGAGAATGTTAGGTTCATGGGTGAGTATTCCAGTGCATGGATCATTGAGCTTCTGGAATAGCCCTTTAAGGCCTGAAGTTACAGTAATGAAGCAATGTTGATCTCTCGTTGCTGCACATCCAGCTTCTTCTTCTTGAGATTTCTCATCCCTGTGAGTTCTGAAACATCCCGTCTCTGACATCAGTGCTGGGAATTATTTGTTGCCGCCCAGCGCCAGAGCAGGAGGACGCGATTCTCCAAACATAGAGATCTAATTTTACACTGTTTTATCCCTGTTGGTTGTCATGACGATAAATCTAAGAGAAGGTACGGAAGAAGATTAACTCTTTAAAAAAATATTTTCCAGCATCTTTTCTGTGGATAGATTACAGGCAGATCACCAGCAACATGAGTGCCAGGATGCCCTGTGGAGACAGGGAAGTGATTCCTGGGGCATAAGATTGCGAGCAGAGAGGTTATAAATGCCGGAACTACATATGGTCATAATGGGTCCTGTTTGTCTGCACAGTGTGTCATTCATTAGATCCGCAGTGTGTGCTTCAGAGCTGCTCTTCTTACTGTGATGGGGAATAGAATACAATACTATTGTCAGTCAGCCATTTTAAAAGCTTTGAGGATCCACTGTATCTTTGGTCACCTGGTCACTAAGCATATACATAGCTCCCAACTGTCCCGGATTCCGTGGGACAGTACTGTTTTCGGGGTGCTGTCCCGGAACGGCCCCCCCGTGTCCCGCATTATATGTGGCCCCACCGAAAAAAACAATAAACCAGTAACTCACCTGTCCGCCGGTCCCAGCAGCTCCTCTCCCGGCAGAGAGCGCACTCCCGTCATCCTCCGGGGCGGGCAGCGGGGTATACAGACACTGACTGTGCCGGACAGGGCCGCCATCAGGAATTCCAGGCCCCCATACTGCCAACTTGTCTGGGCCCCCACCTTACCAAAGACATTAATCCAAAAAATCTTCAGCTCAAGACATACGTTTGGCTATTTAAAGCCCATAATATGTGTTACATTACAAGTCAATTAAGTCATGTTTTCAGCCTTAAAAATAACTATTGTTTTATAAAAGAATGGCTGAAAAATGTCATGTTTTTTTCCACAAATAATACTGACACATCATAATCACAATAATGTTTTGCCTGAATTCTCCTTTAATATATATAGACAATAGATGCACAAACCCATACTGTACAAATAGGCAGATACACACATATATGCACACACACTCACACAGATACATATAGATCCACAATACATGTATACACACATATAGGCACATTACAAGATGTACAAATATACCAACATAGAGAAATTACACAGATACAAACACATGCAGGTTCCATATATATATACCTCTACACAGACACATAGCATAGATGCAGACACACACATGCAGATTCCATATATACACAGACACAGCATAGATGCAGACACACACATGCAGATTCCGTATATACCTCTACACAGACACATAGCATAGATGCAGACACACACATGCAGATTCCGTATATACCTCTACACAGACACATAGCATAGATGCAGATACACACATGCAGATTCCATATATACCTCTACACCAGGGGTGGGGAACCTTTTCCATGTCGAGGGCCGGTCGGGCATTAATAAAATCATTCGAGGGCCGCATACCGTGCGCGGCAGTTAGTAGCGGGGGTTTGCAGCACGCAGGACAAGGCATAGTATTGTTCCCCTAGTGCCCCTGCTATTGTAGTTAACCCCCAGTGATGCCCCTTGTAGTCTAGTTAACCCCCAAGTCATGTCCCTGGTAGCCTAGTTAACCCCCATCAGGCATGTCCCTGGTAGCCTAGTTATTCCCCCCCCATCAGTCATGTCTCTGGTAGCCTAGTTGTCCCCCCCATCAGTCATGTCCCTGGTAGCCTAGTTGTCCCCCCCCCATCAGTCATGTCCCTGGTAGCCTAGTTATTCCCCCCCCATCAGTCATGTCCCTGGTAGCCTAGTTATTCCCCCCCCATCAGTCATGTCTCTGGTAGCCTAGTTGTCTCCCCCATCAGTCATGTCCCTGGTGGCCTAGTTATCCCCCCATCAGTCATGTCCCTGGTAGCCTAGTTGTCCCCCCCCCATCAGTCATGTCCCTGGTAGCCTAGTTGTCCCCCCCCATCAGTCATGTCTCTGGTAGCCTAGTTGTCCCCCCCATCAGTCATGTCCCTGGTAGCCTAGTTGTCCCCCCCATCAGTCATGTCCCTGGTGGCCTAGTTGTCCCCCCCCCCATCACGCATGTCCCTGGTAGCCTAGTTATTCCCCCCCCCCCCATCAGGCATGTCCCTGGTAGCCTAGTTAACCCCCATCAGGCATGTCCCTGGTAGCCTAGTTGTCCCCCCCCCCATCAGTTATGTCCCTGGTAGCCTAGTTATTCCCCCCCCCATCAGTCATGTCTCTGGTAGCCTAGTTATTCCCCCCCCCCCCATCAGGCATGTCCCTGGTAGCCTAGTTATTCCCCCCCCCCCTCAGTCATGTCTCTGGTAGCCTAGTTATTCCCCCCCCCCCCCATCAGGCATGTCCCTGGTAGCCTAGTTGTCCCCCCCATCAGTCATGTCCCTGGTAGCCTAGTTGTCCCCCCCATCAGTCATGTCCCTGGTAGCCTAGTTGTCCCCCCCATCAATCATGTCCCTGGGATCCTAGTTAACCCCCAAATAAAAAAATAAACATCCCACTCACCTTACCTCCGCTCCCACGCAGTCCAGGTCCTCTTCTCTCCCAGGTCCTCTGTGCCGGTCTTCTCCTGCAGGCGGCGCGCGATGAAATGACGTCATCGCGCGCGGCCCGCAGGAGACTGAAGACACGCGCCGCTCTGCTGGGGAAGAAGCCGGCACAGACAGCATCCTCCGGTGTCCGCCAGCTGTCACAGACACCGGAGGATGCGGTGTATGCCGGCTTCTTCCCCAGCAGAGCGGCGAGCATCACAGGGGAGCTGCGGGCCGCGGGCCGCATCGGGAGGTCTCAGGGGCCGGATGCGGCCCGCGGGCCGGAGGTTCCCCACCCCTGCTCTACACAGACACATAGCATAGATGCAGATACACACATGCAGATTCCATATATACCTCTACACAGACACATAGCATAGATGCAGATACACACATGCAGATTCCATATATACCTCTACACAGACACATACATGCAGATTCCATATATACCTCTACACAGACACACATGCAGATTCCATATATACCTCTGCAGCCACATAGCATAGATGCAGACACACATGCAGATTCCATATATACCTCTGCAGCCACATAGCATAGATGCAGACACACACATGCAGATTCCATATATACCTCTGCAGACACATAGCATAGATGCAGACACACACATGCAGATTCCATATATACCTCTACACAGACAGCCACATGACATAGATGCAGAAACACACATGCAGATTACCAAGATACAAACACATGCAGATGACATATATACCTCTACTAGCACACAGACAGACACACACACATTCATCCAGAAGCACACATATGCAGATTGCACAGATATATGATCAGGGGCTCAAACACACACACTCTCACACACACACTTTTTATCCTTGAGGCCCCCAGTGATACAGTGCTCAAATACAGATTATAAGTGACACGTCTATAGCTCAGATACAGATATGAGTGACACGTTTATAGCTCAGATACGGATATCAGTGACACGTCTATAGCTCAAATACAGATTATAAGTGACACGTCTATAGCTCAGATACGGATATCAGTGAAACGTCTATAACTCAGATACAGATTATAAGTGACACGTCTATAGCTCAGATACAGATATCAGTGACACGTCTATAGCTCAGATACAGATATCAGTGACTCGTCTATAGCTCAGATACGGATATCAGTGACACGTCTATAGCTCAGATACGGATATCAGTGACACGTCTATAGCTCAGATACGGATATCAGTGACACGTCTATAGCTCAGATACGGATATCAGTGACACGTCTATAGCTCAGATACGGATATCAGTGACACGTCTATAGCTCAGATACGGATATCAGTGACACGTCTATAGCTCAGATACGGATATCAGTGACACGTCTATAGCTCAGATACGGATATCAGTGACACGTCTATAGCTCAGATACGGATATCAGTGACACGTCTATAGCTCAGATACGGATATCAGTGACTCGTCTATAGCTCAGATACAGATATCAGTGACACGTCTATAGCTCAGATACAGATATCAGTGACACACACTACACACTCTCTCGCACACTGTCTCACATACACTCTCTCTCACATACACTCTCTCTCACATACACTCTCTCTCACATACACACTGTCTCACATACACACTGTCTCACATACACACTTACTTTTAATCCTTGAGGCCCCCAGTGAGTGAAGTCTCTGCTCCCAGTCAGCAGCCTGCAGCCCCTCCTCCTTTGCCCCGACTGCAGAGCTGTATACTGGAGGGAACAGACGTCACAGCTGGGAGGGAGGGGGAGGGAGGAGAGAGGAGAGGGGGCCCGCTGCATCTTCCTGTCACCTGGGAGAGTACACCGACTATGTCCTAATATGGACACTGTATACCAGGCTTCTCATAAAAGTGAAGTGTGTGGGAGACCCGGGCCCCCCCATAGGCCGGGCCCCATACACCTGTACTGCCAGTAATGCCCTGTTGGCGGCCCTGGTGCCGGAAGTGACCTGCAGCCTCTATCATGAATTACTTCCGGCACAGTCAGTGTCTGTATACCCCGCTGCCCACCCCGGAGGATGACAGGAGTGCGCGCTCTGTCGGGAGAGGAGCTGCTGAGACCGGCGGACAGGTGAGTTACTGGTTTATTGTTTTTCTGGTCGGGCCACACAAATGGGAGGATTGCCTACTATGTGGGGCGCTATATGGGGGATTGGCCACTATATAGGGGGATTGGCTACTATGTGGGCACTATATGGGGGATTGGATAATATGAGGGGCACTATATGGGGGATTGGATAATATGAGGGGCACTATATGGGGGAATTGGCTACTATGTGGGGCACTATATGGGGGAATTGGCTACTATGTGGGGCACTATATGGGGGCATTGGCTACTATGTGGGGCATATATGGGGGCATTGGCTACTATGTGGGCACTATATGGGGCATTGGCTACTATGTGGGGCACTATATGGGGGAATTGGCTACTATGTGGGGCACTATATGGGGAATTGGCTACTATGTGGGGCACTATATGGGGGCATAGGCTACTATGTGGGGCACTATATGGGGCATTGGCTACTATGTGGGGCACTATATGGGGACATTGGCTACTATGTGGGGCACTATATGGGGGCATTGGCTACTATGTAGGGCACTATATGGGGGGATTGGCTACTATGTGGGGCACTATATGGGGGATTGGATACTATGTGGGGCATATATGGGGGCATTGGCTACTATGTGGGCACTATATGGGGGAATGGCTATGTGGGGCATATATGGGGGCATTATCTACTATGTGGGCACTATATGGGGCATTGGCTACTATGTGGGGCACTATATGGGGATTGGCTACTATGTGGGGCACTATATGGGGATTGGCTACTATGTGAGGCACTATATGGGGGCATTGGCTACTATGTGGGGCACTATCTAGGAGCATTGGCTACTATGTGGGGCACTATATGGGGGCATAGGCTACTATGTGGGGCACTATATTGGGACATTGGCTACTATGTGGGGCACTTTATGGGGCATTGGATACTATGTGGGGCACTATATGGGGGCATTGGATACTATGTGGGGGATTGGATACTATGTGTGGCACTATTGGGGGGATTGGATACTATGTGGGGCGCTATAATGGGGGATTGGATACTATATAGGGCATTTTTGGGGGGATTGGATTCTGTATAGGGCAATATTCAGTCAGCAGCATGTGGTGACTGTAGGGGAGTGGCTATGGAGGGTTGCTATGGGGGTGTGGCTATGGAGGGTCGCTATGGGGGCGTGGCTATGGAGGGTCGCTATGGGGGCGTGGCTATGGGGACCGCGGCGCACATGTCCCTCTTTGCAAAAGACCCTAGACCAGACCCCAAAATAAGTACAGACCCTAGAGCAGACCCCAAAATGAATACAGACCCTAGACCAGACCCTAAAATATAGACCCTAGAGCAGACCCCAAAATGAATACAGACCCTAGACCAGACCCCAAAATGAATACAGACCCTAGACCAGACCCCAAAATGAATACAGACCCTAGACCAGACTGCAAAAGAAATACAGACCCTAGACCAGACTGCAAAAGGAATACAGACCCTAAAGCAGACCCCAAAATGAATACAGACCCCAGAGCAGACCCCAAAATACAGACCCTAGACCACACTCCAAAATGAATACAGACCCTAGACCAGACCCCAAAATGAATACAGACCCTAGACCAGACTGCAAAAGAAATACAGACCCTAGACCAGACTGCAAAAGGAATACAGACCCTAAAGCAGACCCCAAAATGAATACAGACCCCAGAGCAGACCCCAAAATACAGACCCTAGACCACACTCCAAAATGAATATAGACCCTAGACCAGACCCCAAAATGAATACAGACCTTACAGCAGACCCCCAAAATGAATGAAGCTCCCTAAAATGAATACAGACCAGAATCAATAGCCCCCAATAAAAAATTCTGAACCCAACCCCCCCAAATTAATACATCCTTCAGACATCAAAAGAGACTCTTAATCCTAAAGTAAATACAGACTATAAACTCTGAAATGAATGTATTCTGCAGATCAGACTTTAAATTAAAATCAGACCCCAGACCAGACAATAGACTCTAAAAGAAAGACAAACCCTAGCCCCCAAAATAAATTCATAACCCAACAAAATTTAGACCCAAGACTAGATCCCTAAATCAATAATCAAAAAATAAAATACCAATCCTAAAATAAATACAAATACAAACCAGACAAAAACACAGGGCTCAGCCTCAAAAATAAATTCAGACACCAAAGCGTGAAATATACACATTCCCATGATTCCCCAGACTCCGAAAACACTAGACACTAGACCAGACCCCGACATGAAAAAAAGTTATACTGACCCTAGATCCTAACATAGATACAGACTTCATATACCCAATATATATATATATATATATATATATATATATATATATATATATATATATATAAAGACTCTTGGCCAGTCCCCAAAATGACAACATTCCATACATCTGACTCCAAAAAACATTTAAAACCAAATAAATATAAATATAGACCCCTGATTCAGACTCCAAAATAAGAACAAAATCCAAAAATAATTTCAGGCTCCTGAATCAGTACAGACCCTAGATTCAAATAACAGAATAAGACCAGACCCCAGGTCAGACCCTAATATATACCACAATACAGACCCCAGACAAAGCCTATATAAAAACTACATGTAAGTCAGACCCTAAAATAATTCTGACTTTAGCGCTCCGCCAAAAATGTCCCCAGACCATAAGATGAATACAGACCCAGAATCAGTCCTCAAAATTAATCCAGACTTTAGTCCAGGCTCTCAAAATAAATTTAGACTAAAGAACAAATACAGACCCCACACCATGTACCACATTAAATAAAGACCCCCAGACCATATACCACATTAAATACAGACCCCAGAATAAATACAAACCCCAGAGTATTGTCATACCTCAGATGAGACCCCTGTGACCTAGGATTCTTTTTCACTCAGCTTCAGCTGCATCAGGCCCCATCAGCCCCATGATCAGTCCTAGATTCTCCCTGACACAGTGCCCCCTAGAGGTTAGGCATGTCTTCTTATAGAGGTCTCTGATATTTAAAAATATAGAATAATATAGAAAAAAATGTTTTAAGATCAACTGGCATTGATTTGTAAATTACTTCTATTTTAAAATCTCAAGTCTTCCAGTACTTATAAGCTGCTGTATGTCCTGCAGGAAGTGGTGTATTCTTTCCAGTCTGACACAGTGCTCTCTGCTGCCACCTCTGTCCATGTCAGTAACTGTCCAAAGCAGTAGCAAATCCCCATAGAAAACCTCTACTACTCTGGATAGTTGCTGACATGGACAGAGATGGCAGCAGAGAGTACTGTGTATGACTAAAGAATACAGCACTCCCTGCAAGACATACAGCAGCTCATAAGTACTGGAACATTTTTAAATAGATTTAATTTACAAATCTGTATAACTTCCTGACACCAGTTAATTAGATTTTTTTTTCTCTGGTCTAGCCCTTTAAAGACATTTATGGCCGCTCTGATTGCTCAGATATTGGAGTAAATAAGCGCACTAATCTGTGATAACTTCCTTTAATATATGTGAGGTTCCTACAAAGGGAAAAAGGCAATTACGCAGCGGTGATGTGACAGCACTTTAGCACTTTACTTAATGCTGCTGATAACCGGATTAGCGCTAATTACAAGGAGTCTTCAAGTCATTATGTCTGTCAGACAAACCACAAACAGCGCTCCCTCCGCCTCATTTTTGGTAAATTCACATCAGACAGAGCCGCGCTGCTTTAACTTAGAAAACTCGCATAAAGGCCCTATTACATGCAGCGATTATGTGCCGAACCAGGCCGTATTGAGCAGATATCACTCTATGTATTAAAGCCAAGGATCAGCCGAGGAACGAGCAATCGTTTGCTTATCGGCTGATTACTGTCGTTCAACAAATCTCATTGCTCCATGTAATGGTGCATTTACACAGACAGATTTATCTGACAGATCTTTGAAGCCAAAGCCAAAATCTGTCAGATAAATCTTTCTGTGTAAACGCACCCTAATGGGTGTTACTCGGCAGATGTCTGTATAGCCCCACCCACGTGATTATTGAACCCTCTAACAGGATCAATAAGCAAGCGTCGGGCCATCTAATACAACCTTAGGATTAATAATTGTAGAAAAAAGTTAAGTTACTCAGCTTCCACAATTGCCCTTTATCACATATAAAATATGACAGGCTTAGATACAGTGCCTCCCTTGATACACTGTATCACGGACTCTATTCATAATATAGTGTTCTATATATGATAGTATTCTGATGAATAATACTGTCCTAAAGTTATCAAATAATGTAAGGGGCAAAGAATATTACCATATCACTGTAACAGAACAATATTCACTATTCCAAGGCAAACAAGGGACAGATAATAAAGTTCGCCCAGTTCCACATATAATGACTGAATAATACCACCATATTGTCACTAAATAATAACTACTACACAACGGCCAGTATCCCTCCATACAATCATTATATTGGTAGATACCACTGAATACAGTACAGTTACATCCAGTGACTTTTCTCCAAATTGTTCTGTTTCCCTTCTCCATCCGTCTCTCCACCATGACTCTTTGCAGAATCTGTTGGAGAAACATTGAGCATTTCCAGGACTATCCCTACTTTCCCCCCCGCTCATAGTGCCCCAAATAATGCACCCCTAGTGTCATGCACAGTTATAGCACGATTCTTACTGTGCCGCTAAAACAGTAAAAACGGTTTCCCCCATTTTCAACCCTAGTCAATGATTTTGCACCACCATTAATGATTTTGTCCACTTTTCCCCCCAGCAATGCAGAAATGATGTATATATCACTAGCCAATTTTTTTTTTTTTATTTATGATTCTTGAGATATTGGGTAAGTAAAAGCCTGTGATGGTTTTAATAAAACGGAATAGGATTTTTAACACCTTGATTTTCTTTATTATTGGAAAAATAATGCCTTGTAAGCAGTACATGTCACTACAGACTTCATACTGCAGTAAAGATGTTATATTTGTTTTGTCCGCAACCGCCTCTAGGGGGAGCTCACTGCCTTTGAATTTCTACTGTTCTTATTTTTACATTTATGTTTAAGGAGCTCCCCCTAGTGGTAAAAGCAACATAAATAATGAATTCAGCTGGCAGGAAGCAAAGGATGCAAAGCTCTCTATGATGTGCTTTCTAGGCAGAGGGCTCTGGGCTTCGCTAATGTTTAGGGATCTTGGTAGGGTCTGAATGGTTAGTCTGAATGTTTAAGCTCCTGCTTTGTACTTTTCAAGAAAATTTACGCTGGCCCACCTCTAAAAAGGCTAGTGTGTATATGATCTGCCAGCCAAGGAGAGTATGTATGGAGGTGTAAAAGCAATATATGTGTAAGTAAGATCTGGGGCTGGTCACTGTTGGTATTACTGCCTGTTATGTTCTTACATGAATATCCAGCCTGATTTCCACCTTTTGTATTCACCATTTCCTCTATTTTCTCTTCTTTTTTTATGATTCTTTCTGATGATATCCTTACTTCACTTGTTTCACAGTCTCTCAAGGTAGGTGGTATCTATCTATCTCATATCTATCTGTCACCTCTCTCTCTCTCTCTCTCTCTCTCTCTATCATGGGTTGTGAAAGTACTTACCCCCCCCCCCCTGGCTTTTTACCTATTGTGTTATATTATAGCCTGTATTTAATTTTTTTTTATCTGAATTATGTGTGCTGTATCTGCACAAAATAGTAAAGGCCCAGAGGCTCCAACAACATTAAAAGGGTGTCAGACATTTTTTTTCAAAAGAGCCAGGGAGGAGGTGGCTGAACATAAGGTGGGGGTTTCCTGAGTCACCCCCTGGCAGAAGAGTGAAAACCTCCTGCATACCACACAAGCTGTTGTCAAGACTCATGTGGAGGCACTGCGCTAAATGAGAAGGTGAAACAAACAGAAACCCCTCTCCTTACACTGGAAGCTCCATTAGGGGTTGTTACACAGGGATATAACTTGAAGAAGCTTGAGCAGTTTTTGGCAATATGTGACAGCTTACAGAGACTTATTCAAAGCCACTTGCAGCTGTAATTGCCGCAAAAAAAGTGTTTCTACAAATGACTGACTATAGGAGGGTTATCAGGTCTGCAGACTGAAGTTTTCTGTTATTTTGTCCTGTTTGCTGTTTGCTTCACAATAAAAAGAAAACAGTTGGCAAAACAAGGAGAGTTCCAAGGGGGGTGAATACTTTCAAAAGCCTATCTATCTATCTCATATCTATCTATCTCATATCTATCTATCTCATATCTATCTATCTATCTATCTCATATCTATCTATCTATCTATCTATCTATCTATCTATCTATCTATCTATCTATCTATCTCATATCTATCTATCTCTCTCATATCTATCTATCTATCTCTCTCATATCTATCTATCTATCTATCTCATATCTATCTATCTCTCATATCTATCTATTTATCTATCTATCTATCAGTCTGTCTGTCTATCTATCTATCTTTCCATCTCTCTTTCTACCCTTTAACCAACCTGTATACTTCTTTGCAGGGTATAAAGAACAAGGCATCCCGCAGCAGCTGTAACCTCAGCATCCACCATGTATAGGAGGTCAGAGACATGTTTCGGTGCTTATGTCTTTTTCTAGAACAGTTTTACACAAGACAGACAGACGGCGGGGGGACAATCGGCACAATGGCGACTTTGGCTGCCGCTATATAAAGGAAACCGTCAATGTACAGACAACCACCCAGTTACTCTTCTGGAACCTACAACAATAAAGGAACCTTCTCTGCTGTATTCTGGACCCGTCAGCCCTCAGATCTCCTCAGTCCTTGTAAGCTCACTATCACAACTCACTTTTGGAAGCTTTTTCGTGCCATCCTTTTTCCTAACTCCATATCCTCCATGTTTCCATGTTTTTTTTTTACTAAATGACATTGGGAAGGGGACTGAACTATTGAAAGAATTTGTTCATGAAGCTATGGAGTACAACTTGGAGTCACCCTACACAGGAGAGAAGCCTGTAGAGTCTTCAAACCCGCAAGACACAATGTCTATGAATCTTATTTATATGGGATTTGAATGGATGTAAAGACTAATGTCTGAATATTCTGTATTTCTGAAAAAAACATTCTATGGCAAAGATTCAGAATTTTTATTGTTGTCCTTTTCTCTTGTAAATATAAAGTGTTTATACGTCCTTGGGTGTAAGACTGAACATTGGGCTTTCTGTTTGATTTCAGACAGAATTTCAGTTGAAAAATGTACAAAAAATTTTGGCTACATTTTTTTTAGCATATCTGTGGTTATAAGCCTGGACAGATACCAGGGCTGGAGGGGCTTAGGGGCCATTATAATCTCTAAAAGATAAGGACCCCAATGTATATCTGTCCTCTGGGGGCCCCCATATATCTGGAGCCGACCCTGTAGGTACATGCAGATTGTCTCCTGAACCAGAGAGCCCTACTCTGGTCAACTTTAGATGGAGGTCATTGTCTAGTCTTCATAATACAGCACAACCCAATGGGGGAGATTTATGAAAGGGTGTAAATATAGACCTGGTGTAAGCTGCCCACAGCAACCAATCACAGCTCCTCTTATATTTTACCAGAGCTGAAAGCTGAGCTGTGATTGGCTAGTGTGGGTATTTTACACCAGGTGTATATTTATACCCTTTCATAAATCGCCCCCAATATGTTTAGCTTAATGGTTATGAGGAGGGATGAAGTGACGGTTTTGATAAGGTACGCTATTGTTTTCCAATAAAGGTTGATAAAGAAGTATAAAAATAAAAGATAAAACTTTTAGGAGACAGTATCACATACAAAGAGCTTAGATACACCAGTTCAAAAAACAGTATTTAGGTTAATACACTAACTTAGCAAATAGTATGAAGCATTGAATTCTTAGATACAGCAGCTCAGTTGACAGTATACTTCATGAGCTTAGATACACCAGTATCACATTATCACATTTCATACTCTTAGATACACCAGTTTAGCAGAAAGTATTATACATTAAGGGCTAAGATACAGCAGCTTAGCAGACAGCAAAACACATGATTAGCTTAGATACAGCAGCTCTGTCGATACACATGCTTGGCTTAAATACGCGACTTCAAGCCATAGTATCACACAAAAATGTCTTAGATGCACTGCTTGGTGAGCAGTATCTCGCATAACGATTAGATACACCAGCTCAGTATACAACCCCTGGTAAAAAGTATGGAATCACCAGTCTTGGATGAGCACTCATTCAGACATTTCATGCTGTAAAACAAACTCAGATCAAAAACATGATACAATATTAAGGTCATTCCAAAGTGCAACTTGTTGGCTTTCAGGAACACTCAAAGAAATGAAGAGAAAACATTGTGGAAGTTAGTGAATGACACTTTTATTGACCAAGCACAGGGAAATAAATATGGAATCACTCAATTCTGAGGAAAAAAGTGTGGAATCATGAAAAACACATAAACAAAAGACCATTCAAAATACATCACTAGTATTTAGTTGCACCACCTTTGGCTTTTATAACAGCTTTCAGTCTTTGAGGCATGGACTTGATGAGTGACAAACAGTATTCTGCATCAATTTGGTGCCAACTCTCTTTGTTAGCAGTTGCCAGATCAGCTTTGCAGGTTGGAGCCTTCTTGTGGACCATTTTTTTCAATCTCCACCACAGGTTTTCAATTGGGTTGAGATCTGGACTATTTGCAGGCCATGACATCGACTGAATGTGTCTTTCTTCAAGGAATGCCTTCACTGTTTTTGCCCTATGGCACGATGCATTGTCATCTTGGAAAATTATTTCATCATCTCCAAACATCTGTTCAATTGAATTGGAGTCTTGTTTTTTTATGTTTAGGTGTCAATGCTGGTTTTCGTTTAGCTTTCCTGTATAGAAATCCCATCTCCTTTAGGCGATTTCTTACGGTTCGGTCACATACATTGACTCCAGCTTCCTCCCATTTGTGCTTCATCTGTTTAGTTGTACTTTTTCGGTTTTCAAGACAAATGGCCTTAAGTTGTTTGTCTTGACGCTTTGATGTCTTTCTTGGTCTACCAGTACGCTTGGCTTTACCAACCATTCCATGCTGTTTGTATTTGGTCCATATCTTAAATACAGCCCACATCTTTAGCAACCATGCGTGAAGGGTTACCTTCTTCAAGAAGTTTCACAATCCTCTCTTTTGTTTCAAGGAACATTTCTTTTGTTGGAGCCATGGTTCTCGCCACTCCACTTCGTCCAGCAGCCCTCCAAGGTGTCATGACTGCAGGTGTTTTTAACTGCAGACTAACGGGCACATCTAATCTGGGGCAGGTGTCCATTTAGGGAAAGGAAATAGACTGGGTGTGTCCTTTTTTTCTACCTCCAATTTGAGTGATTCCACACTTTCTTCCTCAGAATTGAGTGATTCCATATTTATTTCCCTGTGCTTGGTCAATAAAAGTGTCATTCACTAACTTCCACAATGTTTTCTCTTCATTTCTTTGAGTGTTCCTGAAAGCCAACAAGTTGCACTTTGGAATGACCTTAATATTGTATCATGTTTTTGATCTGAGTTTGTTTTACAGCATGAAATGTCTGAATGAGTGCTCATCCAAGACTGGTGATTCCATACTTTTTACCAGGGGTTGTATAATATCACATATGAAATGCCTTGGTACACCTACTTAGGAGATATACCATCTCAGCGGTATCTAATCTTATGTATAATACTGTCTGTTGAGCCACTATAATTAAGCCTGTCATGTATGAAGCTATGTTCACACAAAGTAAGATCCACGGTAATCACGAATGGCCGTGATTAGTGGGGTACTTATGTTTTGCTGCAGGCTGAGAGAATCCTGGCCGGAGTATATACACGTTATACACTCTGTCCGGGATCCCTAGCGCCGCCGTAGAAAACTGACACCCTGTCAGTGCACACTGGAGCGAGCGGCTCCGGCCACACGCTCCATAGTGTGCAGTGGGGAGTTCTGATGCGGGCGCACACATCAGAACTCTGCAGCGCTAAAGATCATCTGGACGGTACTGCAGTATCGGCTCAAAGAACGACCGGTCTTATACTACATTTGAACATAGCCTGATATTGTATAATGCTGCTTTTGTATCTAAGCCTGTGTCATGTTAAAAGGGAACTATCATCAGGTCAGACGAATCTAACCTGCTCATAGCTCCCTAGTGGGCACGGGGCGCTGAGGATGATGGTACGTCTGTTACCTTCATTCTTTGCGCTGTTCCCATGCTGTTTATTCTGAAATCCTCAGCCCGGTAAGCCATAAGGAGCACAGGGGGTGGTGCTACCACCCCCCAAGCACCGATCCAGCCTGCTCCCTCCATTGATGATCATTAGAAGGGGCAGGCATGGGAATGGCGCAGAGGATGAAGGTAAAAGACATACCTTCATCCTCAGAGCCCCATGCACACTAGGAAGCTATTACCAGGTCAGACTTGTTTAACCTGCGGATATTCCCAGTGGGAATAGCTTTGATGTGTGGATTTCTCGTGGATAGATCTGTTATTTTCCCCAGACAGTAGAATGAGGTCATAGTGGGAGTCGGCGCGGCTCATGTCATCGGGTAGCAGCCGGGAACAGTTACTTTCCCATGAACTTTGCACGAAGCAGAATCTGTCTTCCTTCTGTAAATGTCACATATGGCTAAAATTGGAGCAAGTGTCAGATTTAGTAATAGAGTCGGCCAGATCTCAGCGCCACGCCGAGCAGGACACGGCCAGGGGCACATGACATTTCTACATCTCCTTGTGTCCTGAATGTCACGGCCGCTCGCAACACAAAACACTGAGCACGACCAGAAGTCAGGAAGCCATGTTTATGTAGTGTTTATTGGAGAGAACCCTGACAATTGTGAGAATGGCGGTTCCCCCGAAGTCTATTGTTGCTATGGAAACTACGGGGGAAAATAAAAAAAAAGCTATAAAATTCCACATGATGTTAAAAGAATTTAAGGGAGATTTATGAAACCTTGAACAAAGGATCAGTACAGTAAAGCAGTTGCCCATAGCAACCAATCAGGCTCCAGCTTAAATTTTTAAAAATGCCTCTGAAAACTAAAAGCCGGACCTGATTGGTTGCTATGTGCAATGGAATCTGGTTGCCATGGACTGCTTATCTACTTTTCCTTTAAGCCAAATTACAGCATTTATTAGGCCACACCCCTTTCTGCTCAGGAACACACCCACCTGATCCTGCATGTATTATACAATGTGCATAAGTCCCGCCTCTTAGTAGTCTCCTGAAATAGATTGTCTATTGGGAGGTATCATGGGAATCCATATCAGGATCCAGAGCCGTCTTTATAGGGTTGTATCTAAGGCGAAATTCACATCATAAAAAAACTGCAGATTTGACATAATGTGAATGAGATTAGTAAAATGTTGTTTTCCTAAAATTGCCAGAGGTGCCACCATATTTCGGCAAGTTTCCCCCATGACCTGAATTGCTTTGGCGGGATATCTAAGCTGTCAGATATACTAGGGCACAGTATCTAAGGTAAGTTGTTAGATATACTATGGCATTGTATCTAAGCTGTCAGCTGTACTATGGCAGTGTATCCAAGCTGGTGCTATGCCAATGTGTCAAATCCATCAAATATACTTTGCTATTATATCTAAGATGTCAGCTATACTATCTAAGATGTCAGCTATACTATGGCAGTGTAACTAAGATTTTAAGTGTAGAATATCAGTGTATCTAAGCTTGCAGTTGCTCAATGACACTATCAGTTGTGCATATCAGGGCATCTAAACTGTTACTTTACTATAGCATTGTATCTAAGCTGTCTGCAGTACTATGGCTATGAATCTAAGATCTACTCTAGGAGGGTATCTAAGCTGTTAGCTGTACTATGGCACTGTATCTGAACTTTGTACTATGTTGGTGTATCTAAACTGTAAACTTTACTACAGCATTGTATCTAAACTGTCAACTGCACTATGTCAGTGTAAGGAACCTGTCAGCTATTCAATGGCAGTGTATCTAAGCTCCCAGCTATGGCATTGTATTTAGGCTGTACTATGTCAATGTATCTAAGCTGTCAGCTGTACTATGGCATTGTATCTAAGCTGTCAGCTGTACTATGGCAATGTATCTAAGCTACCAGTTGTACATTATACTGTATATAAGGATTGTACAGTCCCTCACATCAGTATAGCGCATGGGATTTGTGGTTTTTAATGTTTTTAAACTAAATGATGAATGTGAAGACATTTCTTTTGTATTTAATAAAAGTTAATGTGATATTTCCTCCATCGTCTGCTGTAAGCGCCAAACAATTCCATTCCATTGAAATTCCATCAAAACAGGTGTATGTGGTGGTCGAGGTCTTCCAAGGCGGGTTTTTTTTTGGGATTATAGTTAGTATTTTTAGTTTAATATTAGAGGGGAATTTATCATGTTAGACTAAGAGCAATAGATAATATTCTACTGCTGCAATAACCTGAATTTCTCCTATACCCTGGAGAATAAATATACAACTAAATTATTAGAATAAGATCCTCAAGACTACACTAGTACTTTAAAAATAAGTAATACCCTAATGATAATTAAAAAAAAAAATGCAAACTGTAGGCAGATTTATGTAAATTTTATACAAATCAATATTATGCCCTTAAACATGAACTATCACATAATCCCTTCTGGTCTTTTCTGTTTTAAGAAAAGGAGACTTAATAAAGGAAGTGACTTATGCAGTCCTTGTCCTTTGCACAGAGAAGCTATGTTCACACAACGTCAAAAATGGAGAAAAGGGGACGATTTTGATATTTAAAAAAAACATAAATTTTTGCGGTGATTTGACTGACTGCAATGGCATTGCATTAAAGTCAATGGGAAGAAGGATGTCCAATGCACACAATGCATTAAATAATGGACGTTTTTACCGCGGACGTCAAAATAATGAACATGATCGTTATTTTCTGACGTCTTTTGCAAACAGCGAACTTTTTTTATTAGTTGTTCACACACAGTTTTTCTTTTTCCGCCGTTCTTTCTCCGTTTTTACTATTAAATTTAATGGACTTTTCAATTAAGCCGCACCCAAAGGCCAATTAGTAACCCCAAACTAGAACAATGTACAAACACCAGTCATTGCACTAAGGGGAGGCCAGACAGCTAAAAGACATCTGTTATTTTAGACTCAAAATAACGGATATCATTTTAAACAGAACTTAAAAGACATTGTGTGAACAGAACTAAATGATTTGTGTGTGTGTGTGTGTATGTCTGGCATGTGTGTAAGAGGCAGCAGAATGGTGGCTAGAACTAGAAATGAGTGAACCGGGTTCCGGTTCGAGACGATCCAAACCCGATTGTTCAGCATATGATTAGCAGTGGCTGCTGAACTTGGATAAAGCTCTAAGGTTGTCTGGAAAACATGGATACAGCCAATGACTATATCCATGTTTTCCACATAGCCTTAGGGCTTTATTCAACTTCAGCAGCCACCGCTAATCAAATGCCGAAAGTTTGGGTTCGGATCGTCTCGAGCATGCTCCAGGTTCGCTCATCTCTAGCTAGAACTGTAGCCTTGCAGCGCTGGTATCATATCCCAGGTACTCTGTTTTTTTCCATGCTATATTTGTATATACATTTCTTTTTTTTCCATTTTTGCCATATACATTATTATTGTTTGCAATGTTGTTCCCTTTTGTTCAAAACAGGTGTACACCTTATTTGAAAATGTGCATATGATTTTAATTCATAAGTACAGGTATTACAGGTATTACTTCTTTTAACAGTACTAGCCTAGCCTTGAGGACCTTATTCTATATGTGTTCAGTTGAATTTATCATGTGTTTCATGAAAAGGAGTATGCAGTACAACAGAGACCTGGACCAGCTTACATTCTAGAACATTCGTTAGAAATAGAAAAAAAAGACACAAAGATGGTTGCCAGTAGAACACACACATGACTTCCTTTGCCTTCTCTGGCACAACACATGGGGAGTAAAATGCGCTACCATGCACTTCTCCTGGCTTGTACTCCTGATCAGTGGGCGTCTTAGTAGAGAGACCCCAACTATTTAGAGAGCGAGAGACGTTGTTTTTTTCTTTACAGTGCCCCTTTAACAGAATGGCACCGTCCATTTGCCCTAAGCATTATGGGAGGTCAGATATGTACGGGAGGCCTTGATTTTCCTTTCAGGAGCAGTGTGGATCATCTTGAGCAAGCAGACTGGTCCCTTTGTAGGTTCAGAGGAAAGTCCCCCTCCTAGACAAAACAATAGCTAAGCCACACCCCACTTCCTGTGTTCTTTCTTGTTGTCTCTGTTACTAGAGACATAATTTCCCTAACAAACTGGCCTGCTTGTTAATGGTTTCTAGGAAACAACTGAAAATGTTGTTTCCACTTCTAACAATTGTGGGACAGTGTATTTCCTCTACTTAGCAACATTTTGTGGTATGCACACAATGAAAAAGATTTTTGAAGCCCTTGTGCTTTTTTCCAAAATACCAATGTATAGGGAAAAGTGGGTGTTTCTTTTCATTTATCCATGAAGGGGCTGGCTGGCTGGGGCAGATTGGAGCACTGTTGGTGATAGCCCCACCCCCAGAACACCAAACTGCCTCATTAGCATATGGATCAAACTGCAAACTGAACTAAAACAGCACTGGGGATCAAGATAAAGAGACTTCATCCTCAGCGCCCAATGTTCTATTAGGACATGATGCATCTAACCTGCTGTTAGTTCTTTAAATTGTTAGAACTCTAGATCCATTTGTCAAATTCATGGCCGAATGCAATATTTACTCCAATGTTTCCCAGCCAGTTTTATTTTTCTTTTCAGTTTCATAAAATTTTTCCATTTCAAAGCTGCAAGAAATCCAGCTGAAAAGATCAAAGGGGCTAAGGAGGCAAGCATATTACCCAGCAATTACTGTACCGTCTTTCCAAAAACAAGCTCCTATCTCAATGTAGTTCTATACACTAAAAAATACATCTAGACTTTATCAACATGCCGAATGGATAAAAAAAGGAAAACAACAAAGCAGATAAAAAACAAAAAAACTGGTTCAAAAAGTAACAAGGGACCACATGCTACAAGGCTATGTTTACACACAGTAAAATAAAAGCAAAATGTGACAGAAAAATAGGTATAAAAAGTGGCGGTATTTCAAATCTTATAACATGCTGCATGTAAGTTTATGGAAAAAGTGCTGTCAGTGCACAAACAGTCAATATCCCATATTATATATAATATTTTATTGTGTCAGAACATGTAGGAATAAATCTATTAATGTGCACAAGCCAAAAAGACAGAAATGGCTGCACATCGCACCCATGGCTGACACGAAAGCTTATTCAGCTACATTTAAAACCAACATCAGAAGTTAGTATATAATTTGGCCAAACTATATTGCCTCATGTACCACGTGCAGGTCTTCTGATACACATGAGTCCCTAACCAAAAAACATCACTGTGCCGGTCAGCGACCACAATCCCCGCAAAACGTGCGCAAGCAGAGAAGGGGGGCAACGGAATGGCCCTGCAACCCTATTATCACAGGACCAGACCCTAAAAGGCCCCCCAGACCCCACAGGCGCCACCAGCGGAAAAAGTGGACGCCAAGCAACACAAGTGTGAACAAGCTCTTACCACTCTCCATTCCTCTGCAGGTAGAATGGGAGAATGCTAGGAGATCCTCCCCTTATGTACACAGGTGCTTCCTGCTAATCTGGATGACATGGGTCTTACAAAGCACGAGTGCTAGCCACAATGAAAAAAGGGACAGAATACATAAAATATGCACAAGCCAAAAAGACAGAAATGGCTGCACATCGCACCCATGGCTGACACGAAAGCTTATTCAGCTACATTTAAAACCAACATCAGAAGTTAGTATATAATTTGGCCAAACCGTATTGCCTCATGTGCCAAGCAACACAAGTGTGAACAAGCTCTTACTTCTCTCCATTCCTCTGCAGGTAGAATGGGAGAATACTAGGAGATCCTCCCCTTATGTACACAGGACCATTCCGTGGCCCCCCTTCTCTGCTTGCGCACGTTTTGCGGGGATTGTGGTCGCTGACCGGCACAGTGATGTTTTTTGGTTAGGGACTCGTGTGTATCAGAAGACCTGCACGTGGTACATGAGGCAATATGATTTGGCCAAATTATATACTAACTTCTGATGTTGGTTTTAAATGTAGCTGAATAAGCTTTCATGTCAGCCATGGGTGCGATGTGCAGCCATTTCTGTCTTTTTGGCTTGTGCATATTTTATGTATTCTTTCCCTTTTTTCATTGTGGCTAGCACTCATGCTTTGTAAGACCCATGTAATCCAAATTAGCAGGAAGCACCTGTGTACATAAGGGGAGGATCTCCTAGTATTCTCCCATTCTACCTGCAGAGGAATGGAGAGAGGTAAGAGCTTGTTCACACTTGTGTTGCTTGGCGTCCACTTTTTCCGCCGGTGGCGCCTGCGGGGTTCTGGGGGCCCTTTAGGGTCTGGTCCTGTGACAATGGGGTTTCAGGGCCATTCTGTGGCCCCCCTTCTCTGCTTGCGCACGTTTTGCGGGTATTGTGGTCGCTGACCGGCACAGTGATGTTTTTTGGTTAGGGACTCGTGTGTATCAGAAGACCTGCACGTGGTACATGAGGCAATATGGTTTGGCAAAATTATATACTAACTTCTGATGTTGGTTTTAAATGTAGCTGAATAAGCTTTCGTGTCAGCCACTGGTGCGATGTGCAGCCATTTCTGTCTTTTTGGCTTGTGAATAAAGCTTTCTAAATATAAAAGTATAACTACTATAAGGCTATTCCTAGAACAGCTGTTTTGGGTGCACGCTCGCCTTCCTGGCTAAAAGAAGGGTGTGTGCCCAAAACAGCTGTTCTAGGAGTAAGTCTACCTGTTCATCCCCCTCCCTGCCTTTGTTTTAGAATGAATAAACTTTATTGATCTTCACATTCGGTAAGTGCCGTTTTTGTTTTCTCTGCATGTTAATGCTGGATACTAAAGATGAGCAAATTTACAGTATTAGCTTCTCTGTAAATGGTATGTTCAGTTACTTCAGCAAAGCAACATCACAAACAAATTTTTTTTTAGGCTACTAGGAGAATTTGGCCGTAGTAGCAGCAGCCAAGAATAACGTGCTATAAAAGACATGCAAATGCTTGATTTCTGCATTGGCTAAAGATGGAATCGGAGGAAGAGTTAATGCTTTGAAAACTAAACACAAATCCCGAGAGACAACAGGGAACAAATATTTCAACTGAGATTTTTCAAGGCCTTAAATAATCCATCCACAAGAGGTTGAGTGGAGAGTTTCCCGTCAGTAAAGGCATTACACGCTGTCATACCAACTCTCAAGATATTTGTCCTTAAACCTTTCTGGATTTCATTGTGCAGGAACTGAAGAATGACAGAAAGATCAATATCGGAATGATGAGAATCTTCAAGCAGACCACTTCCCTCAATTTCTTGAGCACAGTCTGATGGCGGAGGGTTTTCTAACATATACACAAAACCTATAATTAGGTCCTCTGACCACAAGTACAACCATACAAGGGCTTTACTCATCAAATTGAAAACCAAACAACAAAAAACCCTAGTTAATAAAATCAAGAAAGATATAACCAGAATATTTTGACCCGAACTGTTATTTTATTAATTCATAAATCCCAAAATCATCCCATAAAAGCAACATATACACTGAGGACACTTAAAAACAGGGTGGAGGGGATCATACCATAATACAAACCAGATCACAAATTATCACTCACATAGGGGAAACAATAAGTACACAATAAATATCATTCCAATATAAATACAATAAAGTGCAATGTGCATTAAAAATTTGTAAACCAAACAGGTTCTGTAAACCAAACAGGGACTGAGTAAATTGTAGTAAAATTGAGGGGCTAAATTGCCCTTCACTCAGACCAAACTGTGCAAAAGAATCCTATTCCCTTCATAAAGGTCTACGAAACGCGTTGGAGGGTGAAGTGCAGGGGATGTGTTATATGGGGGAATAGGATTCTTTTACACAGGTTGGTCTGAGTGAGGGGCAATTTAGCCCCTTAATTTCACTACAACTTACTCAGTACCTTTGGTTTACAAATTTTAATGTACATTGCACTTTATTGTATTTATATTGGAATCCTATTTATTGTGTACTTATTGTTTCCCCTATGTGAGTAATGATATGTGATCTGGTTTGTATTATGGTATGATCCCCTGTACCCTGTTTTTAAGTGTCCTTAGTGTATATGTTGCTTTTATAGGATGATTTTGGGATTTATGAATTAATAAATCTTTCTTGATTTCATTAACTATGTTGTTTTTTTTTCAATTTTCTAACATAAGGCAGAAAAAAGATGTCATCTTCTGTCCCAGTCTAGAATCCATAAGATAAATGGAATTGGTCCAAGTAAAGACAAAGCAGATCTTTCCGTATTGGGCTATGTTTACGCATAGTATTTTTGCTCAGTATTTTGGTCAGTACTTTTTTACCAAAACTAGAAGTGGATTGAAAACACAGAGAGGCTATGTTAACACACTGTTGAAATGTAGTGGATGGCTGCCATTTAACGGAAAATAGCGGCTGTTGTTTTAAAACGGCAAAATAAGACTCCTGGACAGATGGCAACAACAGCCATACTTTTACGTAGTGTGAACATATAATACTGCTCCTGTATACAAAAATATAACTAGTATAATACTGCTCCTATATACAAGAATATAACTACTATAATACTGCCCCTATATACAAGAATATAACTACTATAATACGGTTCAGGGAAGAAAAAGAGTGCTGCACCTCACACCTATGGCTGATACTAGTACCTCTCGGCTGCATAAAAAACATCAGAATTCTGTATGTGAATTGATCAAGCCACACTGCCCCATGTACCTCGTGCAGGTATCTGATACACATGGGTCCCTACACTAAGTCCACACTGTGCCGGTCAGTGACCACCACCCCCGCAGGCGTGCACAGTCAGGGAAGGGAGGCCAAGGAACGGCCCTGCAACCCCCATGCCACAGGACCAGACCCAAAAATGCCACACCAAAACCCAGCCAGCACCACCGGCGGAGGAAGCTGCCCCCAAACAGCACAAGTCTGGATAAGGTATTGCACTCACCATAGCTATCAAAGATAGAATGGGACAGACAGGAGGGATTAAAACCATGAGCACTCAGGTGTCTCCTGCTAATTGCGGTCATGTGGGTCTCACCAGGAGGAGTGCAAAACACGGAGAAAAGAGAGAAACAAAATACGGTTCAGGGAAGAAAAAGAGTGCTGCACCTCACACCTATGGCTGATACTAGTACCTCTCGGCTGCATAAAAAACATCAGAATTCTGTATGTGAATTGATCAAGCCACACTGCCCCATGTACCTCGTGCAGGTATCTGATACACATGGGTCCCTACACTAAGTCCACACTGTGCCGGTCAGTGACCACCACCCCCGCAGGCGTGCACAGTCAGGGAAGGGAGGCCACGGAACGGCCCTGCAACCCCCATGCCACAGGACCAGACCCAAGAATGCCACACCAAAACCCAGCCAGCACCACCTGCGGAGGAAGCTGCCCCCAAACAGCACAAGTCTGGATAAGGTATTGCACTCACTATAGCTATCAAAGATAGAATGGGACAGACAGGAGGGATTAAAACCATGAGCACTCAGGTGTCTCCTGCTAATTGCGGTCATGTGGGTCTCACCAGGAGGAGTGCAAAACACGGAGAAAAGAGAGAAACAAAATACGGTTCAGGGAAGAAAAAGAGTGCTGCACCTCACACCTATGGCTGATACTAGTACCTCTCGGCTGCATAAAAAACATCAGAATTCTGTATGTGAATTGATCAAGCCACACTGCCCCATGTACCTCGTGCAGGTATCTGATACACATGGCTTGATCAATTCATATACAGACACTCTGGTGTTGATTTTTAATATAGGCCTAGCGGCATTAGTATCAGCCATAGATGGGATGTGCAGCCGTTCCTTTCTCTCCAGTTTCCGTGTCTTACAGTTCTCCCTCTCTGAACAGCTAGCACTCCTTTATAAGACCCACATGACCAAAATTAGCAGGATATGCCTGTGCTCACATGTCTGGACCTTATGTCTTCCCCATTCTGTGAGAGCAGCAATGGTAAGTGTAATACCATATCCATACTTGTGTCGTTTGGGGGCAGCCTTCCCCGCCGGTGGTGCTGGCTGGGTTTTGGTGGGGCTTTTTGGGTCTGGTCCTGTGACATTGGGGTTGCAGGGCCGTTCCATGGCCTCCCTTCCCTGCATGTGCACGCTTTGCAGGGTTGGCGGTCGCTGACCGACACGGTGTGGAGTTAGCGTAGGGACCCGTGTGGACCAGAGGACCTGCACGGTGGTACACGGGGCAATATGGCTTGATCAATTCATATACAGACACTCTGGTGTTGATTTTTAATATAGGCCTAGCGGCAATAGTATCAGCCATAGATGGGATGTGCAGCAGTTCCTTTCTCTCCAGTTTCCGTGTCTTACAGTTCTCCCTCTCTGAACAGCTAGCACTCCTTTATAAGACCCACATGACCAAAATTAGCAGGATATGCCTGTGCTCACATGTCTGGACCTTATGTCTTCCCCATTCTGTGAGAGCAGCAATGGTAAGTGTAATACCATATCCATACTTGTGTCGTTTGGGGGCAGCCTTCCCCGCCGGTGGTGCTGGCTGGGTTTTGGTGGGGCTTTTTGGGTCTGGTCCTGTGACATTGGGGTTGCAGGGCCGTTCCATGGCCTCCCTTCCCTGCATGTGCACGCTTTGCGGGGTTGGCGGTCGCTGACCGACACGGTGTGGAGTTAGCGTAGGGACCCGTGTGGACCAGAGGACCTGCACGGTGGTACACGGGGCAATATGGCTTGATCAATTCATATACAGACACTCTGGTGTTGATTTTTAATATAGGCCTAGCGGCATTAGTATCAGCCATAGATGGGATGTGCAGCCGTTCCTTTCTCTCCAGTTTCCATAACTACTATAATACTGCTCCTGTATACAAGAATATAATTAGTATAATACTGCCCCCTATATACAAGAATATAACTACTATAATGTATAAAATAAAAAATAAGTCCAAGCACTCACCGGATGAAGTGATCTCTTTTTGCGTTTATTCAGACATCACAGGGAGGGAGCGGTGGCAAGGGTGCGGGAGCGTGTAGCAGACAACTGTTTCGCGCCTCAGCGCTTTGTCAAGTCTTACATCACTAC
Organism: Dendropsophus ebraccatus; assembly: GCF_027789765.1. Taxonomy (NCBI): domain Eukaryota; kingdom Metazoa; phylum Chordata; class Amphibia; order Anura; family Hylidae; genus Dendropsophus; species Dendropsophus ebraccatus. The sequence continues at coordinate 23,301,125 of NC_091468.1, forward strand.
CGGGGGAGGGTAGTTTAAATAGGTTACATCATGCATATGCAAATAATATTCAAAATAGGTGAAAACAAAAAAAATGTTAAATACAAGTACAAATTATCTCGTAAGAAAACACTCCAATCATTCCTCTCATTGAGGCCATTGGGACCGGTCGCATCTAGAGTGGCAATCCATGTTGCCTCTTTCCTGAGGAGGTACCGATGCCTGTCTCCTCCCCTATCAGGTTGATCCACCTTCTCTAAGCCCAGAAAACGCAGGGAGCTCGTGTCACCTTTGTGGACAGAATTCACATGTTCAATAAGGCGGGGAACACCTGTCCCCGTCCTAACTGAATAGGCATGCTCCTTGTACCTGGTCCACATCGGGCGTTTAGTTTTGCCAATGTAGAAGCGGTGACATGAGCATACAAGCGCATAGACAGTGTACAAGAATATAACTACTATAATACTGCCCCCTATATACAAGAATATAACTACTATAATGCAAGAGGAAGACACAGTAGACCCGCACCGCCTCGTAATATTCCAGTGACCAGAGACCCACGGAAGCAGGCATGCAAAAACTGTCCGTGGCGTGTTTGGCTGAAGAGCGGAGGTGCAGGACAGTAGCACAGAAATACAATGTATGTTAGATAGATGAATCAGCACTCACCCGGTATCTTGTATCAGCTCACTTTATTTCATCTGTCGCGGATAGCAGGGAGGGAGAGTTGAGGACGCTCACTGGGACGGCTGCTTCGGGGACACGCCCCCTTTGTCGACAAAGGGGGCGTGTCCCCGAAACAGCTGTCCCAGTGCGCGTCCTCACCTCTCCCTCCCTGCTATCCGCGACAGATGAAATAAAGTGAGCTGATACAAGATACCGGGTGAGTGCTGATTCACATAACTACTATAATACTGCTCCTATATACAAGAATATAACTACTATAATACTGCTCCTATATACAAGAATATAACTACTATTATACTGCTCCTATATACAAGAATATAACTACTATAATACTGCTCCTATATATAGAAATATAACTACTATAATACTGCTACTGCTCTTATATACAAGAATATTACTACTATAATACTGCTCCTATATACAAGAATATAACTACTATAATACTGCTCCTATATACAAGAATATAACTACTATAATACTGCTCCTATATACACGATTATAACTACTATAATACTACTCCTATATACAAGAATATAACTACTAAAATACTGCTCCTATATACAAGAATATAACTACTATAATACTACTCCTATATACAAGAATATAACTACTATAATACTGCTCCTATGTACAAGAATATAACTACTATAATACTGCTCCTATATACAAGAATATAACTACTATAATACTGCTCCTATGTACAAGAATATAACTACTATAATACTGCTCCTATATACAAGAATATAACTACTATAATACTACTCCTATATACAAGAATATAACTACTATAATACTGCTCCTATATACAAGAATATAACTACTATAATACTACTCCTATATACAAGAATATAACTACTATAATACTGCTCCTATGTACAAGAATATAACTACTTTCTTCTTTGTCTCAAGGCAGCACAATAGGGTTATACAGCTCCTCCTTAGATCCTCCTATGAACGCCCACCTAAAAAAAACCTCATTAACAGCACCAATACCATTGTATGATCCCCTTTAAATCACTCCCACTCACACACTGACACGTGTTTTTTCATATCCTCCTAGTCCTGGGAGGTTAGGCAAGTATATGCCTTAGTAGCCCACCATGTATTAACACTGCTTATGTTTGTTTTTTGCAGAGAGGCCGTTGTGCCTCAGCACTGCAGCCTAGGCTGCTGCAGGTACCCTGCCTTAGGTGCTGGGGCTGTTTTGGGGTACCTGCTGGCATCGGTCAGTAGTTCCTGGACCTAGTTGCCAGAGAGAGATACCTGTGTCCCAGAACTGGTGTGAGGGATAGGGTGCTGGTATCCTGCCGGCGGTCTCTCTCCTGTACGGCCCTTGGTGCAGCGTGGGGGCGCGTGCGTTCCAAAGGCCGGTTCCTGCGTTCCACGGTGTTCCGCCCTCTACCGCGTCACTTCCGGTCCGGAGTTCCGAGTCACATGATCGGGCGCAGCGTGTGACGCGCTGCAGGAGGATTGGCTACATTGAATCAGGTGATTCGGATGACGCGCACAGGAAGTGCGTCACGGAGGGTCCCGGTATCCACGCATGCGCGGGTTCTGCCGGGTTATTTAAGCAGGGAGAGTCTGCCGAGCGGTACCCTTTGTGCAGGGCAGCCGGATTCTCTCCTTGCTAAGGTCAGTGGTAATGCGGCTGCACATAGGTGGGTGGGTGGGACCCGGCCTACTAACTATGTGCACTTTTATATCCCTACAGATGTCTAGTGAATCATCTAGAGGAAAAAGGAGGACTAAGACTAAGCACAGGTTGTGCCGAGTATGTGAACAACCACTACCGGATGATTATGGACATTCCATTTGCCATCTCTGCTCATCACAGGGAGCGCCGTCAGCCAAGCGCAAAAGAGGCAAAGACCGTTCGGACCAGTCAGCTGACTTAGGTGCTGCTGGATCTTCTCAAGGTGAAACCTCAGTGTTTCTGAATGAGGCTAGATCATTCTTTTCATGGTTTAAAGAGAATATGCCTAATAAATCAATGGCAAAAAAGAAGAAAAGATCTAGCAAAAGGAAAGAGCCTTCCTCATCAGAATCTTCCTCTTCCTCTTCTTCCTCTTCGGCCTCTGAAAGTGAATCCTCAGATGAGGAGCCCCCTACAGAGGATTATTATCTCTTCAAGAAAGAACACGCGGACAAATTAATCAAAGCTGTCAAAGAGATTATAGAGGTTAAAAAAGATAAATCATCCTCTCAAGATAAAGATAATCTTTATTATTTTCCACGAAAAAAATCGTGTGTATTATCTGGGCATCAAGTGCTCAAGACAATTATGGAGAAGGAGTGGAAGAAGCCGGATAAGAGGGTAATCCTGGGTTCTCGCTTCAAGGCTGTATACCGCCTGGATCCAGTGGAGTCAGAGATGTGGGAGGCACCAGGTAAAATTGACACTGCAGTCGCCAAGTTGTCAAAGAACACCCTTTTCCCGGCAGAGGATTCGTCTATCCTAAAAGACGTCATGGACAGGAAGTCAGATGTGCTATTAAAAAAGGCGCATTACAATGCTGCAGATTTAAGTAAAGCGGCCTTGTCCACTGTCCCAGTGTCTAGGGCACTGCGCGTATGGCTTAGTCAATTAAGCAGACAGATTGAAGACCGAGTCCCAAGGGAGGAGCTATTGGAACAGGTCTCAAGCCTTAAGGTTTGCGCAGATTTCCTTTGTGATTTCCCGATCGACGTCCTTAAGATCTCGGCAAAAACCATGGCTTTAGTGAACTCTGTGAGGCGTGCAATCTGGCTCAAGCCTTGGCCAGGTGACGTAGCCAATAAAAACAATTTTTGCAGCCTGCCCTTCGAACCTGGTCAGCTTATAGGTGATCAGTTAGAGAAGATACTGGAGCCTACCAAGGAAGGCAAGGGACTCTCCTTTCCCATGTCGGGGAAAAAGAAACCTTTCAAATATTTTCGAGGCAAGGGGAGGAATGCCTTCAAGCGGAAAAATTTCCAAAGCAGATCTAACAAAAGGAGTTACAATAAAGGCAAAGGAAAACCAGGAGAAGGACAGTCAAAGACTGAATTCTGACGCCAACCCCTCCCTTCATCCACCTCCGGTAGGCGCAAGGCTTTCAAGGTTCTGGCAGGTCTGGCAAAGCATCACCACAGACGAGTGGGTTCTAAGCATAATAAAAGCCGGCTACAGAATAAATTTCGCTCACAAACCGAGACCTCGGTTTGTAATCAACAAGCCAAGCAGCAGTATTGTACCATCTCTATTGGAGGAATTTCTTGCGAAAAATGCGCTAGAAGAAGTTCCGGAGGAGGAGAAAGGGAGCGGAGTATACTCTCGGGTGTTTCCGGTGCCCAAGCCGGAAGGAAAATCCCGCTTAATTATAGATCTGCGCTATGTGAACAACTTTGTGAAAAAGGAGAAGTTCAAGATGGACTCCATTCGGTCAGCAATCAGCCTTATCCAACAGTCAGATGTGATGGTCTCCATAGACCTCATGGATGCCTATCTCCATGTCCCAATCCATCCGATGTCCAGGAAGTATCTCAGGGTGGCGATTCAGGTAGGGGACAAGGTGATGCACTACCAGTTCAGAGCACTCCCCTTTGGCCTAACATCCTCACCAAGGGTTTTTACCAAAGTAGTGATTGTGCTGGTGGCTCACTTGAGGCTTCAGGGTGTACAAATAGTCCCCTACCTGGACGACTGGCTCTTGATAGCTCCCTCGGTTCAGCTTCTACTACATCACCTAGCTCTGACGCGCCAGTTACTAGAGTCAGTGGGATTCCTGATCAACATCAAGAAATCGGACCTCTCCCCTGCTACGACAAAGAAGTTTTTAGGCTTCTTGATAGACACGACTCGGATGAAGCTTTTTCTGCCGACAGACAAAGTAGTGACACTGCAGAGTCAAGTATATGCTCTGATAGAGACTCCCGCAGTGTCAATTCGGAATGCCATGAGTACTTTGGGCTTATTGACGTCAGTCATCGAAGCAGTCCCTTGGGCCAGAGCAAGAATGAGACCTCTTCAGAAGGAGATTCTGAATACGTGGGACAGGAAAGTGACGTCGCTAGCAACAACAGTGACGCTGTCACCTGGGACGCGGAAGGATCTGCGATGGTGGTTGGTTCCAAACAATGTGAACAAAGGCAACAGCTTTCGTCCGAGCAATCCGGTGATCTTGACCACGGATGCCTCAGCTATGGGTTGGGGGGCCCATCTGGGGGGTCAGTGGGTACAGAGAGCCTGGTCAGCTGTGGACAGGAAAGCGATGTCCAATCTGAAGGAGCTCAAAGCGGTGAAGCTAGCCCTGCGACATTTCACACTGCAGTTGAAGAACAAGTCGGTTCTGGTCAGATCAGACAATGCAGCTACAGTGTTTTATATAAACAAGCAGGGTGGAACCAGAAGCCCCAGATTGGAGAGAGAATGCAAGTCCATCATGCGTTGGGCAGAACACACAGTGAGATCAATCTCAGCGCTGCATATAAAAGGATCCAGCAATACAGTAGCGGACCTTCTGAGTCGTCGGACTCTGAGCCCCAACGAGTGGCAACTCAACCCTACCTACTTCCAAGAAGTAGTCAGCAGGTGGGGCTATCCTTTATGGGACATGATGGCGACGAGGGAAAATCGTCAGGTTCAGAGGTTTGCATCACTGAACCCCAGAGACGAACCGGATATCCTCGATGCATTCTCAGTGTCATGGAAAGACAAGTCCATGTACATTTTCCCTCCACCAGTTCTGATTCCCAAAGTCCTGAAGAAAATCTTGATGGACAGCCCCGAGGCAATAGTCATAGCACCATTCTGGCCTCGCAGAGTGTGGTTCCCGTTATTGCTACGCCTGTCCAAAGGGATCTTCTGGAAGCTTCCGCAAGTACAGGATCTGCTGATACAAGACGGCCTATTTCACCCTCACCTGGCCCATCTCCACTTAACTGCGTGGAATATGAAAGATCTAAATTCAGACGGTCTGGTCTCTCGGATCAGGTGATAGACACCCTATTGTCGGCCAGAAAGCGCTCAACTAATAGAGTATACTCCAAATGATGGAGAAAATTCACAGTCTGGAGACAAGAAAAGAATTTCCAGGATATCGACCTACCGGTCATATTACAATTTCTTCAAGAAGGGTTCGTAAAAGGACTGAAGGCGAACACACTTCGCGTCCATATGACAGCGATTAATTCCTTCACTGATGGCCAGTTTGCAGGTCACCCATTGATCATACGCTTCTTCAAGGCGTTAAAAAATCTGAGACCTGTCATAAAGTCTCCCATCTCTTCCTGGGACTTAACAGCAGTCCTAAACGCATTGACTGGTCCACCATTTGAACCTCTCCAGTCAGCAGACATGAAGTGGCTATCCTGTAAAACTGTGTTTCTAATGGCCATCACATCGGCAAAAAGGCTGGGAGAATTACAGGCGTTATCATCCAGAGAACCCTTCCTGAAGTTCATCCCAGATGGGGTATTGATAAGAACTGTACCATCCTTCCTTCCTAAGATCTCATCTACTGAGAATATCAATAGGGAAGTCTTCCTGCAAAAATTCATGACAGATCCAGCGTCTGAAGAAGAAAGCAGACTTCACACATTAGATGTGGTCAGAGCACTAAAAATCTATCTAGATAGAGTTGCTCAGTTCCGGATCGATGAAAATCTATTCCTGCAATTTGCTGGAGGCAACAAGGGGAAGAAGGCATCAAAAGATACCTTGGCCAGGTGGCTGAAAACAACTATTCTGGAAGCATACAGAATTCAAAATCTGCCACCACCAGAAGTTCTTCGAGCCCACTCAACAAGATCAATGTCAACATCATGGGCGGAGAGGGCTCAAGTCCCGATAATTGACATCTGTAATGCCGCATCCTGGACATCCCCGTCTACTTTCATCAGTCATTATCGACTAGACATGCAAGGTAGAGGTCCAGCCTTTAGCACGGCGGTTCTAAATGCAGCAGCGATACCCACCCTTTAGTAGCTAGTAAGCTCCCTATTGTGCTGCCTTGAGACGAAGAAGAAAGTAGAAATTTTTTCATACTTACGTAATTTTACTTTCTTCGAGTCTAAAGGCAGCACAAATATACCCGCCCTATTAAAAAGATTAAGCATCTAGAAGGCTATGTTATTACACGTGTCAGTGTGTGAGTGGGAGTGATTTAAAGGGGATCATACAGTGGTATTGGTGCTGTTAATGAGGTTTTTTTTAGGTGGGCGTTCCTAGGAGGATCTAAGGAGGAGCTGTATAACCCTATTGTGCTGCCTTTAGACTCGAAGAAAGTAAAATTACGTAAGTATGAAAAAATTTCTACTATAATACTGCTCCTATATACAAGAATATAACTACTATAATACTGCTCCTATGTACAAGAATATAACTACTATAATACTGCTCCTATATACAAGTATATAACTACTATAATACTGCTCCTTTATACAAGAATATAACTACTATAATACTGCTCCTATATACAAGAATATAACTACTATAATACTGCTCCTATATACAAGAATATAACTACTATAATACTACTCCTATATATAAGAATATAACTACTTATAAGACCCACGTGACCCAAATCAGCAGAATATACCTGTGCTCACATATCAGTACCTCCATGTTTCTCCCATTCTGTTTCTCCCATATTCATACTTGTGTTGTTTGGGGGTAGCTTTCTCCGCCGGTGGTGCTGGCTGGGTATTGGTGGGGCATTTTGGGTTTGGTCCTGTGACATTGGGGTTGCGGAGCCATTCTGGGGCCTCCCTTTCCTGCAGGTGCACGCTTTGCAGGGTTGCCACCGCTTTGCCCCTAGACCGACACAGTGTGGAGTTAGCGTGGGGACCCGTGTGAACCAGGAGACCTGCACGTGGTACACGGGGCGGTATGGTTTGATCAAATTATATGCCAACATCCTGACGTTGGATTTTAAAATAAGCTTAGCAGCACTAGTATCGGCCATAGGTGTGATGTGCAGCCGTTCCTCTCTCTCCATGTCGTGTATAACTACTATAATACTGCCCCCTATATACAAGAATATAACTACTATAATACTGCTCCTATATACAAGAATATAACTACTATAATATGCAATGGCGAGAGGAAATAGGGACTGGGGCACTCACCGATGCTTCCCAGCTGATAACTTTAATACTGATTTTTACAAGTCCATGGTGGAGGGAGGACAGATGGAGTAGCGGGCGCCTATACCCCGGAACGACGTTTCACGCCCACTCGGCGCTTTTTCCTGCCGGGAAGGTCACCTGACCTCAGAAGGGGGTGTGTTAAATACCATCACCAAAACCAATAACAAATTGCAAAACAAAAACGTGATAAACAATAAACAAAGTATCACAGGCAGTTGTTATAATCGTTGCGCTCGTTTAGTCCTAACGGGCCAGTGGCATTGAGCTTGGATATCCAATACACTTCTCTAGATAACAGCTGCTTGTGCCAGTCTCTACCGTCCGTGGGAGGTTTAACTCTTTCAAGGCCCATGTATCTCATACAGCTAGTATCTCCCTTATGTACAGTGCGGACATGTTCGATCAGGCGTGGTACGCCTTTGCCTGGCGTGAAACGTCGTTCCGGGGTATAGGCGCCCGCTACTCCATCTGTCCTCCCTCCACCATGGACTTGTAAATATCGGTATTAAAGTTATGAGCTTGGAAGCATCGGTGAGTGCCCCAGTCTCTATTTCCTCTCGCCATTGCATAGCATACTTCTGTTTGCCTTTTGTCTGGGAGCACCACTAGTACAAGCACTTCAGGCCGGTCCGCTCTATCATACGTCCTTTTATTGCTAGCGTTGCCGGCAGTGCCGACTGCACTCCCCAGCTCTATAACTACTATAATACTGCTCCTATATACAAGAATATAACTACTATAATACTGCCCCCTATATACAAGAATATAACTACTATAATACGGTTCAGGGAAGAAAAAGAGTGCTGCACCTCACACCTATGGCTGATACTAGTACCTCTCGGCTGCATAAAAAACATCAGAATTCTGTATGTGAATTGATCAAGTCACACTGCCCCATGTACCTCGTGCAGGTATCTGATACACATGGGTCCCTACACTAAGTCCACACTGTGCCGGTCAGTGACCACCACCCCCGCAGGCGTGCACAGTCAGGGAAGGGAGGCCATGGAACGGCCCTGTAACCCCCATGCCACAGGACCAGTCCCAAAAATGCCACACCAAAACCCAGCCAGCACCACCGGCGGAGGAAGCTGCCCCCAAACAGCACAAGTCTGGATAAGGTATTGCACTCACCATAGCTATCAAAGATAGAATGGGACAGACAGGAGGGATTAAAACCATGAGCACTCAGGTGTCTCCTGCTAATTGCGGTCATGTGGGTCTCACCAGGAGGAGTGCAAAACACGGAGAAAAGAGAGAAACAAAATACGGTTCAGGGAAGAAAAAGAGTGCTGCACCTCACACCTATGGCTGATACTAGTACCTCTCGGCTGCATAAAAAACATCAGAATTCTGTATGTGAATTGATCAAGTCACACTGCCCCATGTACCTCGTGCAGGTATCTGATACACATGGGTCCCTACACTAAGTCCACACTGTGCCGGTCAGTGACCACCACCCCCTGGCTGTGCACGCCTGCGGGGTTGGTGGCCACTGACTGGCACGGTGTAGACTTAGTGTAGGGACCCATGTGTAACAGATACCGGCACGAGGTACATGGGGCAGTATGGCTTGATCAATTCATACACAAAATTCTGATGTGTTTTTTATTTAGCCTAGCGGCACTAGTATCAGCCATAGGTGTGAGGTGCAGCACTCTGTTTCTTCCCTGAACCGCATTTTGTTTCTCTCTTTTCTCCGTGTTTTGCACTCCTCCTGGTGAGACCCACATGACCGCAATTAGCAGGAGACACCTGAGTGCACATGGTTTTAATCCCTCCTGTTTTTTCCCATTCTGTTTGCTGCAGCTATGGTGAGTGTAATACCTTATCCAGACTTGTGCTGCTTGGGGGCGACCTTCTCCGCCGGCGGTGCTGGCCGGGTTCTGGTGTGGTGTTTTTGGGTCTGGTCCTGTGGCATGGGGGTCGCAGGGCCGTCCCATGGCCCCCGTTCCCTGGCTGTGCACCCTGCGGGGTTGGTGGCCACTGACTGGCACGGTGTGGACTTAGTGTAGGGACCCATGTGTATCAGATACCGGCACGAGGTACATGGGGCAGTATGGCTTGATCAATTCATACACAAAATTCTGATGTGTTTTTTATTTAGCCTAGCGGCACTAGTATCAGCCATAGGTGTGAGGTGCAGCACTCTGTTTCTTCCCTGAACCGCATAACTACTATAATACTGCTTCTATATACAAGAATATAACTACTATAATACTGCTCCTATATACAAGAATATAACTACTATAATACTGCTCCTACATACAAGAATATAACTACTATAATACTGCTCCTATATACAAGAATATCACTACTATAATACTGCCCCCTATATACAAGAATATAACTACTATAATGCTGCTCTATATAAGGAACCTGGTAAGATTGGAAGCTTCATAAGTTCTCAGTGACCTCTCATGACTTGGTTGTGATCATGTGATTACATTTGTGACATTATTCCTGGTTAAACAAATTCATAGCATAGTTCTGAGATTGGGGCTCATGTTGTTTTGTTGCCACTGGCCAGGAACGTATCTCAGCGCTATCATCGTTCTGCTGACCGTAATGTCACTGTTGGCTTTGGGCAGCACCGCTGGTTGTTATTTGTATTTTTATTTTTTAATCTATTCCATTGTGTCCTGAGGGACTGGAGAAGCTTGTTTGCTTTACCCTGTACTAATCGTAAATTTAATCATGTTTTATTGTTGTTTTAGTATTCTGCCACATCCAGAGCTGCATTCAAGATTATGCTGACAATCAACCTGCAGAGGGCAGCAGTGAGGTTTATAGTTTAGGAGTGGATGTGACTCTGGATGTGATTGGAATATAATGCAGCAAGAAAATGAAGATTATTGAAAGTAAAAGTAATAAATGAACAGCTGAGTCTCTAATAAAAGTGCCCTAAAACATGCTTTTCAGTTGAAGGGACCATAAAGAAGCACTGATCCTAATCCTGTAGGTGATGTAGTATCCTGAATATGGCTGATGGAAAGGTAATGTCAGTGTAATCCCAGCAGGATGCCACAGCCGAGCATCATGTCACTAGCCCAGTCAGAGAACACCGAGGATGAAACATGACTCCAAATAATGCATCTACAGCAAACAGTCCTCTCAGGAGAGAGAACAACCTATGCGCAGTCCCCGGAGGAGGATGGGATGACAACCTATGTACAATATCTAAGGGAGGACTGGAAAACAACCTATGTACAGGCCCATGGAGGAAGGGAAAACCTATTGAGTCCCTGAAGAAGGATGTAATAAGAACGTATGTACAGTTTTTTGGAGGAGGATGGAATAATAACATATATGTGCGGTCAGTGTCGGACTGGCTACTTGGGGCCCACCAGGGGAAATGATCCTGGGGGCCCACCAATGAAGAACCATTAAGAGTGCTGACCCAATTCTATGCTGATTGATCTGTGTCCACAACTAGTCAAACTACAACTCTCAGAATGCCCTACACTTATGAAGCTCTCAGGGTATACTGGAAGTTGTAGTTCCAGAGAGGAGAATCCTTTAACAACTGAAGATCCATCAATAAATCTACAGCACCAGCTATTAGGGGATTTTCTATTCAGATATACTACAACTCCCACCATATCCTGAGGACTGTGTGCTGTCAGTAAATGCTGGGAGTTGTAGTGTTTGCAGCTGTTGTAGTAGGAGGATCCTGGGTGCATTGTACACTGGATGCTGAATGGGAGACCAGAATACACAGAATAGCTCTGTGGTGGCTGAGTGTATGGAAGTGACCCCAGCACTAATAGGGGATAGAACAAAAAAAAATTACACACACATAATTATATATATATATATATATATATATATATATATATCTTGTTGCTATATTATGACCATACAGTCACACTGTTACTGACCAAATCCAAAAAAACAAGACCAATGTTATTACCAATGTACTACTCCAATACAGCAATGTAGTGCTGGCCTATACAAGCATATATGTATCCTGTTTGTAGGCTGCATGGTACATATATGCTTATATAGGCCAGCACTACATTGCTGTATGTATATATATATATATATATATATATATATATATATATATATATATATATATATATACCTATATACTGTATATATAGGCCAGCACTACATTCCTGTATATACCTATATATATATAGGCCAGCACTACATTGCTGTATATACCTATATATATATGCCAGCACTACATTGCTGTATATACCTATATATATATGCCAGCACTACATTGCTGTATATACCAGCACTACATTGCTGTATATACCTATATATATACATATATATATATATATATATATATATATACATACATATACACACACACACACACACCAGCACTACATTGCTGTATATACCTATATATATATGCCAGCACTACATTGCTGTATATACCAGCACTACATTGCTGTATATACCTATATATATACATATATATATATATATATACATACATATACACACACACACACACCAGCACTACATTGCTGTATATACCTATATATATATGCCAGCACTACATTGCTGTATATACCTATATATATATGCCAGCACTACATTGCTGTATGTACCTATATATATATATATATATATATATATATATACATATACACACACACACACACCAGCACTACATTGCTGTATTGGTTACACACATATTGGAGTAGTACATTAGAATTCCCATTTTTCTCCTGTTCATACTGGTGTTGGTTGGTCTGAGGGGCCGTTTGTTACATCTCGGCCTCCTGGTTTTATCATATTTTTATTGTTTTTATCTTTTGGTGTTTTTTGCATGTTGTGTACTATTTAAAATGAAGATTTTTTTGGCTACTACATTTATTGGTGGAGCGCTGGTGTCTCTATATGACAGGTCTTTCTCTTATGATGCGACATATATACACGCTGCACCCACACACATTATACCTATATACACACACCCTGCAGAGTCAGTCACACATACACATATATACCCTCTGCACCCTCACACATTATACCTGTATACACACTTTGCAGAGTCAGTCACATACACATATATACACACTGCACCCCCACACCATATACCTATATACACACCCTGCAGAGTCAGTCACATACACATATATACACACTGCACCCCCACACCTTATACCTATATACACACTGCAGATTCAGTCACATACACATATATACACACTGCACCCCCACACATTATACCTATATACACACCCTGCAGAGTCAGTCACACATACACATATATACACACTGCACCCCCACACATTATACCTATATACACACCCTGCAGAGTCAGTCACACATACACATATATACACACTGCACCCCCACACCTTATACCTATATACACACCCTGCAGTCAGTCACACATACACATATATACCCTCTGCACCCTCACACATTATACCTATATACACACCCTGCAGAGTCAGTCACATACACATATATACACACTGCACCCCCACACCTTATACCTATATACACACCCTGCAGTCAGTCACACATACACATATATACCCTCTGCACCCTCACACATTATACCTATATACACACACCCTGCAGAGTCAGTCACACATACACATGTATACCCTCTGCACCCACACACATTATACCTATATACACACACCCTGCAGAGTCAGTCACACATACACATATATACCCTCTGCACCCTCACACATTATACCTATATACACACACCCTGCAGAGTCAGTCACACATACACATATATACCCTCTGCACCCACACACATTATACCTATATACACACACCCTGCAGAGTCAGTCACATACACATATATACACACTGCACCCCCACACCTTATACCTATATACACACCCTGCAGTCAGTCACACATACACATATATATACCCTCTGCACCCTCACACATTATACCTATATACACACACCCTGCAGAGTCAGTCACACATACACATATATACCCTCTGCACCCTCACACATTATACCTATATACACACCCTGCAGAGTCAGTCACACATACACATATATACACACTGCACCCCCACACCTTATACCTATATACACACCCTGCAGTCAGTCACACATACACATATATATACCCTCTGCACCCTCACACATTATACCTATATACACACACCCTGCAGAGTCAGTCACACATACACATATACATACCTCCCAACTTTTGCAAAGAGCAAAGAGGGACATGTGCGCCGCGGTCCCAATAGCCACGCCCCCATAGCGACCCTCCATAGCCACACCCCCATAGCAACCCTCCATAGCCACGCCCCTATATCAACCCTCCATAGCCACTCCCCTACAGTCACCACATGCTGCTGACTGAATAGTGCCCTATACAGTATCCAATCCCGCCAAAAATGCCCTATATGGTATCCAATCCCCCATTATAGTGCCCCACATAGTATCCAATGCCCCATATAGTGCCCCACATAGTATCCAATGCCCCATATAGTGCCCCACATAGTATCCAATGCCCCATATAGTGCCCCACATAGTAGCCATGCCCCCATATAGTGCCCCACATAGTAGCCAATCCCCATATAGTGTCCCACATAGTAGCCATGCCCCCATATAGTGCCCCACATAGTAGCCAATCCCCATTATAGTGCCCCACATAGTATTCAATCCCCCACATAGTGCCCCACATAGTATCCAATGCCCCCATATAGTGACCAACATAGTATCCAATCCTCACATAGTGCCCCACATAGAATCCAATCCCCCACATAGTGCCCCACATAGTATCCAATCCCCCACATAGAATCCAATCCCCCATATAGTGCCCCACATAGTATCCAATCCCCCATATAGTGCCCCACATAGTATCCAATGCCCCATATAGTGCCCCACATAGTATCCAATGCCCCATATAGTGCCCCACATAGTATCCAATGCCCCATATAGTGCCCCACATAGTAGCCATGCCCCCATATAGTGCCCCACATAGTAGCCAATCCCCATATAGTGTCCCACATAGTAGCCAATCCCCATATAGTGCCCCACATAATAGCCAAACCCCCAGAGTGCCCACATAGTAGCCAATGCCCCCATATATGCCCCATATAGTAGCCAATCCCCCATATAGTGCCCACATAGTAGCCAATGCCCCCATATATGCCCCACATAGTAGCCAATCCCCCATATAGTGCCCCACATAGTAGCCAATCCCCCATATATGCCCCACATAGTAGCCAATGCCCCCATATATGACCCACATAGTAGCCAATCCCCCATATAGTGCCCACATAGTAGCCAATGCCCCCATATATGCCCCACATAGTAGCCAATCCCCCATATAGTGCCCCACATAGTAGCCAATCCCCCATATATGCCCCACATAGTAGCCAATGCCCCCATATATGCCCCACATAGTAGCCAATCCCCCATATAGTGCCCACATAGTAGCCAATGCCCCCATATATGCCCCACATAGTAGCCAATCCCCCATATAGTGCCCCACATAGTAGCCAATCCCCCATATATGCCCCACATAGTAGCCAATGCCCCCATATATGCCCCACATAGTAGCCAATCCCCCATATAGTGCCCACATAGTAGCCAATCCCCCATATAGTTCCCACATAGTAGCCAATGCCCCCATATATGCCCCACATAGTAGCCAATCCCCCAAATAGTGCCCCACATAGTAGCCAATCCCCCATATATGCCCCACATAGTAGCCAATGCCCCCATATATGCCCCACATAGTAGCCAATCCCCCATATAGTGCCCACATAGTAGCCAATGCCCCCATATATGCCCCACATAGTAGCCAATCCCCCATATAGTGCCCCACATAGTAGCCAATCCCCCATATATGCCCCACATAGTAGCCAATGCCGCCATATATGCCCCACATAGTAGCCAATCCCCCAAATTTGCCCCACATAGTAGCCAATGCCCCCAAATTTGCCCCACATAGTAGCCAATGCCCCCAAATATGCCCCACATAGTAGCCAATGCCCCCAAATATGCCCCACATAGTAGCCAATCCCCCCACATAGTAGCCAATACCCCATATAGCGCCCCACAGAGTAGCCAATCCCCCCATTAGTGTGGCCCCAGCGGCAAAAACAATAAACCAGTAACTCACCTGTCCTCCGGTCCCAGCAGCTCCTCTTCCGGCAGAACGCGCACTCCCGTCATCCTCCGGGGCGGGCAGCGGGGTACAGAGACACTGACTGTGCCGGAAGTGATTCATGAGCAGGTCACTTCCGGTACAGTTAGTGACTCTGTACCCCCGCTGCCCGCCCCGGAGGATGACGGGAGTGCGCGTTCTGCCGGAAGAGGAGCTGCTGGGACCGGAGGACAGGTGAGTTACTGATTTATTGTTTTTTTCGCTGGGGCCACTTAAAATGCGGGAAACGGGGGGCCGTTCCGGGACCGCGGGACAGAACCCCGAAAACGGGACTGTCCCGCGAAATCCGGGACGGTTGGGAGGTATGCATATATACTCTGCACCCTCACACATTATACCTATATACACACCCTGCAGGGTCAGTCACACACACACACATATATACACTGCACCCCAACACCTTATACCTATATACACACTGCAGATTCAGTCACATACACATATATACACACTGCACCCCCACACACTATTATATCTATATACACACACTACAGAGTCAGTCACACATCACACATACAGTATAGTCACCCTGCACCTCCCATTACCACTATACCTGTGGAGCTTTTTCTCTTCAGGCCCCAGGACAGCAGAGGAGGGAGGGGGAGCTGACTGACCTCTGCCTGACTCTTCAGCAGCCACATCTGACCTCCTGGACGCTGCTGATAAGCAGGGGTGATTCTAGCCTCTCTGCTGCCCGAGGCGAACTATAGAATGACGCCCCCCCCCCCCCGGTCAATCCGCCCACATTATAATCCACTACTGCCCCCCCCCCCCACTGCTGTCCCCAATAAACATAATGTTTGGTCCCTTGCTGCACAGAGGATGTCAGGAGAGGAGGGGGCTGACTTTATAGGAGAGGTCCCAGCAGCACAGAGGATGTCAGGAGAGGAGGGGGCTAATCCTATAGGAGAGGTCCCAGCAGCACAGAGGATGTCAGGAGATGAGGGTGCTAATCCTATAGGAGAGGTCCCAGCAGCACAGAGGATGTCAGGAGAGGAGGGTGCTAATCCTATAGGAGAAGTCCCAGCAGCACAGAGGATGTCAGGAGAGGAGGGTGCTGATCTTTTAGGAGATGGTCCCCCTCTTCCCCCTTATAGATGGTCCCCCTCTTCCCCCCCTTATAGATGGTCCCCTCTCCCTTATAGATGGTCCCCCTCTCCCCCCCTTATAGATGGTCCCCCTCTCCCCCCCCCTTATAGATGGTCCCCCTCTCCCCCCCCCCTTATAGATGGTCCCCCTCTTTCCCCTCCCTTATAGATGGTCCCCCTCTTCCCCCCTTATAGATGGTCCCCCTCTTCCCCCCCCTTATAGTTGGTCCCCCTCTTCCCTCTCTCCCCCCCCCTTATAGATGGTCCCCCTCTCCCCCCCCTTATAGATGGTCCCCCTCTCCCCCCCCCTTATAGATGGTCCCCCTCTTCCCTCTCCCCCCCTTATAGATGGTCCCCCTCTTTCCCCCCTCCCTTATAGATGGTCCCCTTCCCCCCCTATAGATGGTCCCCCTCTTCCCTCTCTTCCTCCCTTATAGATGGCCCCCCCCCTTATAGATCGTCCCCCTCTTTCCCCCCTCCCTTATAGATCGTCCCCTCTTTCCCCCCTCCCTTATAGATTGTCCCCCTCTTTCCCCCCTCCCTTATAGATGGTCCCCCTCTTTCCCCCCTCCCTTATAGATGGTCCCCCTCTTTCCCCCCTCCCTTATAGATGGTCCCCTTCCCCCCCTACCTTATAGATGGTCCCCCTCTTTCCCCCCTCCCTTATAGATGGTCCCCTTCCCCCCCCTATAGATAGTCCCCCTCTTCCCTCTCCCCCTCCCTTATAGATGGTCCCCCCCCTTATAGATGGTCCCCCCTTATAGATCGTCCCCCTCTTTCCCCCCTCCCTTATGGATCGTCCCCCTCTTTCCACCCTACCTTATAGATGGTCCCCCTCTCCCCCCCCCCCCTGCACAGCAGATAAAACAAAAACAAAAAACAGCACACAACTCACCTACCCTCCGTTCCCCCGTCGAGCCTCTCTGGTCTGGTCCAGGCTGATGTGCGGCTGCCCGGGGTGTCCCGTCCTGTCCCCGGCAGCGCGCGCATCACAGAGCTCCCCATGCGCCTGTGACTTCCGGCACACAGGGAGCTCTCTGATGCGTGCGCTGCCGGGGACAGGACGGGACACCCCCGGCAGCCGCACATCACCCGGGGGACTAAGGCTGCATTCCCACGTTCCGTGATCCTGACGGATCACAGACGTGGAATGCATGTACTGGAGCCCCCCCCGCGCCCGGGCAGTATCTGTAATGAGATGCTGTGAGCGGGGGGGACTGTATTCATAAGCGCCGCGCTGTAGTATCAGCACGGCGCGGCTGATTTAGTACAGCGCGGCGCTTATGAATACAGTCTCCCCCGCTCACAGCATCTCATTACAGATACTGCCCGGGGGCGGGGGGGCTCCAGTACATGGTACAATCAGTGGCGGATTATAATGTGGGCGGCCGCCCGAACCGCCCATATTATAATCTGCCACTGAATGCCGCCAGAGCCGTTTTAATACATTGGTGGGCCCAGTGCACAGCCCTCAAGAGTGGGCCCCCCCTTCCCTTTCGGCACATTGTATAATGTACTGAATTTGCCCCCACACTGTATCAGGAGCCCCAATACATACAGTAGTTACCTTATAACACTATTTCCACAATACAGTGATTACATATTACATAAAAACTGCACTAAACAAAACAGAAAGATATCACCAATGATACCATTACATAATACCGCCACATCATGACCCCTAACACTACAATCCTATAACAGAGTGCAGTTACATCCAGTGACTCACCGGGGGCGTTTTCTCCAATCAGAGTCTGTCACCTTTTCTTTTTCTCTCCATCCAGCCTGGGCCACCTTGAAGTCTTCTCCTGGCTGTGAATCTTCTCTCCAGAATCTGCCAGACAAATATTTTAGGCTCCAACACATCCAGTAGTTAGGTCCCTTGTACCCCTATACAGTAGTTACACCCCTCTGTACTCCTACATAGTTACACCCCTCTGTGCCTCCATAGTTTTAAGGTGTCCCTGTAGTATATAGACCCTCATGTGCTCCTCCAGTTATATACAGCCCTCCTGTGCGCTCCCCCATTAGTATATAGCCCCCCTGTGCACTCTCCCCAGTAGTATATAGCCCCCCTGTGCTCTCCCACAATAGTATATAGCCCCCCTGTGCTCTCCCACAATAATATATAGCCCCCCTGTGCTCTCCCCCAATAGTATATAGTCCCCCTGTGCTCTCCAATAGTATATAGACCCCTATGCTCTCCCACAATAGTATATAGCCCCCCTGTGCTCTCCCCCAATAGTATATAGCCCCCCTGTGCTCCCCCCAATAGTATATAGCCCCCTGTGCTCTCCCCAATAGTATATAGCCCCCCTGTGCTCTCCATAATATATAGCCCCCCTGTGCTCTCCCCCATAGTATATAGACCCCTGTGCTCCTCAATATGATATAGCTCCCTGTGCTCACCAATAGTATATACCTCCCCTGTGCTCCCCAATAGTATATAGTCCCCTGTGCTCCCCAATAGTATATAGCTCCCCAGTGCTCCCCCATAGTATATATTCCCCTGTGCTCCCCCATAGTATATAGCCCCTCTGTGCTCCCCAGTAGTATATAGCCCCCTGTGCTCCCCAGTAGTATATAGCCCCCTGTGCTCCCCAGTAGTATATAGCCCCCTGTGCTCCCCAGTAGTATATAGCTCCCCTGTGCTCCCCAGTAGTATATAGCTCCCCTGTGCTCCCCAGTAGTATATAGCCCCCCTGTGCTCCCCCATAGTATATAGCCCCCTGTGCTCCCCCATAGTATATAGCCCCCCTGTGCTCCCCCATAGTATATAGCCCCCTGTGCTCCCCCATAGTATATAGATTCCCTGTGCTCCCCATAGTATATAGACCCCTGTGCTCCCCAGTAGTATATAGTCCCCTGTGCTCTCCCATAGTATATAGGTCCCCTGTGCTCCCCCATAGTATATAGCTCCCCTGTGCTCCCCCATAGTATATAGCCCCCTGTGCTCCCCCATAGTATATAGCCCCCCTGTGCTCCCCCATAGTATATAGCCCCCTGTGCTCCCCCATAGTATATAGCTCCCCTGTGCTCCCCCATAGTATATAGCCCCCTGTGCTCCCCCATAGTATATAGCTCCCCTGTGCTCCCCCATAGTATATAGCCCCCTAAGCTCCCCCATTGTATAAAGCTCCCTGTGCTCCCCAGTAGTATATAGCCCCCTGTGCTCCCCAGTAGTATATAGCTCCCTGTGCTCCCCCACAGTATATAGCTCCCCTGTGCTCCCCCATAGTATATAGCCCCCTGTCCTCCCCCATAGTATAGTCCCCTGTGCCCCCCCATAGTATATAGCCCCCTGTGCTCCCCAATAGTATATAGCCCCCTGTCCTCCCCTATAGTATATAGCCCCCTGTGCTCCCCCATAGTATATAGCCCCCTGTCCTCCCCCATAGTATATAGTCCCCTGTGCCCCCCCATAGTATATAGCCCCCTGTGCCCCCCCATAGTATATAGCTCCCCCTCCCATATAACATTGAAAAAAACAAACACTGTTACTCACCTGGGTCCACGCGTTCCTCTTCTCTTCCCTCCTGTGGCTGCACTTCCTCCGGTCACAAGAGGCTGCACTCCCCTTACCCTCGCGCCGACGCTCCAGTGACGTCGGCCGCTAGAGGGAGAGTGCGGCCTCTTGTGACCGCAGGAAGTGCGGCCACAAGAGTGAGTGACTGACAGGGAGGGAGCCAATGGCTCTCTCTCTGTCAGTGTCGCTGCTGCTGCAGCGCTGAAGAGCCGCAGCAGCAGCGGGCGGGGGCAGCGGTGATCGCCGGGGGGGCCCTGCAGGGGGCGCCATGGAGGCGTAAGTAGATTACCCATCCATGGCGCTCCCCCCTGACAGGCTGGTGGCCGGAGCCCTGTGCGACCGCATTGGTCGCACATAGCAACGGCCGGCCTGCTCGGGGGGGCCCCTTTAACCAGTGGGCCCGGTGCACGTGCACCATGTGCCCTCTGGTTAAAGCGGCCCTGAATGCCGCCCCCATTAAGATAGCTGGTGGCGCCGCCTGAGGCAGACGACTCAGGTCGCCTCATCATTGCGGCGCCCCTGCTGATAAGATCTTCTTTCACTTTAGTCGGAGCAGGAGGCTGGTGAGGAGAAGAGCAGCCAGGGCTCCTGTCATAGCTGCAGCCTCCTGCTCCTGCACATCCCGACAACAGCATCTATGGGAGGGTGAGGAGAACCTGCCTGCTGAGGCCCACTGAGGACCCTAGGAGAGCTGCCCACGGATCTGCCTGTATCAGGGGGCCCTGGAACTTGCTGTCATCTGGCTGGGAAACATCACCCAGGGCCCAGTCAGATGACAGCAGCACACACCTAAGGCTGCTCTGCAGGGGCCCACATACAGGCAGGGAGGGGGAGGGGCCCACCGGGGAAACCGAGCCTGTGTGCGGTCCATACAGAAGGAAGGGAAAACAACCCATGTACTGTCCCCAATCTGTTCATAGTCACCACAACAGTGAGAGCTAACAATCTATGTACAGTCCCCATAGGTGGGAGGGAATAATAATCTGTGTATAGTCACCACAACAGTGAGCGCTAACAATCTATGTACAGTCCCAGGGCCGTCGTCAGCACCTGGCATACTCGGGCAAGTGCCGGGGCCCACGGCCGCCCAAGGGGCCCCCAACACTTGCCCAAGCAGTGAGACAGATGCCCGCCGCATCACCGACCCCCGGGGGAGGACTGGAGGGGCTGGGGAAGGACCTGCCGTGTTTGCTGCACTGGGGAAGGACCTGTGGTGACCTCATAAGGGGGCGGGGCTGAGAACGGGAGAGGCTGCATATGGATGAAGGACCTGTGATCATTGTCATGTGACATGAGGAGGCGGGGCTCACTAATACCTTCCCTCTGTATGCTGTGAGTTTTAGTCCTTCTCTTATATCTCCTTCTGTAATGGCCTCTGAACTCCCATAATAACAGGCTGGCCATGCTGGGAGTTGTAGTACTCCTCTTAAATCTCCTTCTGTAATGGCCTCTGATCTCCCATAATAACAGGCTGTCCATGCTGGGAGTTGTAGTTCTCCTCATATCTTCTTCTGTAATGGCCTCTGATCTCCCATAATAACAGGCTGTCCATGCTGGGAGTTGTAGTCCTCTTATATCTCCTTCTGTAATGTCCTCTGATCTCCCATAATAACAGGCTGTCCATGCTGGGAGTTGTAGTACTCCTCTTAAATCTCCTCCTGTAATGTCCTTTGATCTCCCATAATAACAGGCTGGACACGCTGGGAGTTGTAGTCCTATTATATCTCCTCCTGTAATGTCCTCTGATATCCCATAATAACAGGCTGGACATGCTGGGAGTTGTAGTTCCCCCTGGTATACCTCATGTTATGTCTCTTATTGTAACTTCATTCTAGCCTGCTCTATGGTGAAGGAGCTAGAATACAGACTCCAGGGGGACGATCTCCTTCTAGCACCTCCATTCTAGTCCATTCTAGCATGATGCGCTCTCACCAACAGGCGCAGAGCGATGACGTCATCATGCCTGCTGGTGGATCCACAAGGCGCACACAAGGGAGAAGAGGACCCGTCCCCGCCCGGATTAGTGAGTATGATTCTATTTTTTTTTATTTTCTTGTGCTGAGGGAGATCAGGGGGCATTTCTATGGGGCAGAGTAGGGGGCATTTCTATGGGGCAGAGCAGGGGGCATTTCTATGGGGCAGAGCAGAGGGGCATTACTATGGGGACAGAGGGCATTATTACTATATGGAAGGCACAGCATGGGGACAATATTACTATATGGGGGGCACAGCACGGGACCCACAAACCTCCTTACTTTACTGCACATGACACCAAACAGTGGAGTTACTACTGTATGAGAGTCTATGGGTGGGGAAAAGAGAAGGAAGTTGCTGGAAATGTGCGGAGCCTAAGATGTTTGTCTGACAGGTCCCGAAGAGATGAATTGTAGCTGGAAGAAATCATCATGGAGGTCTGGGCAAGATGGAGAGGAAACGGAGAGCGATCGCCTCAGATCAAAGAAGAAGACGTCACCTGTGAGTTACTGAATTACGTTTTTTTCCCGTATTTTGGTAGGTGTGGCCCGAGGTGTGCTAGGTGTGCCCCGAGGTGTGCTATACAAAGGGGCCTGCTGAGGCTCTCTCGCCCAAGGGCCCACAAAAACCTGGAGCCGGCCCTGTACAGTCCCCATAGGTGGGATTGAATAATAATCTGTGTATAGTCACCACAACAGTGAGCGCTAACAATCTATGTATAGTCAGTGGCGGTCTTTGGCACCAAGCACCCCAAGCGATCGCTTGGGGCCCCCAACGTCCAGGGGGGCCCCACGCCCCGCTCTTGTGCTCAAGACCGCTGGACAGGGCTGCTGCCCCGCTCGCTGCTGCCATCTGAACTGTAACTATGAGCACTCGTAATGAGCGCTCATAGTTACATGCAGCAGCACTGACAGAAAGGGAGACATTGGCTCCCTTCCTGTCAGTCACTCTTGTGGCTGCAGGAAGTGGCAGCTTTGTCCTTGTGGTGCCGGCGCTCCAGTGACATCACTGGAGCATCGGCGCCAGGACAAGGGGAGTGTAGCCTCTTGTGATCGCAGGGAAAACCCTTCCTGCGGCCACAAGAGTGAAGAGAAGAGGAGACGCCCAGACCCAGGTGAGTATAAGTGTTTGTTTTATTGTGTTATATACTATATGGAAGGGGGAGCACACAGGGGTCTGTTTAACTGGGGGAGTGCACATCGGGGGTCTATATAAATGAGGGGAGCACACAGGGGGGCTATATAAAGGGGGAGCACACAGGGGGGCTATAGACTACTGGGGCTTCACAGAGGGGTCTATATACTACTGGGGGCAGCACACAGGGGGTCTATATACTACTTGGGGCAGCAGAATGGGGTCTATATACAACTTGGAGAGCACACAGGAGGTCTATATCCAAGTGGGGGAGCACACAGGGGGGCTATATACTACTGGGGGAGCACACAGGGGTCTATATACTACTGGTGGGGCACACAGGGGGTCTATATACTACTGGGGGAACATACAGGGGGTCTATATACTACTTGTGAGGCACACAGGTGGTCTATATATAATTGGGGGAGCACACAGGGGTCTGTATACTACTGGGGCAGCACACAAGGGGTCTATATAATACTGGTGGGGCACACAGGGGGTCTATATACTGCTGGGGGAACCACACAGGGGGTTTATATACTACTGGAGGAGCACACAGGGGTCTATATCCAAGTGGGGGAGCACACAGGAGGTCTATATCCAAGTGGGGGAGCACACAGGGGGGCTATATACTAGTGGGGGAGCACACAAGGGGTATATACAACTGGGGGCAGCACACAGGGGGTCTATATACAACTGGGGCAGCACACAGGAGGTCTATATACTTCTGGGGGAGCACACGGGGGGGGATATATATAACTGGGGGAACACACAGGGGTCTATATACTACTGGGGGAAGCAAACAAAGGGTATATACTACTGGGGGCAGGACACAAGGGGTATATACTATTGGGGGGAGCACAGAAGGAGTATATATTACTGGCGGTAGCGCACAAGGGGTATATACTACTGGGGGCAACACACAGCGGTCTATTGTTTCGGAACGGTGTCGAGGGGGGGGGCCAGACATAACTTCTCTTGGGGCCCCAGAAATGCAAAGACCACCCCTGTGTATAGTCCCCTCAGGTGGGAGGGTAGCAGCTTATGAACAGTCTCCACAGGAGTCCCCACAGCAGTGAACGTTAACAATCTATGTACAATGCCTTGAGGAGGAAGGAACCTATGTACAGCCAGCCCCCGCTGAAGGAAGGGATAACCTATCCAGTCCCTGGAGGAGGAAGGGATAACAATCTATGTATAGTCCATGTAGTAAGAAGGGAAAACAACCTATGTACTGTCCCTACCATTGTCAAGGATTACAAGGTATGTACAGTCTCCAATCTATGAACAGTTCTTAAAGGTGGGAGGGGGACAACTTATGAATAGTCCTTAGAGGGAGGGAAAAATACTATATACAGTCCCCACAACGGAGATGGCTAAACAAGCTATGTATATTCCCTAGAGGAGGAAGGGATAATAACTAGAGATGAATGAAAGTTCGGGTTTGCATAGACTGAACGATTGGCATTTGAATCCTGCTGCCCAGAAAAGGTGGATGCAGCCTGAGGACTGCTTGGAAAACATGGATACAGACATAGGTTGTTATACAGCCAAAGGCTGTATCCAGGTTTTCCAGGCAGTTTTTGGGCTGGATCCACCTTCTCCAGACAGTGGGAAATGCTGATTGTTTGGGTTCATGCAAACCCAAACTTTTGACAAGTTTGCTCATCTCTAATAACCTATATACAGTCCTCCCAGCAGGGACAAATAACAACCTACTGTATGTGGAGGAGGAAGGGATAACAATCTATGTACAGTCCCCAGAGGACAGATAGACGATAACAATCTATGTACAGTCCCCAGAGGACAGATAGACGATAACAATCTATGTACAGTCCCAGAGGACAGAGGAATAACAATCTATGTACAGTCCCCAGAGGACAGATAGACGATAACAATCTATGTACAGTCCCCAGAGGACAGAGGGTTAAAAATCTATGTACAGTCCCCAGAGGACAGAGGGATAACAATCTATGTTAAGTCCCTAGAGGACAGAGGGATAACAATCTATGTACAGTCCCCAGAGGACAGATAGACGATAACAATCTATGTACAGTCCCCAGAGGACAGAGGGATAACAATCTATGTACAGTCCCCAGAGGACAGAGGGATAACAATCTATGTACAGTCCCCAGAGGACAGAGGGATAACAATCTATGTACAGTCCCCAGAGGACAGAGGGATAACAATCTATGTATAGTCCCCAGAGGACAGAGGGATAACAATCTATGTACAGTCCCCAGAGGACAGATAGACGATAACAATCTATGTACAGTCCCCAAGGGACGGAGGGATAACAATCTATGTACAGTCCCCAGAGGACAGAGCGATAACAATCTATGTACAGTCCCCAGAGTACAGAGGGTTAAAAATCTATGTACAGTCCCTATAGGACAGAGGGGTAACAATCTATATACAGTCCCCAGAGGACAGATAGAGGGATAACAATCTATGTACAGTCCCCAGAGTGTGTATACCACTACGTTCAGTATGCAGTGCTAAGCACTTTAAAGGGAGGGGAGTCTAGGTACACCCTAACCCATGCCGAGAACACATCTAAAAAACGCAGGGCAGTATCCCGAACACAAGAGGAATTAGCCTGGATAGGACAAAGCTATCGTAAAGAAGGTCTACGTATCCTATATCGCGGTGCAGGTAACTGGGATACCCCCAGACACTTAGCTAAGCCCAGATAACCACAGCAGGGGGTTGTAGTACCTTGACAGGACAAGTTGCTCGACACTGTAGGGCACAAGGTGGTCAGACACAATCTAAACACAACTGCAAGTAAATTTCTCACTATAATCTATATCTATATCTCTACAAGTTGCGAGTACACAGCTACACAAGGTTGTATTTCATGTGTTATGAAGGCCTCCATGTATGTAGCCATTACTGCAGCCTGATTCCCTTGCTTCATATGTATATACCCAATGAAAGAACCAAAAATGTTCATATTCACTTGTTTGTTCTACAAAGTCATTGGAAACAATAAGAAAAATAAGGCTGCTTCCAGACATCAGGATTGTGCCAGCAGGATAAGCTGTAGTGACAAGTCATCAGCACCACCTTTCTGCTCCCACTCCATAGGTGCACAATGCCAGCAGGGCCCCGCACCACAGCCTCAAGGAGATGAAGAGGACAGACACATGAAGACACCTGAACCCTGACACCTTACACATCTGCATACAGAGCCTGAGCCAAGGGATGGTAAATAAAACATCCAGAGCTGCTCAGCATGTCCTATCTAATATATAATCAGTCCTTAAACCATGCAGTATCTTTTTGAAAGGGATATGTACAGTTTAAGGCTGCGTTCACACTACGTATATTTCAGTCAGTATATGTATATTTCAGTCAGTATATTTCAGTCAGTATTGCAACCAAAACCAGGAGTAGATTTAAAACACAGAAAGGCTCTGTTCACACAATGTTCAAATGTAATGTCCTCATCCCTCGGTGAAAGTATATAACATGTACAGTACATACCCATTAAATAATTAAAAGGAGGTAATGTCTTTTTTTTCTTTATATACTTTGTTTTGTTTTTTTCTTTTCTTGTTTGTATGTCTTTATCTGATTTTATGGAGGAAATCGACTGCAGCCTCTTCCTTCAGGGCAACAATGTAACTGAAATTTTCTATAAACTGAATTAAATGATATATTTCAGTGCCTGGGCGCAATGTAACAATATTTCTTATGGTTAAAGTGGGGCAATGGTTATAATGGTCACAAGGACTCTTGTGACTTTTCCCCATATGAAACAACTGAAGTTGCCTGATGCAGTACCTCACAGAAGTCAGTACATCCCTAAATTTTTTGTAAAGATTTTATTATATCTTTTCATGGGACAACACTGAAGATATGACACTCTGATACAATGTATAGTCAGTGTGCAGCTTGTATAACAGTGTAAATTTGGTGCGCCCTAAAAATAACTCAACAATCAACTAAATACTGTATGTGTGATTCTATTCTTCCTAGACTTTCAGCCTATATCCCTCTAGCGAATGGAGTGCCCACAGTAACTTATAACATGTTGAAATGAAGGCATGCACTGCCACCTAGTGGAGTTTTTGTAGAATTGCTGCTTTGAAGACTTCTTGGTTGAATAAGCATAACGTGCTCCTAGCCAGAGGGGTGGCTACAGGGGTACAGAGGTAAAAGTTGCACTAAGGCCCTCTGCTACATAGGAAGAGAGGGGAATTATAATTATATATATGTAATCTGTCCTACATCTGTAAGTGAGAGAGAAAGAGATGGATGGATGGATGGATGGACGGACAGTGACAGATAGGAGATAAATAGATAGAAAGAGACAGACAGAGACAGATGTCTTTTCACTGTTCCATTCCCACAGGAGAATGTAAAATGCAGAACACCGCAGTGACCTCTGTATTACTTGTGTGGAAAGTATACAGGACTTCACGCTACCTGCAGCCATCTTCCCATGACCTGACAGTCCAGGACATAGAGAACACTGCAGTATTTCCACTCAGCTTTAGCAGATAATTCCATAAGAAAAGAACATTATAAATTGAATAAAGGAAAAGAAAATCTTATGTACACATAGAATCACATTTACTATGTCTGGCATTTATAGCGCTTGGTTTAAAAATGTCCCTGCAGCGCTTAGGTTCACCAGATTTATGTAGAGGCCCAGTTCCATCCCTTTCTGTGCAAACCTCTTCATGTGCGCATGCAGTGAACCCCATATCAGCTCAGAGCTGGTGCAGGTTTCCTTTTAAATTTTAAATGCGACACATGCAGAGGCCATGCCCCTTCTGCGTGCAGCCGAACCCCCATTACACCCCTCTCTGCCCCTCTAGTGCCAGCGGGGCAGAGGTACCCGATGCAAATAATTTAATCACACAACAAGCGTGTGCAAATAAATGAATTGGCATCTGGCCCCCCTGTGCCAGATAATGTCATTTCTGCTAGTTCCGTTTCTTAGGTTCCCATCTTTTTAGCGGTAGCACTGCAATACTGGGGAGAAATAGATAGATAGAAATTTTGATGCTAGATAGGACACTGCATTTCCAATCGGTTCTGTTTATATTTTCCGTAAAATTAAGTAGAAAATAAAAATTCCTCCCCTCTATTGTTATTTCATGGAAAGGATCAGGAATAAGGTGGGAAATCTTCCCCCGCATATCCCTTTGACTATACTCTGCGCCTCATCAAATCCTTGGCTGATGGTAGAATGGATTTGTAGTTTTTGATATAGGATTAGCTTACTGCATGAGATCCTAGTATAGATAGTATACAGGGAGCTACCTCTAGGGGTGGACGATTCCACACACTATGATACCAATTATGTTTATTTATTTATTTTTATTTGTATGATAGGAAAAGATGTGATTTAAACTTTTATTGGGGGATGTTTAAAAAAAAAAAAAGAATTTAAAAACTTTTTTTTTTACACACTCTTTACACTTTAAGTTCCTAGATCATTAGATTGCATATACTGGTCATTGATATGCCATCAACGCTCTTCTCAAGGACTCTGCCTAAGGCAGACTCTATGAAAAGATCTCCAATCCGACAAGACGGAGGTAAATACTATTCTTCTACCTCTCAGAGAAAGTGATCACTTCAACCAGTCTTGACCAGTGACTGGTACTTCTTCGGTTACTGACTCTCTTAAACACTGCAATGGCTATAGATCATTGCATTTAGAGTTTAATGGCAGGCAGCTGTGTCTTCGCGGCAGCCTGTCATTATCTTTGCCTCCTGGAGGATTAATGTGTGCGTGAGTGCTCACATTGAAGCAGCCCCACACACATTAAAAGTATCAGGCCTCCAGTACATTACTAGAACTAGTCCCTTAGTCGTTCTCTTCCCTCTGGTACCTATTATAGCTGTTTGGTTCCCACTGAGGTCCCAAAAATATTTGTACTGCATCTGGCTATGCAGTATGCAGGTCCTCTCATGTGGTGTCTGGGGCAGCTACCGGTCCCTAGGTCTGGCTGAAAGCCCACAAAGGTCCTAGGATACTTACAAAGGAGCTTCTGTATAAGTCTCAAGTCTCTCTACTGAAACATGGGGCTGGTCCTTCTGTCTCATGAACCCTGCAAAAAGAAATCTTGTTTGCCCTATCCATTGCATCCCTGTTCATGGGATAGGTGGAGATCTGAACAGTCACGACCTACACCCCCCCCCCCCTCATTTTCTTTAAAAAATGACGCCATAGGAATCTCATATACTGTACATGCCTTTATTGGGTAACTAGGGCTGGAGTCACCACGGTGGGTGTATCCACTACATCCACACAGAAGCATGTACCAGGAAATATTCACAGCAAATAAACACGTTCCAGATAAACCACCCTCCACATGAGAAAACAACCCCCACCAACCGTATGTACAGCGAGACATGCTGCGATATAAAACTAAGCAAGCCGTAATAGCACACAAGCCGCGCTGCCATGCTGTTAGTGTCCCGTGCGATAAAAAAAATTATGAAATAAATATTAATTAAGAACATTACACAAAAGAAAAAAAAAATAAAAGCTATTGAAAGTTATTAAGGCACTTTATAATATATGGCTGATATAAATATATAATCTACATGTAACAATGTAAACGTGCCGAAGAAAATATCATACAACAAAGAGTTAAAAAGCCTGTGCCTGTGACAACAAATATGGCCGCCATTACTGCTCACCCAGATCTTAGGCATCATACTAGATCATAACTAAAGTTGTAAAGGTTGGTACGACGGCCATTTTGGTTGTCACCCAGCCTTTCCAGAAAACTGTAAGAAATTGCTGAATAGATTTTATTTCTAGAGTTTATATTATAAAACACAATCTGCAGATTCCACTTATAAGAATGTAATTGGTAAAATGGTTCCTCATTTAGGGTGGACATAGGTGTTGCCCCTAGCAAACAATCAGATTGCAGTTCTTAAAGGGGTTATCCAGCGCTACAAAAACATGGCCACTTTCTTCCTGAGACAGCCCCTCTCTTGTCTCCAGCTTGGGCGGGGTTTTACTGCTCAGTTCCATTGAAGTGAATGGAGCTTAAAGGGGTTATCCAGCGCTAAAAAAAACATGGCCACTTTCCCCATACTGTTGTCTCCAGTTTGGGTGGGGTTTAGAAACTCAGTTCCATTGAAGTAAATGGAGCTTAATTGCAAACCACACCTGAACTGGAGACAACAGTAGGGGGAAAAGTGGCCATGTTTTTGTAACTCTTGTAACCCCTTTAATTGCAAACTACACCTGAACTGGAAACAAGAGTCGTGTTGTCTCTGAAAGAAAGTGGCCATGTTTTTGTAGCACTGGATAACCCCTTTAACTGCTCCCTTAGCAATCAATCTATACTAATATCTATTTAGCCTGTATGGTTTACAACATGAACAAAATGGCCACCACCTACTTTGTAATATTTGCCCTGTATAATGCTATTCAACCGTGATAATATATTTTTTTAAATTAAATTTCGGTCCTTGACAGCATATACATTATACACTTCTCCTATATCAAATTGCTAAAAAAAAAGTTCTCCCTCTAAGCCTATCTTTATGTGACTGCACGCAAGTGACGCCTTAGGGTGACATCAGCTACTGGGGCCAGCAGCGGATCAAAATAGGTCCTTTTCGGGCGGTAGCTCCTGGGGGGCCCATGGCCACCCAAAAAGACTTATACTTTCAGGGGTGTATTGTCTCCTGGCTACAGTTCTGCCATGATTTGCAAAAAAATTGCTACTTTTTTACCGCAATTTTGCACAAAACAGGGCATCATGACATTATCTATCCTGTACCATGGACACTACTCTAGTGCTACCAAAGTTACAGTGGGGTGAGGGGGCCCAAGCTTGGTCAACAGCCCGGGGCCTATGGGAAAGTTAATCCGCCCCTGACTGGGCCACGTATATGAATGATCCTTGATCATGGTTGCCATGACAACCTTAGCCCTGTAACAATACAAAGGCCTAAATCACAATGAAATATCAAATTGGGGCTCCTTATACAGACATGCTAACCCCAATAGGGTCATTATTCTAAACAATGAGACTGTGTTCACACTAGCATAATATGGATGCTTTTTTGCATCCACATTATGACCGCAATTTCCAGCCTGGTTGTGCAGAAATGCACTTGTGTTATGCTAGTATGAGGGGAACATTAACTGGGTTCACACTACGTATATTTGAGGCTGTATGTTTGAGGCTGTATAGCAACCAAAACAAGGAGTGGATTGAAAACACAGAAAGGCTATGTTCACATAATGTTGTAATTGAGTGGATGGCCGTCATTTAATGGCAAATATTTGCTGTTATTTTAAAACAACGGCTGTTATATTGAAATAATGGCCGTTATTTACCGTTATATGGCGGCCATCCACTCAATTTCAACATTGTGTGAACAGATCCTTTCTGGGTTTTCAATCCACTCCTGGTTTTGGTTGCTATGAGGACCTGACATGAGGACCAAATACAGCCTGAAATATACATAGTGTGAACCCAGCCATTATAATTTGTAAAATTTGAGATGTTTTTGGCAAGAAAATCCACATCTAAATTTCATGTGGAATTTTGGGGAGCAGTTTTTAAACACAAAACCGCACCAAATACTAAGCCTAGATATTCATTCAAGTTCCCTTGACTTAAAAAAAAAAATAAAATGGGGAAAATCTGCAACTCATCAGCAACATAATATTGACGTGTTGCAGATTTGCATATCCTACTGTAAATACTGGAAATTCTGTGCAGAAAATCCACAGCATGTGTGATCACAGGCAGTAGGTAACTCCAACCTATCTATGTTATATGAGGACTCTGAGAAATGCACTTTGTTCAGCTCTTGGAAAATTACAGGAGACTCATCATTTGCATTGTTTTTACTGAAAAATTTCCATTAGTGGTGTAAACAGCATGAGGGCACAAAGGTACGGGGTCATTAAGGGTGACCCGGATATCTGATAATGAGTAAAGGTGGGATAATCCGATGATCATCGTCCATAGAGGATATCCTGAAAACAGACTGTTCAGGAAATTACAAGCAGAAAATGACATTTAAAAACTGAAAAGTGCTATTCCCTGTTTGGCCATTAGGGGGCAGTCAATACCACCATTTTTAAATGGTAAGCCTGCGGTAAACTTTTTGTTAAATTTTGTGATCTGCATAGATTAATTTTAAATTCTAAAAAAATATAATAATAATAATGTGCACCATTGGCATAATTCCTAATATGGTGAATTAAGCTGTAACTGGTGCCGACCCGCCCTCTATACGCTACAGTTGCCGCTAGCTTCTGGAATTTTAAAATTGTAATAATATTTAAAATTTAATTTGAATACAATAAATTAATTTGATTGTAAAGTGAAGAGAAACGGACAAGAGTCGTCCTAGTTACCCTTCATAGGAAATATTTAAAAACGTTGTCGTAAAAGCTCTAAAAAATACTTTTCCCTTCCTTTATGCTTCTTGTGTAATTGCACGGTATATTTTCTAATCAGTGGATCTATGAAATCCTGTGCAGGTTCCTTGCTGCCCCATATGTGTTGGAGAACTGTAACTCCCAGAACGCCTAGACAGCTGTTGATGTTTAACTAAATTCTCTCTATAGCTGTATAGGAGCACACCCCAACCTGTTGCTTTCCAGCTGTTGAAAAACTACAACTCCCATCATGCCCTGACAGTCTCTATCTGGAAAGGAACTGGTTGGAGAACACTCATTTAGAGAATTAGGCTATGTTCACACAATGGTTTTTTTTGTTTTTTTTTAAAGGCTGTTCTTTTCATATTGAAATGTGTTGCATTAAAGTCAATGCAAACAAGGGCCATTGTTCACAGGATGTATTGAACAACGGACATTGTTCGTTACGACTGTGAAAATAATTGATGTGTCAATTATTTCCGGCCATTCTGCATTAATTTCAAAGGTATTTTCAATGCAGCAACGGCCATTGTTTTTGAATTCCAAACAACGGCCGTTGTCTGTACTACGTATGAACATAGCCTCATTCTGTAAAACTTCTGGTTTATTTTCTCCTCCACTCACAGCCAAAGCTCTCCTGTCCCCAGGGAGTAGTGAATAAGATGACAACAAATCACATGACTGAGAGGGGGTGGAGCAAAACTTTTTTTTTACTTTAAACAATTAAAAAAAAAAACTATGATTATTTGTCGACTTTTAACTTTTTTTTTCAAATAGGATGGCTGGAGGATTGGATTAAAATTACTATAATATAAAATGTAATTTTTTATGGTTTTCGATTGTATTTGGATTCAATTGAAAAAAATAAAGTTTTCAAACTTTTTAAGAAGACTGCAATGGCTGGACAATTGCATTAATATGGATCTTTTTTACTTTAATAAGTGTGTTTGGATCCAATCGCTGTGCTGTACCCTCGTCATTCTCTTCCTCTGTGTGTAAATTGCAGTAATGGCATGAAAATATTTAATAACATTTCCACCACTGATTACCCAGAAGCCCTTTCAGAAGACAAAGCACAGGCAGGGCCTATAGGTCAGGTGACAGATGATGGAGTGGTCACCACAGAGGCATCTGTACAGTCCTACACTAATAGAGGGGCATCTTAAAGGGAAATATGATTATTTTAACACTAATGAGGCTATAATCCTTCCTGAGTCACATGGTAAAGATATATTTAAAAATTTTCCTTACAACCTTTTTTTTTTAATTTTACATTTACCTATCATATTGCCAGTGGGTGTGGTATAAATTTCATGTTCTAGTGAAACTGGGTTGAGCTTATTCCCATGCTCAATATTGCCCCCTGCTGATTATTACAGAGGAAAAGGAAGTGACAACTGCTTTGTATTACAGGCTGCTAAAAGATGGCAATCTAAGCTTAAAGGGGTTATCCAGCGTTAAAAAAAAAAAACATTGCCACTTTCTTCCAGAGACAGCACCACTCTTGTCTCTAGTTTGGGTGTAGGTTTTACAACTTAGATCCATTGAAGTAAATGGTGCTTAATTGTAAACCACGCCTAAACTGTCTCTGGAAGAAAGTGGCAATGTTTTTCTAACGCTGGATAACCCTTTTAATATATCAATGCTTCCCCCTATAGATAAGAAGATGGCATATTTATGCAGAATGGCTCTAGGTTTAAAAAAGACCAAGGCCCTATAATGTGACTTATCCAAAGAGCTTACAATCTAAAGGTGATGTTTCCAGTAGATGTATCAGGCAATGGAGACACAACCTGGCATGACATACGAAGAGCCAGGCCCATCGCTTACTCTCACGTTGTACTCCTGTGATCCTGCAGACAATGGAAGCAGCCATCATGTGGGCTGTACCCCTATTCTTTCAGAAGGATCCATGAAAAGATCCCCCCCCCCATCTTAATTATAAGGCTGCGCTCTCAAGAATAGCAGGTGGGGAGTAATAAACATGGCGGCTTCCATTGTGCACTGTTGGCAGGAAATTATATGGTGAAGAATGAGAAGACGACGAGGCTTGGAATATGCGAGTCTATAGAATATTCTGGTAAAAAAAAAATGTCTCTTTGTTCTGGCGAATATTTACAAAAAAATTCTGTGATCAAGGCATCAATATAAAAATAGGTCCTCGTTCACTGTACGGCGGTAGGAGGGCCACTGCGGGGTTTCCAGTATCTAAATGCGGGTGATCCCTATAAACGTCCTGTAGTGCATTCATGGAGTATCAGTCTGGAGAAGGATGAGCCCCCCTTGTTAGTCTGTGTCCTTCTCGTTGGCCAGCTCTCGCAGGATGTCTATCAGATTATCTAGTCCGTACAGGTAGCCGTCCTCGCGGTTCCCCTCCACCCAGGCTATCCTGTGGTTCAGTTCTTGGCCTTCTGGTAATGGGGTTGTTTTTCCAAAGTCGATCATCCAGACTTTGGCTTGTTCCCTTTTGTCGTGGATGAAGAGTAAGGAGCTTCCAATGACCTGCGGAGGGAACATTGGACAGGTTTAACTTTGGCGTAAGACGTACCAGAACTTGACGTGTTTTCATTTAAGACATATTTTTTGTCTGTTTAACAAGATTAGTAAGACTTAGCTGTATTCTTGCACAAAAACAGCGCCACCCCTGTCCTCGTGTGGTATTACAATTACATTCATTTCAATAAAACAGAACTGCAATACCACAGACAAACTGAGGACAAGAGTGGTGGCTTACATGAAAGAGTGATGACTTAAAGGGGTTAGCCAGGATTAGAAAAACCACACCTACTTTATTGCAAAAATGGCACCACCACTGTCCTCAGGTTGTGTGTGGTATTACAACTCAGCTCTATTTACTTTAATGTATCTGAGCTGCAAAAACCATACCCTAACTGAAGACAAGAAAGCGGCCATGTTCTTGTAAGCCTGGATAATGCCTTTAAACAGAAAGGGGCATGGTTCCCTGGGAAGAAGGTGTGGCCTAAGGGTGAAAGTGGAAAATCCGGCAGCAGCATGTGGCAGAAATATGGCAGCCGATCACTGGATCCTGTGTTTTCCCCATAAGGGTGCGTTCACACCTACAGGATCTGCAGCAGATCCGCAGCGGATTTGATGGTGCAGATTTGAGGCTGTGTTCAGTTATTTTAATGAAATCTGCTGCAGATCTGCTGCGGATCCGCAGCAGAAAATCCTGTAGGTGTGAACGCACCCTATGAAAGATTCAATGCTGAAATAGTATTTTTCTGCTTGTATTTTGGGGCTCATTATAAACTATAATATGGGCTGTAAAAATGCATGCAACACACAACACAACACAAAAAAAATTAGTAAAAAAAAGTCTAAATAATCTGAGGCAGATATCTGAGGCTGAATTTTTGGCAGACATTTCACTGCACATTTTTTTCCACAAGTGGAAGTATTAGATAGTGTCTGCCAATCTATTCCAGCCTGTGTAGTCACAAACATTCATGTCCACCTCTTCAGGCCATTTAAAGGGGAAGTCTATTTTTAAAGGGAATTCCACCTACAG
Source organism: Dendropsophus ebraccatus (assembly GCF_027789765.1). Classification (NCBI taxonomy): domain Eukaryota; kingdom Metazoa; phylum Chordata; class Amphibia; order Anura; family Hylidae; genus Dendropsophus; species Dendropsophus ebraccatus. The sequence continues at coordinate 23,337,659 of NC_091468.1, forward strand.
ATGTCACAAACCTAAAAAAACATATGAAACCCACCTCTTCAGAACATTTAAAGGGGAAGTCTATTTTAAAGGGAATTTTGCCTTTAAAACCAGTGACTCTTCATAATTGATGGGAGTTGTAGTTTTGCATCAGCTGGAGACTAAGTAAAGAAACACTATCTCAGAGCACAGGGAGACCCCAGAAGAGCGCAGCTCTGGATGTGAATGGAGAATAAAGATGTAAAATCAACTCAACTCAAAGCAATAAAACAAAGTATTTGTAAAGTTTCATAACTTTTTCTGTAGATGGAAACGTGTCCCCAGGATGTAACCTATTAAGTAGATTCGTCTCACTTGCCGGATTGGGTTCCTAATTCCCCTGTAAATCCTGCCATCCTCTAAGCTAATGTACTTGGCGTGGCGCTCGCTCTGGTGTGCAGCCGCCGTAAAACTATTAACGCTTATAAATAGATAATAAGACCTTTGTTGTACAGTAAATGAGTCATGAGAAAACATTAAGTTATATTGTGTCTCCACAAAGGACCATATTTAGCCGCTCAATAGAGAGAGTCAGACCTCCGTACTAGAGCGCTGAACACCCAAACCGCAACGGTTGAACCCGACAATAGCCGAACTGGGGAACGCCAGATGAGGGCTTTAAATAGAACTCCATTTCTTCCAGCGTTTTATAGGTTAAATTTACATTTTTAAAAAATCTAAATATTTTGCCTTTCTTTTTATGGTATTGTGAGCCATTTGGGTTGCTATGGGAAACAGACAGCAGTATTAGCTCCGCCCATCTGTCGGTCATGTGACCTCATAGCTTTTGCTCTAGTCCCACGGTATTCTGCAATGCTGTGGAAAATCTACTTAGAAGATCAAGAAGACTTTAGCTCTTCAATTGGAACGTTCCAGAGCAGTCTAGAACCCAAAGGATTTGTAATAAATGTCAGTACTGTGTTCTGGACTTGGTTGATGTAGAACATTACGGTCTTATTCTCACGCTCCGTAATCCACGGAGGTTATGGAGCATGAAGCTGCACTGTGGACTGGCAGCCCACATAGCTACACCATGTGCACGTCAGCCCTGCTACATCATCAGCTAGTATGGAATATATTCTAGGGTGATGTGATGCAAAATCAGTAAAAAAAACCCAAAAAACTGTCCTGTATTTACTGTGCAATAGTAATGAAAGCAATGGGCAGGAAAGAAAGCTAAGGGGGTGAGTACATGGATGGGCCAATCAGGGAAATGCATGATGGGAAATGTAGTTAGATATAGATTGCCTTTTAGAAAAAACGTGTACCTCAGGAGTGGAAGCAGCTAGAAAGAGAGGAGTCGGCTCAAAATAATCAGGGAGACTTGGTGAGTACGACCAACTAACCTTTTAATTTTTTCGTTCTTAGGTGGATAACCCCTTTAAATCTTTGCGGGACTTTACTGATGCAGACGTGTCGGTTAGGGTGGAGAATTTCCAATGTCGGTAATAATCTCAATGTCCATGGCTCAGTAATGTTCAGGAACCTCTATTGTCTACTATTCTTTATGACCCTATGAGTTAGTGTTGCTTATTAACCCCAGGTTTCCATTAGGACAGGTCTGTATATTGGCGTTGGACAATAAAAGACCTTGAACTTTACTTATACTGGTAGTGCTATAGAATTACAAGAACCATTAATGTTCCAGAGCCTCAGGGATCTTTAAAACTCTAGAACCATATGTAACAATTGTGCTGTAGAATGACATATAACAGTACCAATACCATGCTCTAGGTTGACAACTAACATTAGTGCTGTAGCATCAATAATCCTCTGTAACAGGGATGGGGGAACCTGCAGCCCTCTGGCTGTTTCAAAACTAAATACCATCATGCCTAGACAGACAAATATTTGCCATGCCCGATGCCTGCTGGTGCCATACCCTCTAGCTCCAGGTCTACGTGCCACGGTGAGGTGCCCACATGGAATATTTACCTTTCTAGGTACATGTGCTCCTAGTAAACAGATGGCACAGAGCTGGCATCAGCTTATATAAAGAGTCATCACCTGCCCGCAGTAAAGTTATATTAGAAGTACCTGCCATGTTTAGGGAAAGCTGGGTAACAATCCCTGCTGAAGCTGTAATGGCGGACATGTTAGCTTGGCGTCTAGCTTTCTCAAAGCTGATTTGTCTCTGTAATGCTCTTTCTATGCCAGCTTTGCCAATGAAGCCGGCAATTGTTGCTGCGTTTGCTGTGGCCTCCATGGAATATTCCGTCTTCGGGAAGCGTAGCCCCTCATAGAATTCCTCTCTATGGGAGATGGTGACTCTAGATGACCTCCTGTAAGATCCTCTAAGGGACGAGTGTCCTGAGAAAACGTCCCACATCTCGCAGACACTGGGGAATATTCATCTCCTCTTCCATATAAATAAACATCGGGTCGTGCACAGAATTCTCATTTTCATCGGCTTAAACAATATTTGCTCTTGTTGCTAAGTGAGGAGAGCAAGACCCCGCAGAATACGGGTTAGTGTACGTCGGGGGGCTGACGTAACCCACATTCCCTTCGGGTCAAAAAGCTTTCTAATGTACTTTAGCTTTCACTATATTCAAGATCTCCACTTGCTGCTGCTGAATGGAAACATTCTTGTTTCTAGAGATGACTGACAGAGAGATAAAACTAATGATTCCTGTCTCTTAGCTGTTAGCTGTTTGCAAAGCTATAAAATGTTTTCCTTCTAAGCTCAAGAGTGACAGAGGTCAGGCTGAGCTGCAGCATGCATGCCTCCTCCCTCCTCCACCCCTCCCTGCTTGGTTTAAAGCACGGAGCCTTGTGTATCTGTGGTGTCCCACCACAGGTGTTGCTAGTCTATACACCCCTCACAAAAGTCTGTACTTCAGGTAAACCTGTGCACCAATAAGAGCTTTTCTCTTTTCTCCACCTATCTCTATTCTCTCTTCTTTTCTCTGCACTTTCTTCTCCACCACTCACAGGAGTTAGTACACACCCTGTAGGAAGTTGTCACATGGGGAGAGCAAGTACACTCCCACACTTAAACAGTCCAGTGTAATCTAGTCTGGAGTGCGGTAGTGCACGGACACACATGGGAGACACAGAGACTTTCTTCCTAAAAGCAACTCTTATTCTAGTTATGCAGTTTTAAACCACTCCAGAGAACATCTCTAAAAGTGCAGAACAGTATTCCGAAACAAGAGGAAGTGATCTGGATAGAGCAAAGTTGTTACAACCCTACATACTATATCTCGCAGCGCCAGTGTAATGAGGTAATTTTGGACACCCTGCTAAACTCAGGTAACAAGGTCTGGGGCTTGTGTCACTCTAAGAGGACGGGTTATCTGACACTGTAGGGCAATAGGTGGTATTACGACAGAGGTGGAAACACGGGTACAAGTAGTCTTCTACTTTTAAGTATTCTTAAGTATTCTATTTCTTCTTCTTCTAGCAGAGCACATTTCTACCCTGGGTTGGGATTCTCAGGACAAAACTCCTCTCTGCTACTCTGAACTCTCAAGACAAACTCCTCTCTGCTACTCTGAACTCTCAAGACAAACTCCTCTCTGCTACTCTGAACTCACTCTACATCTCAGCACGCAATCAAGTCAGCACAGCTCTTCTGCCCCTAAAGCTCGAAGATTGTGTCTAGTCAAGTCAGAAGCCTATGGTCAGCTGGTGTATTAAGTATTCTTGCAGTAAAGAAGATTTTATTTATGGTAACCGGACTCAGTGATTATTGTTTAGGCACCTACACAGTTGTTGCACCTTCCTTGGGTCATCTCTAGAGATGAGGGAACCTGGAGCATGCTCGAGTCGATCCGAACCCGAACTTTCGGCATTTGATTAGCGGTGGCTGCTGAAGTTGGATAAAGCCCTAAGGCTATGTGGAAATCATGGATATAGTCATTGGCTGTATCCATGTTTTCCAGACAACCTTAGAGCTTTATCCAAGTTCAGCAGCCCCAGCTAATCAAATACCGAAAGTTCGGGTTCGGATGGACTCGAACCAAAACTCGGTTCGCTCATCTCTAGTCATCTCCCCTGTCTGTGGGTGGCAGATAGTCAGGGTGGGTCACAACTTCACTCCGGACCACCGTGATAAGTACCCAAGGGATCCCCTCAAAGCCCGGCAGGTCACCGACCACAGGGGAAAGGGTATAACCAGCCACCTTAAAATAAAAGCAGGTGTGCCCCCATACCTGTGTGTCCAAACGGCACTGGCGTCACAACAACCTACCATGGCGTCACAAAGCACCATCTGGCAAGTGACCGGTCGAGTGCACGCCACATATCAATCATGCAGGGCAGTGAGGGGTGGAGGAGGGAGGAGGTGGGCATACTGCAGTTCAGCAGGGCTTCTATGATTTTATATCTTAGCCATCAGCCCTCAGCTGTAGGTATCATTAGCTTTATCTGCCCATGTCTGCAGCTCCGAGCATGATCTAAAGCTGACAGATTCTCTATAAAGCCTATTTCTGGGACTCATGTTTTTAGACTTGTATGTAAATACACCATCTGGTGGCATCCAAACTGAAATCATTGCATTTGAATGGGGATGCCGCGCTCTATGTCAGGTGGCAGCATGTGAGACACAAGTTATGTAAGAGAACTGGAATCCTCACTCACCTCATGGGTCTTAAAGAACGAAGATTGTTCTAGAGTGCTCCTTATATCTTCTAAACGGTTCAGGTAAGACTTCTGCAAAGATAAACACAAGGTTAGTTTATATGGTGGTCAGGGATGGTTCTGGCTTTTGTGCTAACCCCCCTCCCCATGTGCCCAGTTTCCTGTAGATGATCTGCAGCGTATAACAGTAACAACAAACTGTACTGTATACCTCTATATAATAGTGTTACAGTTATCGAATAAGCAGTGTATTCCTAGTCCTGACTGCCTTGCATTCCATATCTGTGTCCAGACATCATCTGCAGTCATGGGGTCATTGGGTTTGCATACAGTATGGTCTACAGCCACTCCATGGAACATCCCATCCCACAGGGGACTCTGCAATCTGCCGCCAGAGGCGAGATACTCATCTCACTTCATGACAACATTTGAAAGGTCTATAGAAAAAGAATGAAGTGGTGGCTGTTGTACTACAATGTTACTAAGTCTTCAGGGTTGGTGGATGTTCCACTGGCTTACACGTTATCCCCTTAGGAGTACTCCTACCTTGCAGTAACCGGCAGTACTTACTAGAATATTGACATTAGATTTTGTGAATTCTCTGAAGGCAGCCATGACTTGTTCTCGGGTTTTGGTCTTTTTAAAGTCTTTGTTTACAGTTCCATCTTCTTTCTTTAAAAAAAAAAGACAAAAAGTTGCTTTAGAATAGATTTACTTAAAGGGGTTATCCAGTGCTACAAAAACATGGCCACCTCCTTCCAGAGACAACACTGCTCTTGTCTCCAGTTCAGGTGCGGTTTGCAATTAAGCTCCATTCACTTCAATGGAACTGACACTCAATCTGGAGACAAGAGAGGGGCTGTCTCTAGAAGAAAGTGGCCATGTTTTTGTAGCGCTGGATAATCTCTTTAAAGAGCAACTCCAGGAAACACCACATAACCCCACTGTAATTCCTGATTCGAGGGTCTCTGCTCCTGCCAAGCAGAGCTGCAGTGTAAAGCATGGTGCAGAGAGAGTCTCTGGTGAGAGCAGGAGGATATTGGACTACTTTAGGCCCCAATACACAACAAACATGATAGGGGATGTACGTTTGCAATAGCTGGAGCTATACAGGCTAGGGAGCACTGATATACAGCTATAGAGGGAAGAGGATATTTCATTAAATGTGAACGGAAAAAAAAAATCTCATTTTAATCTTTTGCTGCATCATGTTACACACGTGACACCTTCTAAAGGTCACCTGTGGTTTTGCGGTCGGCATCCTGGACATAAACAAAAAAAAAAGTATAACACATATTCTGGCCAGAAACATCTCCTGCAACTAAACGACTCGTGTTAAAGTGTTATTAACAACAATTCTATCGGATGGAACTATTTACAGAAAATGTTTTCATGTTTTCCACTCAGGTCGGTTACAGATAAGAGAACAAATCTCCAGAGCGTTGTGATCTGACTGGAGATACTTATATCTCCTCCAGGACAAGAAAGCAGCTGGGATCTGTATTTTGTTTAGAGGGTCTGGTCTGGGATCTGTTTTAGTTTAGGAGTCTAGTCTGGGGTCTGTATTAGTTTTAGGGTATGGGGTATATTAGTTTAGGAGTCTAATCTGGGGTCTGTATTAGTTTAGGAATCTAGTCTGGGTTCTGTATAAGTTAAGGGGTCTGGTCTGGGGTCTGTATTAGTTTTAGGGTATGGGGTATATTAGTTTAGGGGTCTGATCTGGGGTCTGTGTTAGTTAAGGGATCTAGTCTAGGGTCTGTATAAGTTTAGTGGTCTGTGGTCTGTATTAGTTTATGGGTCTAGTCTGGGGTTTGTATTAGTTTAGGGGCCTGGGGTCTGTATTAGTTAAGGGATCTAGTCTGGGGTTTGTATTAGTTTAGCGGTCTGGGGTCTGTATTAGTTAAGGGATCTAGTCTGGGGCCTGTATTAGTTTAGGGGTCTGGGGTCTGTATTAGTTTATGGGTCTAGTCTGGGGTCTGTATAAGTTTAGGAGTCTGGTCTGGGGTCTGTATTACTTGAGAGGTCTAGTCTGGGGCCTGTATTAGTTTAGGAGTCTGTGGTCTGTATTAGTTTAGATGTCTAGTCTGGGGTCTGTATTTTTATGGGTCTAGTCTGGAGTCTGTATAAGTTTAGAGCTCTAGTATGGGGGTCTGTATTTGTTTAAGGGTCTGTGGTCTGTATTAGTTAAGGGGTCTAGTCTGGGGTCTGTATTAGTGGAGGGGTCTGTGGTCTGTGTTAGTTAAGGGGTCTAGTCTGGGGTCTGTATTAGTTTAGGGGTCTAATCTGGGGTCTGTATAAATTTAGAAGTCTGTGGTCTGTATTAATTGATCTGGTGCGTGTATGTTTTAAAGGGTCTGATCCGTAATGTTTATCTATTTAGAGGATCTGGTCTGGGGTCTGTATTTGTTTAGGGATCAAGGTTCTATAAATCTTAAACACGTCTAGTTTGGGGTTCGGGCTTTGTGCTTGCTTAGTGGTCTGGAGTATATATTAGGTTTGTGGTATAATTAAGGGGGGTCATGTAATTTATCGCCGTTTACACAGAGAGATTTATCTGACAGATTTTTTTGAAGCCAAAGCCAGGAATGGATTTAAAAAAAAAAAAAAAGAGAAATCTTTCCTTTCTGACCTGTTCTCTGTTTACAGCCTGTTCCTGGCTTTGGCTTCAAAAATCTGTCAGATAAATCCGTCTGTGTAAATGCACCATTAGGTTGGTGAAGGCATTCCCCATAAAAATTCATGGAGTTCAATATGTTTGTGTTGAGCCCCTAAATACAATATTTTACAGGATGTTATTGATGTCACCTCTCAAAAGTTGATATACAGCATGCTAGCTGAGGCTCCTACAATGTCACTATATGGCATTATTACATGCAGTCTCTTCTGCACTATAGTATCCGTGAACCGTGCACAATGCAATAAAAGGACCATAAAAAAAATAAAAATTTAAAGGTCGACAAATTAAAATTCCTGATCTATAATGTAAGAGAGTCACATTTCTGTTCTGGCACCGGGCTCTGGGCGCAGGTATTTCTTTATTAAATCTCCATGTATTTAGCTTCTGGCAACATTAACACTGTGCTCCATGTAAGGGTAGTTTCCAGACATCCCAGTAAATTCAATTTATTTCATATTGAACCCGACAACCCCCTCCTCCAAACATCTGCCATCATCTTAGGGCAAGATAAAAGAGACCTTATAGTAAACTGCATTCGCCTCTTATACTTATATGTTATCTCTCTCTCTCTCTCTCTCTCTCTCTCTCTCTCTCTCTATATATATATATATGTGTTACAGGAGCAGCAATGATGCAGCTTCTATGTGACCACAAAACGCATATAAGGTGTCAGTAAATACTGACATCTGTCATTCTATTCATTAAAGTGGTTGTCCAGCAAAAATCTTTTTCTTTCAAATCAACTGGTGTCAGAAAGTTATATAGATTTGTAATTTATTTCTATTAAAAAATCTCAAGTCTTCCCATACTTATCAGCTGCTATACGTCCTTCTTTTCAGCCTGAGACATTGCTCTCTGCTGCCAGCTCTGGCCGAGACAGGAACTGTCCAGAGCAGCAGCAAATCCTCATAGAAAACCTCCCCTGCTCAGCCAGAGATGTCAGCAGAGAGCACTGTGTCAGCCTGAAGATAAAACAACATTTCCTGCAGGACGTATAGCAACTAATAAGTAAAGGATGACTTGAGATTTTTTAATTGAAGTAAATTATTAATCTTTATAACTTGCTGACCCCAGTTGATTTGAAAGAAAAAAGATTTTCGCTGGACAACCCCTTTAACTCAGAGTATGATCACTGCTATAGTGGTATTGGAGTATGTACAATATAAAATAGATCTAAAAAGCAGCCTATATTTGGGGTATATGATGACATGGATTCACGCAAAAAAAAACCCCAAAAAAACAGAAACAGAGAAAAAAAACACTGATCGCTGAGCCAGCGCCTTCTCTAAGCAATCGGATGATCGCAGTTTCAAGTTCCCTAGTCGGAGTAAAAGTAAAAGTAAAACAAAAAGTATATTGAAAATATATAGATAGATAGATTGAAGTAGAGTGAATGCATAAAATAGATATATTGAATCCTCAGCTATCAGCACTGGAGAAACCTAGAAGTAGGTGTTCAGTTTCCCTGCAGCGCCATCACAGGATGAGCTAAGTATTACACCGAGCCTATTCAATTCAAAGAGTTGTTTGTCTAATACAGGACAAGTCAGATCCTCCAGCGCAAGGGACGCTCTTTGCAACTGCTCCTGACTCTAGGCAACCCCTCTAAAGGGGGGGGGGGGGGAATAAATAGATGAATGCATTGATTTAATGATTATGTTAAAGTAAATCTTTAATTGTAATGTATTGGAACTTCTTCAATAGGAATTAGCTGCAGTGCACGCCACAGGCGGCAACACCCTGCACGTGAAGTGTAAAGTTACATAAATACTCCCACCGCAGGCTCTTTCCTGAAGGAAGCGAGTGACAACATGATGGAAGGACAATACACATCCTGTATGATGCCATTACTGAACATACAGCTGTATACATCCTTCCTGAGACACGTCGGCCGGTCACGTATACGGCACAGATGTTATATAACTATGTCCATGACATTTAAAGGGAACCTGATCCTCCAGCGCTCCAGGTTAGATATGGCAGATGATAGGATTGTTTACCAATTAATTTAAATTATTAAAGCGATACTGTATCCACCAGCCCACCCACCCCCCCAAACCGCTGGTACCAATGACAGTAAATTCTTCCTGGTTTTTTTTTTTTAAATGCTCCTGGCGCCATGGTAAGCATAAAAAATTATCTTTTAATCTGCAGTAGCCAAGTCAATGAGGCGTGGCCTATGGAAGCTCCAAGCCAAGCCTCATTGACTTATCTGCTGAAGATTTAAAGATATTCTTTTTACCCTAACAAAGGCACCGGACGCATTTTAAAAGACACAACCGGGAAGGACTTACCGTCATCAAACAGACAGACAGGTTGGTGGATACAATATTGCTTTAAATCTAGACTAACTATAAATTTCACCAAAGGCCTCCAAACAATAGATATGTTAATAACATGGACAAAACAACCCTAACTATGCGTCGAATCTGCGTATATGGCCATATGTATATCTGCATATATGCAGCAGATCTATTATTGCTGGGAAACAGTTACATAAATTGTATGACAATCAGGTTCTAAACCTCAAATTTAAACAGAAGCACCAATGGTTGCACTTCCTGCTATTACAAAAATGACATGTGGCTATTTTAAAAGGGAAGGTGGAATATCCCTTTAATTCTGGCCTGTACCTTTATGCCCTCGATTCTGAAGCCCAGGGTGGCGGTGGAGCTGATGGTCTCCCTCCATGTCATGTATCGCGGTTTGGTGACTGCTCTTTGCTGGTTCTCTTCTTCGGTTGGAGCAGTGGGATCGACCTCGATCATCTTGACGTACATGTCCTTCCTCAGGCTTGGCTTCTTCCTGGCCTTGGTCAGCTCTTCCTCTAAGTAAGTCCTGCAGATAGTGACACATAGTAAAATGGCAATCAGTAAATTTTCTACCAAAGACATGATTAAAATATAATTCTGGCTGCGAATGTGGCAACAATATAGGGATTGGCCTTAAAGGGATTATTTGGAATTAGAATAACTGTAGCTGCTTTTTTTCCCCAGAAACAACGCCACTCTTGCTCTCAGTTTGTGTTTGGTATTGCAGCCCAGTTCCATTAAAGTGAACGGAGATGAGCTGTAATATGGCATACAACCTGAAAATAGGTGTGGAGCTGTTTTTGGAAGCAAAGAACTATGCTTTTCTATTCCTGTATAAACCCTTCAAACATTAAAATATTGAAGACGCTAAGAAAGATATAGGGGAAGATTTATGGCGCTGTCTTGTGCAGACCTCTGAGGTGGCCAGTAAAGAAACTAAAATGGACACCTTTTATAGGGACTTCACATAGGCTACACTCATATTCATATTGCAGCCCCCCCCCCCCCCCAAAAAAAAAAGAAAATTGGGACTGCTAGCTAGAATGGTCGTGTACTGACAGTAATGAAGAGGGACAGCAGCCTGGCAGTGGTCACTCTACAGCAGTGTCTACTTTTCAGGTATATAGATAGAAAAACTTCTCTAAAAGGGTTATCCCATATAGACAACCCCCTCTCGAACCCAGGATCTTAGCTACTCAGCAAAGAACCCCCCAGTGATCAGCTATGATTACCAAAAAGAGGTGCAGTCATTAATCCTGCAGTGGCCACTACTGGAAAAATGTGGTATTACATGGTCCCTATTTAAATGAATGGGAAACCATATAATACACTGCAATACTGAGTCCTCCAGGGCAAGAGTCAGTTTTAGTTGCTTTTGCTTTGATAACAATGCTCAAACTACACACATCAGTACAAATGGATACTAATGGACAGAGCCAGGTTATCATTAAAGAATATATAGAATGTGCCGAATTATCAGACTTTCTGGATTGGCCAGTACCATGGTAGCAATGGAGGTTGCATTTTTGCAATCGTTGGACTGTCTCATCCTGAAACCCTCTGGGCTGCTGTTAATATGTGCCGACCTCCTTCCCTCGATCCCTACGGTGGGCTATAAGGAAGGACAGGGCGTGCGCCCTATTGTCCGTGTATTTTGGATCCGCTGGCTTTTCGCTCTGCTTTGGGTATTGTCGACAATGGAAACTTGTGCACTGATGTATTTAACAATAGGCTGTGTAATTATTATACTGACGGAGAACGAGTTTCCATCGAGCAAACAGGAAGAGGAGCCGAGGAGATAAGGAAGAACCGCAGAGAACACTAGAGCGACATTGTAACACTGCGGACTAAAGGTCAAGGTCCTAGCGAATGACTATAACAGCCCTCACCTGGGTGACCTGTGCTGACCAGCTGCACACACAAGTCCAAGACACGTGCAGCGGTATCAGAGCATATACAATGGGACACAGGGGGTGGGAAATAGTGCAAACAGGAGGGCCATACCTATAAAACCTATGGACGCCATTTACCTTCCGTATTTATGACAGCTTATATTATAGGGGTACTGTGGCTGACTCTATTATAGGGGTACTGTGGCTGACTCTATTATAGGGGTATTGTGGCCGACTCTATTATAGGGTTACTGCGGCTAACTCTATTATAGTGGTACAGTGGCTGACTCTATTATAGGGGTACTGTGACTGACTCTATTATAGGGGTATTGTGGCCGACTCTATTATAGGGGTACTGTGACTGACTCTATTATAGGGGTACTGTGACTGGCTCTATTATAGGGGTACTGTGACTGGCTCTATTATAGGGGTACTGTGGCTGGCTCTATTAAAGGGGTACTGTGGCTGACTATTATAAGGGTACTGTGACTGGCTCTATTAGAGGGGCACTGTGGCCGTCTCTATTATAGGGGTACTGTGGCCGGCTCTATTATAGGGGTACTGTGGCAAGCACTGTTATATAAACACTATGGCTGACTCTATTATAGGGGTACTGCGGCTAACTCTATTATAGTGCTACAGTGGCTGACTCTATTATTGGGGTACTGTGGCTGACTCTATTATAGGGGTACTGTGACTGACTATTATAGGGGTACTGTGACTGGCACTATTATAGGGGCACTGTGGCTGGCTCTATTAAAGGGGTACTGTAGCTGACTATTATAAGGGTACTGTGACTGGCTCTATTAGAGGGGCACTGTGGCCGTCTCTATTATAGGGGTACTGTGGCCGGCTCTATTATAGGGGTACTGTGGCCAGCTTTATTATAGGGGTACTGTGACTGGCTCTATTATAGGGGTACTGTGACTGGCTCTATTATAGGGGTACTGTGACTGGCTCTATTATAGGGGTACTGTGGCCAGCTCTATTATGGGGGTACTGTGGCCAGCTTTATTATAGGGGTACTGTGACTGGCTCTATGATAGGGGTACTGTGGCCGGCTCTATTATAGGGGTACTGTGGCAGGCTCTATTATAGGGGTGCTCTGACTGGCTCTATTATAGGGGTACTGTGACTGGCTCTATTATAGGGGTACTGTGGCAAGCACTGTTATATAAACACTATGGCTGACTCTATTATAGGGGTACTGTAGCTGACTCTATTACAGGGGTACTGTGGCTGGCTCTATTATAGGGGTACTGTGGCCGACTCTATTATAGGGGTACTGTGGCCGGCTCTATTATAGGGGTACTGTGACTGGCTCTATTATAGGGGTACTGTGGCCAGCTCTATTATAGGGGTACTGTGGCCGGCTCTATTATAGGGGTACTATGGCCGGCTCTATTATAGGGGTACTGTGGCTGACTCTATTATAGTGGTACTATAGCCGACTCTATTATAAGGGTACTGTGGCTGACGCTATTATAGGGGTACTGTGGCTGACGCTATTATAGGGGTACTGTGGCTAACTCTATTATAGGGGTACTGTGACTGGCTCTATTATGGGGTACTGTGGCTTACTCTATTATAGGGGTACTGTGGCTGACTCTATTATAGGGGTGCTGGGACTGGCTCTATTTTAAGGGTACTGTGACTGACTCTATTATAGGGGTACTGTGACTGACTATTATAAGGGTACTGTGGCTGACTCTATTATAGGGGTACTGTGACTGACTCTATTATAGGGGTACTGTGACTGGCTCTATTATAGGGGCACTGTGACTGGCTCTATTATAGGGGCACTGTGGCTGTTTTTATTATAGGGGTACTGTGGCTGGCTCTATTAAAGGGGTACTGTAGCTGACTATTATAAGGGTACTGTGACTGGCTCCATTAGAGGGGCACTGTGGCCGTCTCTATTATAGGGGTACTGTGACTGGCTCTATTATAGGGGTACTGTGGCTAACTCTATTATAGGGGTACTGTGACTGACTCTATTATAGGGGTACTGTGACTGACGCTATTATAGGGATACTGTGACTGGCTCTATTATAGGGGTACTGTGACTGGCTCTATTATAGGGGTACTGTGACTGGCTCTATTATAGGGGTACTGTGACTGGCTCTATTATAGGGGTACTGTGGCTAACTCTATTATAGGGGTACTGTGGCTGACGCTATTATAGGGGTACTGTGGCTAACTCTATTATAGGGGTACTGTGACTGACTATTATAGGGATACTGTGACTGACTCTATTATAAGGGTACTGTAGCTGGCTCTATTATAAGGGTACTGTGACTGGCTCTATTATAGGGGCACTGTGGCCGTCTCTATTATAGGGGTACTGTGGCCGGCTCTATTATAAGGGTACTGTAGCTGGCTCTATTATAAGGGTACTGTGACTGGCTCTATTATAGGGGTACTGTGACTGACTCTATTATAAGGGTACTGTGACTGGCTCTATTATAGGGGTACTGTGACTGACTATTATAGGGATACTGTGACTGGCTCTATTATAAGGGTACTGTGACTGGCTCTATTATAGGGGTACTGTGACTGACTATTATAGGGATACTGTGACTGACTCTATTATAAGGGTACTGTGACTGACTCTATTATAAGGGTACTGTGACTGGCTCTATTATAGGGGTACTGTGACTGACTATTATAGGGATACTGTGACTGGCTCTATTATAAGGGTACTGTGACTGACTATTATAGGGGTACTGTGGCTGGCTCTATTATAGGGGTACTGTGACTGGCTCTATTATAGGGGTACTGTGACTGGCTCTATTATAGGGGTACTGTGACTGGCTCTATTATAGGGGTACTGTGGCTGACGCTATTATAGGGGTACTGTGGCTGGCTCTATTATAGGGGTACTGTGACTGACTCTTTTATAAGGGTACTGTGACTGACCCTATTATAGGGGTACTGTGACTGGTTCTATTATGGGGTACTGTGACTGACGCTATTATAGGGGTACTGTGACTGGCTCTATTATAGGGGTACTGTGGCTGACGCTATTATAGGGGTACTGTGGCTGGCTCTGTTCTAGATTTATTGTAGGGCAGGGTCCTCTTCCCTTTGTACCAGTCTGCCAGTTACGTTTATGTAATGTTTTTTTTTTTATCTTGTATTGTTCCTGTTTTTCACCCCCAATGACTTGTATAGCACTCTGGAATTAAGGGAGCTTTTAAAATAAATAAATAAATAATAATAATCCTCATTTCCATGGCTTGTCCTGTTATGGAAGCACTGTGGCTAGAGCTGCTGTGGGAGCATTATGGCTGGGGGCACTATGGCACTGGTATGGCAACATGAACCTCAATATTTCATCACAGCCCTCATGGGAGGACACAGTGCCAAGACAAATGCTTTTCTGTGTTTGTTTGCTCGGGGTGGGTATTGGGGGCTCTGTGGCGGACGGGCACAGCTCTGGGTACAGTTATCACTGTCGGCATAGACACATGCAGCGCGGCTTCCTTCCATCTATATACGGCGCACACCCACGCACTATCTGGCTTTTGACAGCTCCTTTAACCCTTCAGATGCTGGACAGCTCTGTCTCTCCAAGTATTTCTGTCTTGTCACCACGGACCGCACTGAATAATTCCTCATTATTATTATTTTGTCAGCCAGATATCCATTCTGTAACATCACAATGACAAGTGGCTGCTTCGGGGTCTGGTCTGGGGTCTGTATTAGTTTAGGGGTCTGGTCTGGGGTCTGTATTAGTTTAGGGGTCTGGGTATGTATTAGTTTAGAGGTCTGGGGTCCATTAGCTTAGGGGTCTGGTCTGGGATCTGTATTAGATTAGGGGGTCTGTATTAGTTTAGGGGTCTGTATTAGTTTAGTTTGCCTAGTCTTGAGTCTGGAATAGTCTAGGGGTCTGGTCTGGGGTTTGTATTAGTTTAGAGGTCTGGTCTGGGGTCTGTATTAGTTTAGGGGTCTGGTCTGGGGTCTGTATTAGTTTAGAAGTCTGTAATAGTTTAGGGGTCTGGTCTGGGGTTTGTATTAGTTTAGAGGTCTGGTCTGTATTAGTTTAGGGGTCTGGTCCAGGATTTGTATTAGTTTAGAAGCCTGTAATAGTTTAGGGGTCTGGTCTGGGGCCAGTATAAGTTTAGGGGTCTGCTCTGAGGTCTGTATTTGTTTAGAGGTCTGGTCTCAGGTCTGTTTTTAGGGATCTGTAATAGTATAGGGGTCTGTATTAGTTTAGGGGTCTTGTCTGAGGTCTGTACTAGTTTAGAGGTTTGATCTGGGGTCTGTAATAGTTTAGAGGTCTGGTCTGGGGTCTGTATTTAGGGATCTTTAATAGTTTAGGGGTCTGGTCTGGG
The DNA here is from genome assembly GCF_027789765.1 of Dendropsophus ebraccatus. Classification (NCBI taxonomy): domain Eukaryota; kingdom Metazoa; phylum Chordata; class Amphibia; order Anura; family Hylidae; genus Dendropsophus; species Dendropsophus ebraccatus. The sequence continues at coordinate 23,353,479 of NC_091468.1, forward strand.
GTCTGTATTAGTTTAGGGGGTCTGGTCTGGGTTATATATTTAGGGGTCTTGCCTGTGGTCTGTATTAGTTTAGGGGTCTGGTCTGGGGTATGTATTAGTTAAGGGGTCTGGTCTGGGGTCTGTATTAGTTTAAGGGTCTGTAATAGTTTAGGGGTCTGTATTAGTTTAGGGTTGGTATGGTCTGGGGTCTGTATTAGTTTAGTGTTGGTCTGGTGTCTGTATTAGTTTAGGGGTTTGGGGTCTGTATTATTTTAGGGGTCGTGTCTGAGATCTGTATTAGTTTAGGGGTCTGGTCTGGGGTCTGTATTAGTTTGGGGGTCTAGTCTGGGGTCTGTATTAGTTTAGGGGTCTGGTCTGTGGTCTGTATTAGTTTAGGGGTCTGGTCTGCAGTCTGTGTTAGTTTAGGGGGCTGGTCTGGGGTCTGTATTAGGTCTGCGGTCTGTATTAGTTTAGGGATCTGGTCTGGGGTCTGTATTAGTTTAGGGGTCTGGTCTGCGGTCTGTATTAGTTTAGGGGTCTGGTCTGGGGTCTGTATTAGTTTAGGGGGTCTGGTCTGTGCCCTATTACCTCTCTGCGGACCTGACTGCTAAGAAGCGTTTTTCGACTGTAGCTAGCTTTCTCTGACCACCTTATTCATACTCAGTTAGGGGCCATTTTGTTTTTCCAGGTTCACTCATTTGGCCATATAGGAAGCCATGCCCCTTTATCTGCCCCAGAACAATTCACTACAAGAAGCTTCCGGAAAGAAATCTCACCTCACACCCATTTTACAATCCATGACACAAGGGCTTTCGAACTCTGAGAGCAGGTCTTCCATCTGGTTGTACTTCTCGCCATCTTTAAGCACATCCCCATGATACGCAGGCACAAAGGGCTTCAGGATGTCGTTCATCAGCTGACTCAGGCACCGCTGCTCACAGTCGCAGTGCTTCTTCAGGATCTTACCATTGGCTGCAGCTTTAAAGCTACCTGTAGATCCAAGGAAATAAAACCAGTCAGGTTACGGGAATACAAGGAGACACAAACCTTTAAACTCGCTATTGTGTGACATTAACTAATAGCAGCCAATAGCCTGAAAGATCTAGGGCCAACAATGCCAACACCTAGTTGGATTTCTTATAGTAGTACAATATTCTACATGATGGCAGCAATGACTATCTTTCCCATACCTGCATGTCCTGCCAGCTGAACCCATGGATACTTCTTCTTGAATGACATAACAAAGGGCGACCAATGCACCATGTTCTTGATTTTTCTCCATGATTTGCTCTGCAGAATAAAGAAATTAGATGTTATATTGGTGATTGGCTTTTGGATTTATTTTTTATTTCTATTAGTTTTATTGTTAATGTATGTACAGCGGTACTTCGATTTAAGAGTAACTTGGATTAAGAACATTTTGCAAGAAGAACTTTTCAAAATTGTAACTTGGTTTAATAGTATTGCTTTGGTTTAAGAGCTCCCTATTCTGGGTGCTCCCTGCAGTCTCTGTCAGCCGTTGTGTTTCCCATCCTCTCAATTCCTGCTATAATGTACCTGCACTTACACTCAGCTATACACACTGCTGCTATAATGTGCCTGCACTTACACTCAGCTATAAACACTGCTGTTATAATGTGCCTGCACTCACACTCAGCTATACACACTGCTGCTATAATGTGCCTGCACTTACACTCAGCTATAAACACTGCTGTTATAATGTGCCTGCACTCACACTCAGCTATACACACTGCTGCTATAATGTGCCTGCACTCACACTCAGCTATACACACTGCTGCTATAATGTGCCTGCACTCACACTCAGCTATAAACACTGCTGCTATAATGTGCCTGCACTCACACTCAGCTATACACACTGCTGCTATAATGAGCCTGCACTTCCTGATTGGTCCAGGCTGAACCCCCCCCCCCTTCCCTATTGCTGTCATGTGACCATCCAGACCTCTGACAGCAGCCCTGCTTCTCTATTCTAGCCTGTTGTGCTACGCTACTGCATTATGGGGATCTGCATCTCCATCCTGTATCTGGAAACTGCTCCTGTTCTTTCATTCCTATGTACAGTAACTTATAATATCACATATTCTGCTGTTTCTAAATGTTTGTTTCATCTGTTCTACGTGTTATTTAGAAGAAAAAATGATTATTTTTATGGTGTGGAACCAATTGTCTGCATTTCAATAATTTCTTACGGGAAAATTTGCTTTGGTTCAAGAGTGGATTTGGAACGAATTATGCTCACAATCCAAGGCACCACTGTGTATGTGTATATATATATATATATATATATATATATATAGTAAATGTTTAATTTAAGATCCAGTGGTGCACAAACAAGAGTGGTCAAATGGGTGTGCACCTCCTCCTGACGCTTATGAGATTGTCCTTACTGACCCTGGGTACTGGGGTAAAATATTGCCCCTGTAAATTTTAAAAAAAAGTTTGTATAGTAGTAAGTATATAACTCAACAGAAATGTAAAAAAACAATAAAAAATTCACATGGGATTTTTATGTAGTGTCTCTTTAAGGCTAGTGAGAGAAGCAAGGTTGCAATTACCCTCTAGCACACCCACAGGAGAAATGATACACAGTACTCATTGTAATCAATGGACTTTGGATGGATAGCTGTATGTAGCCATTCTAGCTTCTACAACAGGGCTAGGGAACCTTTGACCCTCCAGCTGTCCAGGCATGATGGGAATTGTAGTTTTGCTACAGCTGTAGGGTTGAAGGTTCCATATCCCTGTTCTACATGAGAAATAAATGGCATGAATTGCCCTTTACAAGAAATACCAGGTGGTGGCGCCTTCTTGACCCAGTAACCCAGTATAATTGCAATGTATAATGCAGAATATTAATCCAATATAGTAATAGTAAACTATCTATAGTGAATAACTATAGCTGGAGAGAAGATGCAACATTCATAAGAACCGGCCGAAGTAATCTTCAAGTGAAGTTCAAGAGCATTGAAACAAAGGTCTGCATCTTGTAGAGAACACGCTGGGAATATTGAGCTGTTCCCCAGCAAGGAATGTGGAAGCCCCCGGCGTGCAGGAAACGAGCGGCCAGCCCCGTCCTATGTCATGTATCAATAATAGTACACGGCTATATACACAACATGGTCACCCATTAAAGGGGCAAATACTGTAAAACAGCTTCATGGTGCGTTCACACCTACAGGATCTGCAGCTGATTTTCTGCAGCAGATTTCACTTAAATAACTGAACACAGCATCAAATCTGCTGCAGATCTGCTGCAGATCCTGTAGGTGTGAGAGTAAAAGTCCGAATATGAAGCATAAATAGTCTGGTATACTGCATTATTGTCCTAATCTACATGCACTATAGCAGTGATCTCCAACCTGCAGCTCCTCAGTTGCTGCAGAACTCTTATGTTTTGATAGCCAGGGCATAGTAGGAGTTGTAATTTTGTCACCGCCCGAGAGCCACACTTTGCTGAGATTGTTAAGGCCTGATGGGGTTGCGGCTACATAGAATGCTGGGTTGACAGGGCATAATGGGAGAGGTAGTTTTGCAACAGCTGAAAAGCTGCAGGCAGTCAGGGCATGCTGGGAGTTGTACTTTTGCTACTGATGGAGAGCTACAGGATGTTAGAACATGATGGGTGTTGTTGATTTGATATGTAACAGTGTAGTAGGCTCTCAAGAAATGGGTGAAATAATATTATAAATGTAGCTGTAATGATTTCAACAAATATTTAATACTGCAAGATAAAACGTCCACATGGACAATAAAAATATCCAATAAATGGTGGAAATGTATATATATAAATATACTAAAAAGAGAGCCAAGTGGTGAGCACCGCGCCGGGCCCAGCGCGGTCACCCCACTTTAATAATGGCAGTCCCGAGTCACGGTTTTTAACCTAGGCTCGTATTGTTGTTGAGCCGGTGTACTTGTACTTTAGATAAATAATACTCCTTTTAGAATGAGATCATGCAAGGGAGAATTAAAAGACAAGTAAATGGTGGTGGGATATCCACCTCTCACCCTGCTGGTGATATCATCTGCAGTCAAATGCGGTATTGTGATGGTAATCCGTGAACCAGTCTCTGCAGTCAGCTTGGAAGCCGTGTGATCGCGGTCTAGTGCAACTATGCGTTGACTTGTGGCGTCCGCGTGGATGGAAGCGCGCGCTCCTTCTGGCTGATGTTGTGTAGGGTGCCAGGGGAATGTGGCTCCGGTTCGGGATCTGCGTTTGTAAACTTAGGTATAGTTTCTAGAAGGCTCTGTTATCCTGAATTCCCAGGACGCGTTTCAAGAGATCTACTCGCTCCTTTCCTCAGCAAAAGGAATCTGGATAACTCTGTTGTTGATTTGAGGCAGCTGGAGAGCCACAGGTTGGGGGTCATTGTTTTATTATATAAATAGCCTAATATACTATATAAATGGTTTAAATACTGGGATTGATAGCCAATAACTAATACTAAAACTCACTCAACTTGACACTTTATTTTGATACATTATCCTGACCCCTGACTGTGATGCCTGACACTGATACTTGACTGTGATTCATGATTGTGACTCGGTTACCTGACACTGATACTTGACTCTCATAGATTTTTCTGATTAATGACACTTCTACATGACTCTGATTGATGAATCTGATATTTGACACTGATAAATGACTGACATCCAAAAGATATAGTATATATATCTATATATAAGTATATATAAGATCTCTGCTTGTTGTCAGCTGGCCATAGACACAGCTGAAGCAAGAAGTAATGAAATATAGGTCAGTGGGTTTATTTGGGTGCAATAGGGATCTGCCATCTGATGGACTGGACATACATGGTTGCAGCTCCATGCTCAGAAGGGCTGGGCCTTATTGTGACAGCAGGGATTTCCTAGCTGACATGCTCATTGAATTCCCCTTTAAGCACTCCTAATACATACAGCAGGTACACGGTTACCATACAAAACAATCCACGGATCCTTTAAATGGAAAATTAAAAGACGTCGGACATTGTAATTAGAGAAACATTGACCTTAAATCTGATATTTCAGCACAATGGCCAAATCTGAAGCGATTGTTGTCCTTGGGTGTTTAACCATTTTGTTTAGTGGCCGCACCTTTTGTTTCCAGGGCCGAGATTCCTGGAAGATGTGAACCTTCATGTTGGAAAGATTATATCAGGGAGCTGCGAGTCCTTGTATTCGCCAACTACGAACCTGGGCTGAATTGTAGTGTAGGTTAACCCCTTATGAGTGGTTTACCACATGACGATTTTTTGGAAAATACTGCATTTTTTCAGATTTTTTTTTCCAAAAAAATATCTGTATGTATATCATCATCATTGCAGCAGTTTCCACCAGTGCATTTTTCACGTGCTACACAAAAATCTCTGGTCTATGTGCAAAAATGATCGATAGTAGCACAGGCCTAGATAAATATTGTGGAATTTTTGCATTTTTTTGGCTTAAAAAAAGGCTTATAAACTACATCAGGGTCGGACTGGCTGCGTAAAACAAAAAATCGCACATGATAAATCTGGTTTTAGAAATAAAGCTAATATAAACCACACCCCCTCCGAGTAAAAAATTTGCAAAAAAGGCGCGGCCAGCGTAAACTGCTCAAAAATAGTGCAAATGGCTTGATAAATGCTGTCGAAATTATAAATTAAAAATGTATTTAAAAAAATATATGTATAAAAGTGAGGACATCCGCTGACCCAATAGGCTGTGAATTCCTCTCTGCGTCCAGAAGCATGGGTAACCATGGCGACAAGCACGCTGAAACCGTAATGCGCACGAATATCATTTTGGTAGAAAGGGGGGGGTCACGTGTATTACAATTTCTGCACGTTCGTAGCCATGGTTACGCATGGTTACGCATACTTCTGGTCACAGAGACGAATTCACGGCCTATTGGGTCAATGGACGTACTGACAGGTACACTTTAGAAATATCTCTGTACTTTGCTCCATTCAGCTTTCCCGCCACCCTGACCAGTCTCCCTGTTCCCCCCTCAGCATGATGATGCCCCCACCATGCATCATTGTAGGGATGGTATGACACCTTTTGAATGTATTGTACAATGTCTTTTTTTTTAATCCTTTATTCATAAGATCCATATGTAAACGTGTGTTGTTTTTTGTGATTTTTTTTTTTTTTTTGCAGATTCTTAAGGAAAAATCCTCGAATCACACGGTCAAAGAAAAAATGCGACAAATAAAATGCAACCAAAAACACACCTGCTAAAACATTATTCTAGAAAACCACTATAAAAACGATGTATCTCCCATGTCTCTGTATCTAATCCCAGCACTAGATGCCTGTGTAGCTATCAATGGGGGAGGGGCATGTCCGGTTTTTATAGGCAGCCATATAGTTACTGGATATAGCTGCCAGATGGCCACGTGTTATGTTTACACCACACCATATGGTGGCTACAGTTAGAAATAGGGTATTCAGAGGTGTAGTTACTGAATGTTATTTTCCTATGTGACTTGTATTCTATAATTGAATTTTCCAAGGAAAAACGCAAAAAAAAGATCAGTGCATGCCCCCATCTCCAGAATAAATCAGATCAGTATGGTTCTTCTCCATAACACTGAGCAGAAGTTGCAGAAACCTCACATTAATCCACCTACACTTGCTCCACTAAAAATAGGGAAGTACCCCCCCCCCACACACACACACACACAGACAGACACACACTTATTCCGTCCGACACCCCAGCAGACTATTGCATCACTTTATGTGGCACTTGTACAAAATGACCCCAATGAAATTAGTTTCACCTCTCCATTAAATACATCATATCCAGAGAATGCTTTATGTCAACTGATGGAAATACTTGAAGTGTCTGTAAAAGAGGATCAGGTGGTTGCAGAGATGCCAGGAAGAAAGGAGAACTGGTTACAGATGTGAAGTTTCCACTTAACTTTTGCAAAGGAGAAAAACAAAATAAAAAAAACAACGAACCAGGGTGGAGGATCCACCACTGGAGATGTGAGATAAGCTAGTGCTCACAGGGGGGAGGGCAAGACTATGGCCAATGTATCTGACAGGAAAATTAGTTGCAAGTACCATCAGGCACTATAGAGCACTGCATGGAGAATACATCATATGGTGCCATACGGAGCACAATATATGGTAATTCCCAAACTTCCCAAATATAGAGTCGCTGTGGATCTCCTATAATACTGCCTCCTATATACAAGAATATAACTACTATAATATTGCTTCTAGATACAAGAATATAACTACTATTATACTGCCCCCTATATACAAGAATATAACTACTATAATACTGCTCCTATGTGCAAGAATATAACTACAATAATACTGTCCCCTATATACAAGAATATAACTACTATAATACTGCCTCCTATATACAAGAATATAACTACTATAATACTGCTCCTAGATACAAGAATATAACTACTATAATACTGCCCCCTATATACAAGAATATAACTACTATAATACTGCTCCTATATACAAGAATATAACTACTATAATACTGCTCCTATATACAAGAATATAACTACTATAATACTGCTCCTATATACAAGAATATAACTACTATAATACTGCTTCTATATACAAGAATATAACTACTATAATATTGCTCCTAGATACAAAAATATAACTACTATAATACTGCCCCCTATATACAAGAATATAACTACTATAATACTGCTCCTATGTACAAGAATATAACTACTATTATACTGCTCCTATATACAAGAATATAACTACTATAATACTGCTCCTAGATACAAGAATATAACTACTATAATACTGCTCCTAGATACAAGAATATAACTACTATAATACTGCCCCCTATATACAAGAATATAACTACTATAATATTGCTCCTATGTACAAGAATATAATTACTATAATACTGCCTCCTATATACAAGAATATAACTACTATAATACTGCTCCTATATACACGAATATAACTACTATAATACTGCCCCCTATATACAAGAATATAATTACTATTATACTGCTCCTATATACAAGAGTATAACTACTATGATAGTTCCCTGAACCGCATAACTACTATGATACTGCTCCTATATACAAGAATATAACTACTATAATACTGCTCTTATATAGAAGAATATAACTACTATAATACTGCGCCTATATACAAGAATATAACTACTATAATACTGCTCTTATATAGAAGAATATAACTACTATAATACTGCGCCTATATACAAGAATATAACTACTATAATACTGCTCTTATATAGAAGAATATAACTACTATAATACTGCTCCTATATACAAGAATATAACTACTATAATACTGCTCCTATATACAAGAATATAACTACTATAATACTGCTCCTTTATACAGGAATATAACTACTATAATACTGCTCCTATATGCAAAAATATAACTACTATAATACTGCCTCCTATGTACAGTAATATAATTAGTATAATACTATATTGTAAGATATTATAAATAACATATTGGAACTGAGATATAAATTCTCTCCTTTATTCTCATCTGCTATTATATTCTATGTTTGATAACAGATGCCGCACTGTAGTGCCAGGACGTGGAGGGGGCAGAACAAATGTTCTCTGGCTGAATACACCACCTGGCCTTAGTCCGGGTATTAATAATGGATCACAGTTGTAATGTAAATCAATAAATTTTAGAAGTCAGAAGGCCGGAAAAACAATTATTCTGTTTTGTGTTTCTTTTGTTTTTTTAATTATCTAAATAATGACAGGACATAAATGACCGGGGACAATGACGATTGTACGGATGTAAATAATTCAGTGACCTCTGTATCTATGGTCATTACGGTAACAATCTCATATATCATAGGGCTGGATTACTGGATATTCTAGATTATTAGATGTTTTCCATTTCACCACTTATATAGCGCTATACTCGGGTACGTATAGACTTCTTATGGATCTACTGTACCGCCTTGTACCAGACTGAGAGACTGCACGGCGTCCAACAATAAGCGACTGCTCAATGATGTGGGGCAGTTTTACACCAAAGTCTACACAAAAACTATTGATAAATTTCCCCCTTAATGTTTTTGAATCTTCCTTTAACATATGATATAATGCTGTTGGATCTTAGCTAGAAATCAATAGGAAAATATAAATGAACTTTACCATTTGCTGTGCCAGTTCCGAGTTGCAAATGTGTGTAAAATGAATGAGCTGGTGCAGGGAATGATATATTCCCACCCTATACCTACAACGCCAAGTGTATAGGGCCAACCATGTCTCCCGGCTCCTTCTGATTGGTGGAGAGACTCAGTGTCTCAGTGTAATGTGTTGTGCGCCTCTGCCCTCCGATCAAATAATTGACATGTCAGTTCTTTGAGTGGAGAGTGGAGGTGTACAACAGATTACATTGAGACACTGAGGCAGGTGGGATTCCAAGCGGGGCAGGGGGTCTACTTGGGATTTCCACCCGTTTTACTCAGTGTAAATAGGTCCTAAAATTTTTTACTTGTCCCTTTAACCCACCTCCCCCTGTGCCTCCTCCAGGACCCCCGCCAAGCTCTGGGATCTCCAGGGCTGCAGACGCCATGTCCCGGCTGATGGACTGGCCACTCAGCGAAATAGTGATTGTGTCGGGATGCCGTCCAATCTCTGATTGGCTGAGCAGGCTGCCGCTGCCCATTAGCGGAGACAGGCATTTTTCCCCCCCGAGTCATAACTTCATCACAACACAGAGAAAATGCCTTCCGGTGGGGGTCCCAGGACCGGTCAGATGGCGCATCACATGCATGGGGAGAGGTAAGCAATGCCCCTGTCACCTGTGAGAAGTTAGCTGTGGCGGACTTCCCCTTTAAATGCTTGAATCACATGATCAAAGACACACTATTTAGTAAAATTACAAAAATTAGCTAAAAAAAAAAAAAAAAAAAGGTTAAGTAGAAAGAATGTAAGTGTGAAGGAGGGAAAAGTGATGCAGGCAGGTATGAAATGTTTTTGAAATTTTTGCTTAGTTTTAAACATGTTGAAATTTTCCACGTTCATTTTGAATAATATTATCTTTGAAATATGATTTACTAATATTACTTACAAGGAGTCAGAATTATATTTAGAAAGATGATTTAAAAAAAATACAAAAAAATACATGATATATAAATCATGCCAAATACAATTCACACCATTCTTTTCTTCTTTTACTCCATGTAATTTAATGCCCTATCTATATATGAGAATTGTTCCTCGAAGAACTCCCCGTCCCCTGTTCCTAATCCTCATACGTAAGCGCTTACATAATAGTTTCCTACCCACAAACACTACAGTCTGCAGTCAACAAGCCCCAAACACCTCGCAGCCTCCATTGTGTAACTTGGCTTTTGTGAAGTGTAAATTTAATAAACATCTCAGCCGACACCCCCCGGCGGAGAGGAACCCCGCGAGCCGCACTCTACAGGCCGCTGTGTATTTACTGTGGCCTTTGAATAGCAGAACAAATGGTTGTTGAATTTTCCATTGCTGCCAGCGTTCGCCTAATCTCCCGCAGGGTTTCCCTGAGAGACCATTCTACCCGTCCGCAGGTGAAGAACAGGAACAGATAAAAAACTACTTCACTACTATCACCACAATGATTATTATTATGGTTTTTGTCCTGCCCCTCCTCCGTTAAACACAAGTGTATTACGCGAGTTATTCAGTGCAAGCCCGGACAGGCCGTGACCACACTCATCGGCTCCTTTCTGGAACACAATGTAACCTGTAGGAAAGGAATTAACCCTATGCGGCGCCTGAAGGTGGAATAAATTTTTGTGGGATTGGGGACTCTCCTATCATAAGGACTATAAAATAACTGCAAATAATCATGTTTCCAAAATTGTATGGGGAGGGTACTGAAGTAAAGTTTAAGAATGATGATATTTTTATGATTTGTATGCTTATTTTTTTCCTGTTAACACTTTTTTCATATGAAATTTTAAAGCGGTTGTCTTATAGTCTGTTTAGACGAAGCCATAAATTGCCCAATCAATCGTTTAACGATTCTGAAGCAACGATTTTGTTTTAATGCCGATCAGCGTTTAGACGAAGCGATAAAAAAATTGTTGGAAATTTTTTTTTAACTTCGCTTAAGGTCATCTCACACACTGGGATGAATCTTTGAAAGACTGTTCAGATGAAGTCATCTGTGAATTTTCTTCGAACAACCCAGGACGATTGATTTGAGAACATGGTGAAAGACCACGATGAACAATTTCTCGCTTGTCGCTTGATCGTTAGCTGTGTTTACACGAGCCGATTATAGCTCAAATGCGATTGTTATCGTCAAAATTCAAACGATAATCGCTCCCTGTAAATAGACCATAAGATGAAACAATTCACAGGACAGGCTATCATTAGTTGATTGGTTGGGTGCCAACATCTGTGCATAGGACATCAATTTTTTTACTGTACTGTATACTCGCCAGCCAACACTGTGCCAAACGGTTACTAATAAATCACAATAAACTTTTTTTTTTTAAGGCCAATTTATTCACCATTTTAAAAAAGTTTAATGTCAGTCAGCAAGTACTTTTAAATGATAAGACTTGTATTGTGGTGTGTTCTGTGGGGGTATGACCACTACCAGAATATAGAGGTGATTATAGACCACGGAAAATCATTCTCTTATATAATGTATCTAGCTCATCCATTCTACATAACCAAGGAAGCCCTTGGGGAAGTATCTATTCCATGCCCAAGTGCAAATGGATGAAGGAATTTTTGGAATATGGCATTTTGATCATTTTTTTGGTGCCTATATCTATCAGAGTTGAGAGTAATTTCTTCTTACCCCCACCACCATGTTTTATTCTTCGCAGAAGCCCTTGCTGTGCCTGTATACAAAATGGTGTTAATAAAATGAAATTCCCCTCTAAAGGATCACAATGAGCCACGTTGATGAATTATGAGAATGGATGAAGTTCCTGCAAAATGCTGAATATTTATTACTACTATATATTACAATATTTATTATTATTATTATTATTATTATTATTATTATTATTATTGTATTATAGGGTTATCTACGTAGAACAAAAAGAAGATTAGATAAATCACAGGATCTCCAAACCTCAGTAATCGGCTGTAATAGGAGGTATTAAATTCCCCTACAGCACCACCACAGGAGAAATAAAGCATTACACCAATCCCACCAGGCAGTCCATCTAAATGGGGCTATGTAGAGTCCTCCAGAGACACTCTTTGTAGTTGACCTCTGAAATTTTTTGGGGGAAGGCCCCTTTTTGGTAAACTTTATATAATGTTGACATTAACCCAGTTTTGGGTTGTTTCTTGGTTGATTGCGGTGTGTGTGTGTGTGTGTGGGGGGGGGGGTGATTTTTTTTTTGTATTTATATGAATAAGTCCTCTTAGGGATTAATAATACATTTGTCATTTTTGTTATTTTCCGCAATGACTATGATGAGCTATTGTCACTCACTTGTGTCACCACAGTCGGGGGGACCCCCATTGGTCATCGTGCACTCACCAACAGCGTTTGCTTTGTGTCAGGGCCCTGGTTTTATAAATAGCAGCAATGTTTGCCAGCCTTGTACAAAGCACACTTGTTTAGCTAAGCCTCAGTTTACTTTTCCATCCTATGCTACATCTGTCAACACATCCATATTTCATGAGCTCCAAGACGGCTGGGGATGGCGCGGAGCACGATGGACGTCTGACAATGGGGATTTCTACACTGGGTGCGATGAATTACAATGACTTCAGTGCTGAAATCCCAAATCCCCAGCAAAGAGAAGCTCTTGAGTCATCTCCTATTTCTAGGAAAGCTATATAGCCTTCATTGGGGATGTCACACTGCTTTCATATACTCCAATGGGCTCTCTTGCTTATTGGGGGTCTTTTTCTGCCCAACTATGTTTGCTGGCCGAAATTTATGGCTATGGTAGAGTCCATATAGTTCTGTATCCCAGAGTTGAAGGCAATTTGGGTGCCACCATATTATGGAGATAGACTATAATAATATAGCATCCAATGTGTTAAGGGGCAATGATTCTCCTTATGGAAAATACCAAGTGGTGCAGGGTCTTATAGGCTCTGCAGAGCTTCCTGGGAAATATAGCATGCAAATTAGCTCTCCTCCAGAAGGAAGAAACTGTTTGCTTGTTCTAGGGTAATTTACAGTATATATGGCACCTTGCAGGGTCTATGTGTCTGTTATACAGAACTGCAGTGACCAGAGGTGTAACCTGAGGTTCCTGAGCTCCAATGGAAATCTGTAACAGGGCCCCACCTGCCAGGTGCCATTTTCAATGTTAGGGGGAGATTTATCAAACATGGTGTAAAGTGAAACTAGCTCAGTTGCCCCTAGCAACCAATCAGATTCCACTTTTCATTCCTCACAGACTCTTTGAAAAATGAAAGGTGGAATCTGATTGGTTGCTAGGGGCAACTGAGCCAGTTTCACTTTACACCATGTTTCATAAATCTCTCCCTAAGTGTCTGCTTATGTGCCATAGGGTCTCCCTCGGGCATCAGTACACAGTCTATGCACATGGCTTGCCTCTGTGCATCAATACTCTTAAATGTGCACTGTCAAAAGTTTTAATCTGAGTGTTCAGACCCTGACTAATGATTGTTAAGAAACCGGGACAGAGTGTCTTCTGTCCCAGCTCTGTGCCATGTGACTAAGATAGACTCCCAGTGTAAGTCTATAAGACTGTAACAGTTGAGACCGGAAAGAGAAGAGCTCAGGTTTGTGCTTCTCTCCCAGCTCATTCAGGGTTTAAACACTCAGATCTCTCACATCCATGCCTCTATGACATGTCAAAAGGTTTTGTTTTTTTTTTTAAAGGGACAGGCGCATGTTAAAGATTTGACTTTTAAGGGTCATGGGAAGTAGTGGTACACCTTTTATAGCTGTATAAGAACATACATATAATAACAAAAGGTTTAATCCCATGTAAAATAAAAATAAAATAAAAAACAAGGTATGAGTTTTCATTATAGAAGCAGAACCATGGGTGCATTGCTTTTGCTGAGTTTGCAAAACTGAAATTGTTGATTCTATGTCAAACTACTATTAGTTAATGTCAAATTTATTTACAGAAAACTAAATCTCTCCCGTCTCCGACCCATCAGGAGGAATTTTCTGCTTGATCAAATATTGTTTCACAAAGTTAGAAATGTCAGAGCGGCTCCGAGGTCGGGATTTTCACCAGGAATTTTGAAGCCAAATGTTTAACAAATGACAAGTTTACTGACCGCAGAAATGGAATTTCCATCGACATCAAAGCAAGCGTTAATATTTGTCTTCTCTGTGAATTTCCAATAACATATAACACCTCTGAGTGATGGCGGCAGACTGAGCTCCCAATACTGCCCTATATGAATTCTCCTGTGTAACAGCCCTGTAATCCAGCATCCAGTAATCCAGAGAGTCTGACAATCTAATCTGACAGATATATAGATAGATAGACAGATATTATGCTACGTTTACACAGAACGATAATTCGCCCGATTGTACGATTAACGATGTCGGAGTAACTTTTTTTTTTTTCATAACGATCAGCGTTTAGACGGTACGATATGTCAAATTTATTTACAGAAAACTAAATCTCTCCCGTCTCCAATAGATAGATAGATAGATAGATAGATGACAGACAGGGTTACATGGAATATTAGATGTGTGTTTTGTCTGCCCTGCCAGGAGAACACAGTCCAGACTTGCCTGGATTTGTCCCAATTTATGATAAAACTTTATCTGCTAAGAGTCAAACAGACAAAAGAGAAAAAAACTTTGTAAAACGTAAACTATGAGGCCAACGTTTCCTTTATTGTAATCTCTAGTCAGATTTTATGTCAACAGTCTGCTGGACGCGGAACAAATAGCGGGAGAGACAGACTTCCTATGACTAATACTAGATATCAGTCTAATCCCAGAGATGACTCCTGCATGATACCTCATCATAAAGCATGAGACTTTATCTATCTATCTATCTATCTATCTATCTATCTATCTATCTATCTATCTATCTTATATCTATCTTCTGTATGCCGGGGTAGCTTGTGCGGTGTAGTGGCAGCTCCGTGTACATGGGGTCACTTGGGCACTTGTCACGGTGGCCAGGAGTGGTGTTATAACCCACCCCGGACAAACGGCACAGCTGTCAAGGTTTGGATAGCTCAAGTGTGAATTGATGTGTAGGTGCTGGTGCAGAATGATAGACTGGAGTCCAGTGGCTTAGCCAAAACAACTTGGTTTACTTGTAGGAACTTCAGTGCAATACAAAATAATACACTTGTGGTAACTGCAGGTGCAGGCAGGAGGTAGTAAGAGAGATTGTGACAGCAAGGCAGAGGAGAGGAACGTCTTGAGGGCCCTGTCCAATGTAGCAATGTACTCTGCCGGGATAGCATAGTAGAAGATACAAGTGACTGAAGAAGAAGATACTCATACTCACATATAGATACAGTATCTGTGATCTGACTGCCTTATGCCCTATAGTGTCGTCATACCCGTCCTGCTAGGGTAGTACGAGGTCTCAGGTCCCTGTGTTGGGTTGAGCAGACTCTCTAAGACTTCCTTGAATAGCCGCGTGTTACAGTAGGATACGTAGGTATCCCTGGGGTGGACAAGGTTCTCCTGAGAGGACGTCCTCCCTCCTGAGGGGTATAGCGCTGCATGCTAGCGATAGTTGGTGCCATAGAAAATACAATAAGTCTCTTGGTTCCTGACAAAGGTCCTGGCCTGGGCCAGACCCTGGCTTCACTGCAGCAGGAACTGCTCTCTGTGTCTTTCTTCACTGACTAAAGAAGAAGAACTACCCTCGCACCAGGAACTAGCTCTTTTATATAGGGTTACCTTAGCTAGTGTAGGATTGGTGGGTCTGTGTGTGCAGAAAAGAGAATAGAGACGACAGGGTAGAAAAAAAGAAGCAAAAAGACCTGCACCTGTGACAGGAGAAAACATGACGTGTGACAAAAAACAGTTAACCCATTGCTTTCTTCAGCTGTGCTCAATACAAACAAGAAATACAACAATGACACCTAATGGGGAAAAACAAACAATACACGTATCCTTCATCCCCTTTGTGAGAACCTGAGTAAGTTACTTTGCCCAGGTGCAAAGGAAACTTAGTGGCACACCTGTGCTGGGATACTACATATCTATCTATCTATCTATCTATCTATCTATCTATCTATCTATCTGTCTGTCTGTCTGTCTGTCTGTCTATCTATCTATTTATCTATCTATCTATCTCATAACTGTTTATCTGTCTATCTATCCTTCCCCCTTTTTGTAGTGCTACCGCTAAAAACGAAGGGACTTAATAAACAGACTTATCTATGTTTTTATAAGATTTTATTTTCCTTTGTTCTTAAAATGGAATTATCCGCTGAAGCTGAGTGGAAATACTGCAGTGTTCTGTATGTCCTGGACTGTCAGGTCATGGGAAGATGGCTGCAGGTAGCGTGAAGCCCTGTATACTTTCCACACAAGTAATACAGAGGTCACTGGGGTGTTCTGCTCATCTTCTTCTGCTCTCTGCACTAACTACTGCACACAGCATATAACATGCTTGCTACATTTTCCTAAAAGAGTCAATAGAGACAGCTCCACTCCTTTCTCTCCCTGCAATGACTGCTGTACATGTCATAGAGCATGACCACTACACACTCCTATAGTATTCTCAATAGGGACAGCTCTTCTCCTTCTGCCACCGCTAACTATTGCACACAACATAGGGCATACTTAGTAGCGGATTATAATAGGTCCTTTTCGGGCGGTAGCCGGGGGCCCTGAGCTCCTGGGGGGCTCATGGGCACCCAAACAGACTTATTCTTTCAGTGAAGTATTGTCCCTGGCTACAGTTCTGCCATGATTTTCAAAAAATGGATGTTTCTTACCACAATTTTGAGCAGATCAGGGCACCATGACATTATCTATCCTGTACTACGAACACTACGCTAGTGCTACCATATGTACAGTAGGGTCGAGGGGGGGCCCAGACTTGGTGAACAGCCCGGGGCCTATGGTAAGGTTAATCCGCCCCTGGGCATACTTACTACTTTACTTCTGCAGTCGTCAATGGGGACAACTCTCAATTTCCCTCTGACTACTACATAGGAGAGAGCATGCTCACTACACTCTCCTACAGAGGTCAATAAGTAATCTTCTTACATATGTTATCACAGTCAGATACCTGCTCTAAACCAAATCTCTTTTTGTCCCTGTGTCTTAAGTGGTGAGTGACTATGTCACATCATTGTTGGGAATAAAAGCCAGAAACAAACATTTATAGATAAATTTCTTGATAAATCTAACTTTCTATATTCTTGATATTTAAAAAATTTTTTTTGCTTTCATTTATTTTATTCTTTATGTAATTTTTTTCTATTTTCGAGGGGCCGGGTAATTTATTTTTACTATGAACAATGTGTCCTGGTAATGAGAAGATTAAAAGATTAGAGTGAAAAAAAAAAAAAAAGCTAACATAAAATGTTTATCACCACAATAGCAGGCAAAACACTTTACGCCCACACTGTAAAAGTAAAAACAAAAATGTACAAATATGTGAAAAAAAGGAAGAGAACCTCACTTTAAAGAAACAGCAGTGATCAGACGTGCGAAGACGTGACTGGGAGGATTTTGGTCGAATGTTTTTTTTGTATCATATAAACATTAAAAAAAACTTGAAATAAAATTTTTACTACTACTTGACTTCTAATCTTCCATATGCTATAAATGTGGCCTCCTCTGCCTCCCTTATAGCTACATATAGTCAATAAATACAAGCTACAGCCGAGTATACACATTACTGAATTGAATTGTCTGTAGTTTTTAAATTTGCATAATTTATGCTGAAGTCAACAGTCCGACTCAAATTTGCATATCCCTACCCACAATTTCTTTGGGTTATTTTTCCGGATGTGTCTCCTGAATGCTTAGCGTCTACTCTGATATTGAAACAATTCCCAATAATGTTTTTTAAAGGAGATTTTTACACGTTTTTACACAAACAGCGCCACTTTTGTACACAGGCAGAGTCGGGTTTTGCAGTCCAGCTCCATTTATTTTAAAAAGGCTGAGATGTAATTTCAAGAACAAGCCATGGACTAAGGTGGCACTATTTTCCATGTCATACAATCCCTTTTAAGTTGTCCAAGACTGGGTAATTTTTGAACTACGGTAACTTTCAGAGGAAATGTTCAGGTTGGCGTACCGTGATCTGCAGTGGGTGCATCAGGTTCCTTAGTCCCATGCAATGTAGGTACCCTTCACCTGTCACGGGAAATGCTTCATTCCACAGCACAAACACACAGCACAAGCTCAGCACCACTAGTACAAGGACTATCTAGTGATTAGGGAACCTACAGGCCTCCAGCAATGATCATCTGTCATGTATCTGTTTACTGTGATGCCTGATGCTTAGGGGAAGTGGTTTCTGACCCCGAGGGGAAACACTCGTTTGAAACAGGAAAATGGAACCCTTAATTTTCCATTGTAGCGGTGCACACACAACCCGCCGATGAGCCAGCAGAGCACAGCCACACTGTTCATTGTGATTGTACTGTATATTAATGTACATAGGAGCAGTATTATAGTAGTTATATTCTTGTATATAGGAGCAGTATTATAGTAGTTATATTCTTGTATATAGGAGCAGTATTATAGTAGTTATATACTTGTACATAGGAGCAGTATTATAGTAGTTATATTCTTGTATATAGGAGCAGTATTATAGTAGTTATATTCCTGTATATAGGAGCAGTATTATAGTAGTTATATTCTTGTATATAGGAGCAGTATTATAGTAGTTATATACTTGTACATAGGAGCAGTATTATAGTAGTTATATTCTTGTATATAGGAGCAGTATTATAGTAGTTATATTCTTGTATATAGGAACAGTATTATAGTAGTTATATTCTTGTATATAGGAGCAGTATTATAGTAGTTATATTCTTGTATATAGGAGCAGTATTATAGTAGTTATATTCTTGTATATCGGGCCAGTATTATAGTAGTTATAGTCTTGAACATAGGAGCAGTATTATAGTAGTTATGGTTCAGGGAAGAAACAGAGTGCTGCACCTCACACCTATGGCTGATACTAGTGCCGCTAGGCTAAATAAAAAACACATCAGAATTTTGTGTATGAATTGATCAAGCCATACTGCCCCATGTACCTCGTGCCGGTATCTGATACACATGGGTCCCTATACTAAGTCCACACCGTGCCAGTCAGTGGCCACCAACCCCGCAGGCACGCACAGCCAGGGAACGGGGGCCATGGGACGGCCCTGCAACCCCCATGCCACAGCACCAGACCTGCGCGGTGGTACACGGGGCAATATGGCTTGATCAATTCATATACAGACACTCTGGTGTTGATTTTTAATATAGGCCTAGCAGCATTAGTATCAGCCATAGATGGGATGTGCAGCCGTTCCATTCTCTCCAGTTCGTGTTTTACAGTTCTCCCGCTCTGAACAGCTACCACTCCTTTATAAGACCCACATGACCAAAATTAGCAGGATATGCCTGTGCTCACATGTCTGGACCCTATGTCTTCCCCATTCTGTGAGAGCAGCAATGGTAAGTGTAATACCATATCCATACTTGTGTCGTTTGGGGGCAGCCTTCCCCGCCGTTGGTGCTGGCTGGGTTTTGGTGGGGCTTTTTGGGTCTGGTCCTGTGACATTGGGGTTGCAGGGCCGTTCCATGGCCTCCCTTCCCTGTACGTGCACGCTTTGCGGGGTTGGCGGTCGCTGACCGACACGGTGTGGAGTTAGCGTAGGGACCCGTGTGGACCAGAGGACCTGCGCGGTGGTACACGGGGCAATATGGCTTGATCAATTCATATACAGACACTCTGGTGTTGATTTTTAATATAGGCCTAGCGGCATTAGTATCAGCCATAGATGGGATGTGCAGCCGTTCCTTCTCTCCAGTTCGTGTATTATAGTAGTTATATTCTTGTATATAGGAGCAGTATTATAGTAGTTATATTCCTGTATATAGGAGCAGTATTATAGTAGTTATATTCTTGTATATAGTAGGCAGTATTATAGTAGTTATATTCTTATATATAGGAGCAGTATTATAGTAGTTATATTCTTGTATATAGGAGCAGTATTATAGTAGTTATATTCCTGTATATAGGAGCAGTATTATAGTAGTTATATTCTTGTACATAGGAGCAGTATTATAGTAGTTATATTCTTGTACATAGGAGCAGTATTATAGTAGTTATAGTCTTGTATATAGGATGTAGTATTATAGTAGTTATATTCTTGTATATAGGAGCAGTATTATAGTAGTTATATTCTTGTATATAGGAACAGTATTATAGTAATTATTTTTCTGTATATAGGAGGCACTTGTCCCTGGGATTGTGTTATATTTTCAATATAGTTGAAGGAAAAATCCCATATGCCCTACATTCCTGCTTGAACATTAAATATGACATTTGGGCTTTCATTGAATTTAGTGGGGGAACATTTGAAATATTTTGTACCAGCACACATTTGCCTCGTGCACGTTACGTCATGCCCAAAGTCATGTAGCTCTTTTTTTCTATGTGAAGCATTCGTGAATGAGAATCAACCTGGGGCTAAAAATAGTATTGCAAGAACTATTCTGATCTGTCGTGCAGGAGGCGTAAAATTAGCCATATGCAAATCAGCACCATTCACAATTTATTAAAGGAATAAAGTTAATACATAAGATGTTACAGTGAAAAGAGTTAGTAGCACTACTCTCAACCAAGTATTGGTGTGTGACAGTATAATACTTGTGGGACTGCTCCTCCCTCCCTGTCACATACAGCTCAGCACCTCTGCTGTGTCACATGATCCCACAGTGAAACTGAAAGCCCTATGACTTTTTTTTCAGTGAGTGCAGGGATTCTGAGCAGTTATAGTTAAACAGCCAGGTATATGGGGAACATAAGAATTTTTCTTTATCATTATATATTACATTTTCATGGTGTATTGTTAAATATACCATAGATTATATAATATCCTTATTATATAAATATATAAATAATATATATTAATGTTAAAAAAACGGAACGATAGACAGCTGATGTTAGCAGTAGAGTCCAAAACGTCAATTCAATGGGAAACCCCTTCAAGTTTAGTTAGAACAGGGAACTGAGCTTTTTATAGACACAGCTGAAAAGAAAATATTAAAAAATATGATGTTTTTATACTTATTCTTAGCCCATCCAATAATTCACACTGGTTATGTCATTGTATGCTGTAAAGTTTATTAACGAATATACTGTAGATTTCATTTCCTCACCATTTTTAAGTTCCTTGCTGGCAGTGAATATAAAATACTTATATATACCACAACTCTGACCAAAACTCATACAGGCCTAATACTTTTCACAGCTGTTGTATCCAGTCTTTAACCCCTTAAGGACCCAACAAATTTTTTGTTTTTTCACTTAATTTTTTTACTCCTCGTGTTTAAAAGGCCATTCCACTTTCTTTTTTTCACCAACAGACCCACATGAGGTCTTCCTTTTTGATACACCAATTCTACTTAAAAATATACAGCAAAACAAAAAAAGGTAAAACTGGCATGATATCTATGTTCCCCAAGTTAGTACAGTGTAACGCCTGGAGTCGTGGATCCACTGAACCGTCACTAGCGATGGCACTAACCGCACCAGGGAGCGGAGTCTAAGGGGCCGCTGGTTTTTACCAGAGCCCGCCGCAAGGCGGGATGGACTTGCTGCGGCAGGCAACCCCCAGGTCGCTACCCCTTGCTTGGATGCTAGTGACAGCAGGCGAGGCGTGGCAGGAGCAGTAGGCAGATGATAATGCAGGCAGAGGTCTGTAGGCGTAACCGCAGGTGGCAGACAGTGCGCAGGAACAATGGGTAAGCAGCGGACAGGGACTAGGGACCGGGACAGCGGACAGGGACTAGGAACAAGGACTGAGGTCAGGAACAACAGGGAGCTGGGCCAAATGCTATGGGAAGCATGTAGAGGCTCCAACACGAGGGACAGGGCATGCTGGGATTTATAGGGAGTGATTGGTGCAACTTCCAATTTGGGGGCGGACTGGCCCTTTAAATCTGAGACAGCCGACGCACGCGTGCCGGCCGGCACAGATGGAGACAGGAGCGGGGCGAGGTAAGGCGCCCTCCGGGGCCGAACAGGTAGCAGCGCCGGGTCCCTGCACATGAACCCCGGCGGCTGCATGGGGCGGAGAGAGGTCGTGACATACAGTTACAACTATAGGCTATTTGTATAGCTTTTATTTTATTTTACTACTTAAAAAAATTGATTAATTTGCTATTCTGATCCTTATAATTTATTTATTTCTTTTTTTATTTATTTGGGGGGGGGGGAATCTGTGGGGATATTTGAAGTGTCATCTTTTGTACTATGGTCTGTACTTTTTATCGAAACCTCACTTGCGTATATAAAATAAACTTTTTGATCACTTTTTTTTTCTAGAGAACATGTGACCAAAAATCTGCAATTGTGTTCCATGGCGGGTTTTTGAGCTTACACAATTTTCTGTGTGAGATCAGGAGTTAAATCATTTAATAGCCTGGGCGATTCCATATGCGGTGATAGTAAATATGCCTATAATTTTATTTTATTTTTAAAAAATGGAAAAGGGGGGTGATTCAAACTTTTAGGCCACCGCCACAAAATGTCTTTTTTTGTCCGTTTGATGACCGGTTTTTGGAATGTAATTAGCATAAAAAGGGCGCATTTTGGCACCAAAATGGTGGGCATCCAAAGAAAAGGCTGTCAAACAAACTATAAAAAGACATTGTGTGTTTGAGGCCTTAATATGCAAAGGTATGTTTATACATTTAAAACCTTTTTTGTAGTGCCCCTAGACTTCAATGAGCAATACCATGACTGCTCATAGAGATCATTGTAGTACATATGTACTGCATTGATCAATCAATCTTATCTTCACTCAATTGCTAAAGGCTGCTGAAGCAATCCCGGAGCCACGGCAGCCCGGGCGGCCTAGCAGAGAAGGCTTCCCATGATTGCAGGGAGCAGATCCCCCAGCATTACTAATGAGCGCATTTACAGGCCATTTAAATGCTGCTGTTAGTTTTGACAGTAGCCGCTAAATGGTTAATTAGCCAGCACAGCTGATCATGTATAAAGCTGGCACACGGCCTGAGAGTGCTCTATACACTGTCCTGTGTCATCAACAGGTTAAAATCGTCTGGGTATTAAAACAAGAAACATTGGAAGCTGCACAATTTTTCTGTATTACTAGTAGAGATGCCGAGATTTCTGGTTCGTACAAACCAGAAATCCGGCAGGTTCGCTCATCTCTAATTACTAGGTATAATGTATAATGACATACTACCTAGGATACGCAAGCTAGTTAAAGAAAAAGACTAACTTAATCAATCCATGCACCAAACCATTAAATTATCCAGAACCCAGACCAGGCACCAAAATTAAAGGGAATGTGTCACCTAGATTTTCTCTTACTGATTAGAGTCAGATCCAAGAACTTGTTCTATTATTCTAATCTGTTTCTATTTTCTGAGTGTAATTTTTTTATTTCACTTTTTGCACATTGTTATGGGGGCAGCCATCTTGCCTGAGCTGTTTTTAACAGTATTTAGTGACATTCTTTATGGCAAGACTCATGGACTCAAGACAACAATGCACAGAGTCCATAGAGTCAGGATAGTATTACACAGGCCGATGGGGGCCCAATAATACCTGTAAACGAGTACCAATCTGCCTATTACACAGCCCAATAATCGTTTAACAAGGGCTGCAGGGACATCGTTACTGATGTCCTTGCAGCCCTTGTTTAAACTGTATACGTTACCTGTCCAGGTGGCAGAGCTCCTCGTCCTCTGTGCTTCTCCCCGGGTCCGCGCGCTCCAGCTTCAGAGCGGCCTGTCTTAGCTGACAGGCCACTCAGGTTATCACTGGCTGTGGTGTTCCCGGCCTGTGATTGGCTGAGCAGCCTGCCAGCTGAGACAGGCCGCTCTGGAGCTGGAGCGCGCGGACCCGGGGAGAAGCTCAGAGGAAGAGGAGCCCTGCAGCCTGGATAGGTGACGTATTCCTCTTTGCATATCGTCAGCGTCAGCCGTGCACCGCTATTACACGCAGTGGAGCACGTTTAGCGTCCGGCGATTATAGTTCAGAACCTATATCAACGATCAGCTGTTGACAAAGATCATCGGCTGATCATTGTCTTTATTACACGGAACGATAATCGGCCAGATAGGGCCAATTCGGCCGATTATCATCCGTGTAATAGTACCCTCAGACCCCTAAATGAAATCAGATTGCCTGAAACCAAAATTGTAGTAATCAGACCCCAGACCAAACTCATATATAAATTAAACCATAGAACAGATCGCTTAAATTAAACAGACACCATATAGGACCCATTAAATTAAATCAGATCCCAACATTAATAACAAACCCTGAAGCAGAAATGAACATTGTCGGACTACAACTCCACAAATAATCTACAAAGTAATAGACACCAAAGAACAAACTCCACACCAGACCCCAATGAATCAGACCCAGACCTGACCTCAACTGCTAAGTAACACATATTTCGATTCTTTAATTATTATCTTTTTTATTATTTTATTATTATTATTATTATTATTATTATTATTATCTTTTATTTTATTACAATGGGCTCTCTTCCTTATATACTTATACTTTTATTCATTGTCCTCTGTTCTCGTACATTCACATTTTATTGTCTCTATTATTATGGTGACTTGGACATACACCCCCCATCCTCCGCCCTCGTGTCACACACAATGAGACCTGACTGGTGACACTCTCCATATGCGGCAGCACCCCGGCCAGTAATGATAATAATTGCCGCTGGCTGCGTCTCCTTGTGCCTTTCTATCGTCCAAAGTCGCGGCTGTGAATCGTCCGGCTGTCAGAAAAATATTCAACAGGAAAGAAGTCATCTCGGCGGCTCGCTCCACGCCACAGACACTCTTTTGTCTGGGGAGAACATAACGGATTTTTCTAACAAGGGATGTATAGGATGATGTAAAGCTCAGAGACAACGGGAAGGAAGTGAAGGAATTCAGAGGGATGACGCAGATCCGTTCAGGTGATCCGTCTCCCTCAAACAATGCGAAAATATTTAACGGAAGCATTACTATTTTTTACCTGAATTGTGTCCTCAGGGAATGAAAACTGAAAGGCTCAAGGATCTGAGCAAGACCCTATGTCAAAACTATGTAACATGTATAAGCATATGTATTCTTATGTATGAATAAATTGACAACTGGGCTTTACCATCAAATAAACTTACAACTGGGCGTCACCTTAAAATTAATTGACAGCTTAGTGTTACCATTACCCTTGTCTGTGTAAAGACTATGAAGGAAATCAGAAGTGGGGACTAGGTGACAACTCTGGTTGGAAGTGTAATGGTGGCCATATTGGCTGTCACCCAATTTACCTTTCTAGGCCTCAACTGTAGGTTGTCTCAAGGGTGATTCAGATAGGAACAGTATATTAGAGAATTTCAATATGAGAGATATGCTTGACATCATTGACTATACCGCGGCTTCCTGTAGGATATTCCGTGCCGTCGCTATGACACTGGCTTTCTGCAGAATTTGTACAGCGCTGGATCAACAGATGTAAAAAAAATACTGTTATTGAAAAATCTCATAAAAGTTTGGACTCCTGAGCAAACTACAAGTGTCAGAGTTTGAGTCGAGTTTCTTAGCCCTGAAGTCCTCATGAAAGGTCACAGCTTTCCATGGAGAAGCCTGTCACTGAGCACACAGCACTACGCATTTCACTATGTCAACAAGCCAGGCAGCATTACGTTACAAGGGATGCCCTGTGCAGGGACGGGTCAGTGTTATGCTGGCTCCTGTTCAGTGCTAGTACGCCAAAGCGCTCAGCTCAAGCCAAGAGAATATACCAGTCTATCTATCCATCCATCTATCCATCCATCTATGTATCCATCTTATCGTTCAAAGATTCGCTATCACGATCGTTCGCTAGCGATTTTTTATCGAACGATTCTGAGGTCATCACATTCACTGATTGCTGTTATGAACGATCATTTTGACGTCGTTATATGGTCGTTCCTCAGGACAGACCACACAACATGTTTTATCGGCGAACGTCTTATTACACGTACAAATATGCAAACAATAGGCGAACTACCAATGATAATTTTTCAACATGTTGAGAGACCAAAATGAACGAGTTTTCATTCGTCGTTTCATAGTTGGGTGTTATTACACGGACAGATAATCGTTCATTTTGATCATTTTAGCGCATTTTTAAATAATAGTCGTTCCGTGCAATAGGGCCTTAAGTATCTATCCATGCAAGTATCTATCTATCTATCTATCTATCTATCTATCTATCTATCTATTGTCTATCTATTGTCTATCTATCTATCTATCTATCTATCTAGCTATCTATTGTCTATCTATTGTCTATCTATCTATCTATCTATTGTCTATCTATCCATCTGTCTATCTATCTATTGTCTATCTATCATAATTAAGTTTAAATTAATTAATGATGTAATATACCCATGTGATCAATACTACTAGTCCTGCGTTTTGCGCAAAAGGTGTGTTCCGTAGTCCATGGCCGAATGAGAAACATATAATGACAATTTTGTTTGTATGTGAGTCTGATACTTTATATATTAACATTGTCACTATATAAATCACTGGGGTTTATGAGATTAACCCCTGCTGATCAAAATGTAACTGTTAACCCTTAATGATGGATACTACACGATACTGTGCCGTAATATGTTTGTAATCTCTATGGTATCGTATCGGTAAAATGCAGATCACCCGGCCAAGCTCTCTCCAGACACTGAACATGCAGGGAATGCTGGGAGGTTTTAGTTTTATCCTTGTTTAGGCAAACTGTAATTGCAAGAAGCAGCCAGAAGTTAGGAAATAAAAGCTGCAAACAGTATCTATATATAGATAGATAGTATATATAAAATACAGAGGAGAGGAAAACATACAAATAATTAAAAAACCTGCATAATACTGCCATAGGGGTCCTATATAATACCACTGATCTATACATTCTATTAAATAATTTTTAAAAAGCTGTATATTTTAATCTAATACTGCCTTATGGGTCTTACATGATACAGCACTATATATTCCACATACTACTGCCATATGGGTCCTATATAATTCTATCATTTAGTTGCCACATAATATTGCCATAAAGGTCACATGTAATAGTGCCACACAGGTCATATATACTACTGCCATATAGGTCATATGTAATTAGTTCATATATAGTTTTAGTCATATATAATACTACCACATAAGTCTTATATAATAGTGCCTTATAGGTCCCATATAATACTGCTCTATTGGTCATATATATAACTGTGCCTTATAGATTTTTTCAACCTTGCCATATACCATGTAGGCCCTATATTATACTACTGTATAGGTCAAACACAATAGTGCACTCACCGGCCACTTTATTAGGTACACCATGCTAGTAACGGGTTGGACCCCCTTTTGCCTTCAGAACTGCCTCAATTCTTGGTGGCATAGATACAACAAGGTGCTGGAAGCATTCCTCAGAGATTTTGGTCCATATTGACATGATGGCATCACACAGTTGCCGCAGATTTGTCGGCTGCACATCCATGATGCCAATCTCCCGTTCCACCACATCCCAAAGATGCTCTATTGGATTGAGATCTGGTGACTGTGGAGGCCATTTGAGTACAGTGAACTCATTGTCATGTTCAAGAAACCAGTCTGAGATGATTTTAGCTTTATGACATGGCGCATTATCCTGCTGAAAGTAGCCATCAGATGTTGGGTACATTGTGGTCATAAAGGGATGGACATGGTCAGCAACAATACTCAGGTAGGCTGTGGCGTTGCAACGATGCTCAATTGGTACCAAGGGGCCCAAAGAGTGTCAAGAAAATATTCCCCACACCATGACACCACCACCACCAGCCTGAACCGTTGATACAAGGCAGGATGGATCCATGCTTTCATGTTGTTGACGCCAAATTCTGACCCTACCATCCGAATGTCGCAGCAGAAATCGAGACTCATCAGACCAGGCAACGTTTTTCCAATCTTCTACTGTCCAATTTCGATGAGCTTGTGCAAATTGTAGCCTCAGTTTCCTGTTCTTAGCTGAAAGGAGTGGCACCCGGTGTGGTCTTCTGCTGCTGTAGCCCATCTGCCTCAAAGTTGGACGTACTGTGCGTTCAGAGATGCTCTTCTGCCTACCTTGGTTGTAACGGTTGGCTATTTGAGTCACTGTTGCCTTTCTATCAGCTCGAACCAGTCTGCCCATTCTCCTCTGACCTCTGAAATACTCAGACCAGCCCTTCTGGCACCAACAACCATGCCACGTTCAAAGGCACTCAAATCACTTTTCTTCCCCATACTGATGCTCGGTTTGAACTGCAGGAGATTGTCTTGACCATGTCTACATGCCTAAATGCACTGAGTTGCCGCCATGTGATTGGCTGATTAGAAATTAAGTGGTAACGTGCAGTTGGACAGGTGTACCTAATAAAGTGGCCGGTGAGTGTATATATATATCTATATATCTATATATATATATATACACACACACACACACACACATATATATATATATATATATATATATATATATACTGTATATATTACTGCAATATAAGACCCGCAGCTTCATTTTCTAGATAGGGGACAAGTAAGAAATTGAGGGGGTCAAGTGGATAGGGGACAAGTTAGTTTTTCTTGGAATACCCCTTTAAGGCCCTATTACATACATAGATTTACCTGATAGATTCTTGAAGCCAAAGCCAGGAATGGATTTAAAAAGAGGAGAAATCTCAGTCTTTCCTTTGTGACCTGTACCTGTTTATAGTCTGTTTCTGGCTATGGCTTTAATGATCTGTCAGATATCTGTGTGTGTAATAGGGCCTTAACACATTAGGCAGCCGTATACAGCTGGTTTTTGCACACTTCTTCAGGAGGCTCTAGGCATCAGCCTAGTTTGCCAACCCCTATATCCATGTGGCTAGTAGTTCAGTGTCTCAGTTGCAGTAATGTAGACAATTTATAGGATTTCTAGTCGAGCGATCCCCTGATTTCCCACCATGACCCCACTGCAGTCAGCACTAATGTGTCAGGACAGGCTGATGTTCTACTTCTGCAGTTGTTCCGCTCCCCTCCCCCATCGCTCATAAACCTTTGAGACAGCTTCAACTTTATTTTCCATTATAGAGCAGGAAATTCTATGAGGTCGCCTTTTGCTTTTTTTTTGGTTTTTCATATGAAAGTCCCCAAAATGCAGAAAAAGAAACTGCAACAAAACATAAGCTTTCCGGGTCACACCGGCCTTAGAGGGGTTGTCTGAAATTAAGGAAAATATGGTCGCTCTTTTCCAGAAACAGCGCCACTCTTATCTGTGGGTTTGGTGTTGCAGCTCAATTACAATCACTTGTGTGTAGCTATGCTGCAATACCAAACCATCCTCTAGGGTGGCGCTCTTTCTATGTATGGAAGCTTTTGGGGGGGTCAGTTTTACATGACACATGTATTATTGCATCCTCATAATGTGATTTAAAATATCTAAACCTAGTGTGCTATAATAAAGGCTACAAAATGGCTTCTGCAGGGACATGCAGCAGCTGGACGTGGACTGAATAGCTGATGTGTCTGAAACGAGGTCAGTGACATAATCTCGGCCGTACACATTGGTGGCCAACGTGCCAAGAATGGCGTCTGGCAGCTGCAAGGCCTGGGAATCTCGCTCTACCTGGCAGGGGACACTGCACCACAAAGGGCCCTATTTTCTGGATCTCCTCAAAGTTTGAAGAAAAAAAAAACATGTCATTGTCCTGCTGAATGGAACCTATCCCTTATAACCGCAGCGGAAAATCTCTACGAGCAGAAATGTAAATAAGTTCATTTGGTCGCCATGCGAGACTGACGGCTGTGGCCCTGTTGACTCTTCGGTCAAGGAGTGGTGCTCATCTGTAATGGTGCACGGGATTGTATACTTCTACAACTGCTGCGGGACTACAACTCATATTCTCTCAAATGCTTAAAAGGTGGGGTTCCAAACTTAAAGGGATTGTCCAGAGTAGAAAACCTCATTACTAAACACCCTATTAGGTACATCTGAGTAAATACAGATGGGGGCTCTCCTCACCCCTGTTCAGAATCCTCATCTCTTGGTCAGAATGTACAGTAAGAACAAGGAGTGTCTGTCTGTCTCTCTCTCTCTGTCTGGAGGACCTTACCTGTCCTGGGTTACACAGACTACCCAATGATATGTATTGACACTGTGCAATACTTTATTTACCCTGTGGTGGTGCTGCAGAGAAATTGAGCTATTTACTACCAGGTTTCCCCACAGATTGCAGCTGATCGATTGGATTCCAGCAGAAGGACAGTGTCAAAGCTTTGTGCCAAAGGCCAAGCAAGTAGGGATTGGAGACCGTGAAAAATCCCTTTAAAGGGAATTTGTCAGCTCTATACTATGGTCTGAGCTCAAGATTTATAAATGATGTACAAGGTTTAGAGCTGGAAGCACATCAATTATGGAGGGGTGGGGGAGGGAGGAGGCATGCATGCTGCAGCTTAGTACTGCCTCCTTGACCCTTGAGCCACATGCATGATACAGACATGACAGATTCTCTTTAAAGCATATTCTACACCAAAACTCAATCCTTAGCAGTTTATTAAAATTTTCAAGATCACTGCTTACTGTAAGTGAATTGGAACATTCTTGGTTTTATCCGATGGCTGAAACCCCTATACAGAGCTGAGAGCGTGCTACAATAGTTACATAGTTTTACCATACAGTGTCTTGCCTCCAGGGCCTCCAGTCATCAGCTGTTCTCTGCAGAGAAACCTTGCAGCAACTATTCAGCTGCCTCTACAGCACCCCCCTAGGAGACATTAGGTATTACACCTGAAACATTTGATGATGAATTGTATATGTGACCCAGAGGCTGAAGTACAATATGTGTGGTAAACTGGTGTAATCAGCTGGGGAGTCCAGCAGTGCGTGTTCAGTTTTACAGCAGCGCCACCAAAGGGGAACTGGAGTATTGCATACATCTCATTGAAATCAATTTGCTTTCTACCTAATAATGCTCAAATATATCAAGTCCTCCAGAGTAAGATGTACTCTGATTAATAAACGATGTCATGAATTGAGGCCGCTAATATAAAATCAGAATTTCCTAATAGTTTAAGAAATGGGTTTTCCCCTTTAAGAGCTTACAGTGTGAGTATAATTTGGGGGGGGGGGGGGGACATAAAGTGACCCACCAGTGGTAAATGCACAGGATCTTGGTCCCAGATTTCAAGTCCATAACAAATACATTTAGAGGCATTTCAAAAATTATCTTTATGCTGCACAGATACAAATGCAGTTGGTAAAAAAGTTAACCCCCCATCACTTGCTGAAGCGTGCAAATCCCCACTGTGCATCGATAGGATCCTGCATCTGTGTTACACTAAAGTTTCTGCAAAGCTGGTAACCACATGCAACGTGAAGTTTCCACTCCATAGTAAGTGTGCCTCGCCCACGCCCTGCCCACCAAACACAGGCGGCTATGTTATAGTATGACATAACATGGCACAGTATACAGCCAGACACACACTTGTTTAACCCTTTCTATAGACCTAGGGTCTATAACACCCAGTGCCCTTACCTCACATCAGTTATATGGTAGATGTCAGAAATCATACTCTGCAACACATGTAAAATCAGAATACAATTTACCATGTAATACTTCATTTCTCCTGTGGGGGCGCTGCAGGGGAGTTAAACAGTTGCTAATAGGTTTTGCTACCAATCACGGACTATAGCTGGAGGTCCCAGCAGCAAGATACAGTATGATTAACTTATAGCTGGGGGTTATAGTGGACATTCTCTATAAGAAGCTGTTTTATTTGTGCACAGAGTTAAAACTATGAGGGTGTTTTAAGGATTTTTTTTTCTCCTTCCTATAAACCAGATTTGCTTTCTAGTGTTTCAGGTATGATCCTGTGCTGGCAATCTCTGATACCTGAACAAAATTTGTGTATGCAAATAAGCGAAGCAGAACGTGACTTCCAGCGGCCATCTTTATTTGTATACTTTATTGTAAGTGTAAATTACAGTCCCTCAGAGTCATGCCAGTTCACTGTGTTTGGCTTCAGGAGTTTGCACAGGGTGACTGTAGTTACAATTTTAGGCTATGTGCAAACACAGTAAGAGACCGGCCGTTCCGTAACCCGTCCGGTAACATATATTCTCGTAATAATCACGGACGTTGTACAACGGGCGTGGGTTTACGAAAATATACGTTGTGTGAACATAGCCTAAGGGTGTTTCCCAAATTTATGTTGGCCTTAGGGCCAGCGTCAGCACGGGGCTTGCTGGGGCAAGTGTGGGGGCCCACAACGCCTCTAAGGGCCCAGAGAAGGAGAGGGGCTCGGTGTTCTAATGTTCAGCTCACTCACTGTAGTGCAGGGTGATTGGGCCGAACATCAGAAGACACGGGAGATGGAGCAGGACCTGCACAGAGAGAGAAAAGGGTGAAGGACCTGATCACATGACTTGAAGAATGTGTGGAGATCAGCCCCTCAGGGAGGAAGAGGGAGAAGACTGAGCTGTATGTGCTGTGTGTTAGTGTCTGAGTGTCAATCAGTCAGTGTCTGTGTCAGTCAGTGTTAGCCAGTCAGTCAGTGTCAGTTAGTGTCTGTGTTAATAATGTGTGATTGTGTATGTTAGAGGTGTCTCAAGTGATTGTGCATAGTGTGTGGATGATGCATAGTAGATGGGTGAGGGGCTCGCTGAGGCTCTGTCACCCGAGGGCCCACAAAAACCTGGAGCCAGCCCTGGTTGCCCTGTTGCATTTACATAGAAAACCAAAGACACTTCACATATAGCTTTTTTTGCCTACAACTCCTACACGAATCTATGTGTTACCATGGTAACAGACTACAAATAAACCCTGTATAGTCTGATACTGTAGTCATACTCCCTTTTATGTGACCTCTTCTTTTTGGTAAGTAATGTGTGTTTATCCTAAAAATACCATAATACATATGGCGGTACATTTGGCACTATATAGTATACACTATATTGTACAGTGCCAGGTACGTTACAGTGTATAGTGTATTATATAACAATAATAAAACTTTTTGATAAAAATGTGCGCCTTTCACCTAACAAAACCTTGAATAACCCCCTTTAAAATGG
Organism: Dendropsophus ebraccatus; assembly: GCF_027789765.1. Taxonomy (NCBI): domain Eukaryota; kingdom Metazoa; phylum Chordata; class Amphibia; order Anura; family Hylidae; genus Dendropsophus; species Dendropsophus ebraccatus. The sequence goes on from NC_091468.1 coordinate 23,386,657, forward strand.
CTGCTCGATATGGAAAATTTTAAGGAAAATTATAGAGAAACTGACGGTTCTATGAGGTGATTTATTCCTCCCCTATTGTTCTCAATTCTACCAATCCAACAATCGACTGGAAAATATTTCCCAGCTTCTACCAGCGCGGTTAATAAATCTGCCGGGATAAGATTTGCAGGGCCGGAAAGTACCATAATATTTCGGGCATATCTTGTACTTTTCATCAAAAGACAGCGTAGTGCAAAAAGCGATATGGAAAAGCAGGCGCTCCGACTTGTAGGTCCATTAATAGGAACAGACTGGGCAGATGGTGTGAAGATTGTGGCGTACACACCTATCATAGGAGTATGAAAACAAGAGCGCTACACAACACGGCCAGGAACCTCCACTAATATCTCCATGAAAGGAAATACTCATTTTGAGTACAATCTGGAAATGTGAGCTGTCTGAAATCGACTTAAAGGGCAACTCCACTAAGTATATGTTTATACATAGACAGGATCAGAATTCATGATTGTGTATAGTGTTTTATAGGTTTTATATGTAATTTTTTGGGTGCTGAAATTTGCGACCCTAATGCTTTGCAGGCAAGGACAGGATTCAAACCTGCCCTGGAGTGGATGTGTCCTTCGGTGACAACTACTGTTATCTTACAGCCATATCATATCCCTTTCTGGAGTTTTTCTTTGATGTCGTAGGATGAATGTCCTTTTTTTAGAGAGTATTTCGCTGAATTGTTTACAGGGTGTCTGACAGTAGCTTTCTCCTCTCTGCCTATATCAGTTAATACAGTACGTGCACACTCAGCCAAACTGAGCATGCATGTAACTGGATGGACTACGAGATAGCCAAGTCATATCTATGTATCATAGCTATGTAATGAGACAAGACTCAATGGCTGCCATATTGGTTTTCACCAAGCTTTCCCAGGTATAGATAAAACAGCTAGAATTTATAAGAACTTGCAAGAAGAAAGGCTTGTACTGGATGAAGAGCACATGTGGACTGTAAATCATACATAACAAAGAGCCGCTTCCCCTCAGAGACCCCGCTTCCTGTGACATGCATTGCTGGCCCATTACAGCGACATTCCACACTCCAATATGCATTGAAGTATATTTTCTTTACCCCCAGCATGCGTTTCCTATGGACAGACGTATAGAGGATCAGGCAGAAATAGCTATTTTGTTTTTTCTGGAATTGGTCCCGCAGCTGCTGTGCTATTTTTATCCCTCCGCTCGATACGTGTTCCATAAAGAGTGAATTCTGCCACAATGGCAACCGTGCCGCGCACCCTCCCTGTCCAATGGATGGTTTTTATACTGCACTGTGGTCCGCTGATTCCCACAGATTATATAAAAAGTACAAGAGGGTAGACAGCTGTGAACAGGATTTATAGGCTGCAGCTGGTATAATAGACCTGCTGCGGTATGGATGTGGTAGCACTACAGGATTCAGGATGCCCTGCTAGCTAAAAGGTAGCATGCTGCAAATTTTACTTCCACACAAACTGCTTCACATTGGATGGTGACTTCTACTGCACACTGTCATACAGTACATAACTATACCATATTGTACATAAATATTACCGCCATATTAGGTAGTGGCCCAATAAGCGTGCCAGAATTTTGCAACAGAGGTCCACCATAGCGATATACAGCTCATATAACATAAAGAGTCTCTGTTGCAATTCCACTTAATAGCGCCATATAATGCTCAAATATTACCAACATACAATAACTAAATAACAGGTATACATCCAAGCTAATCTAATGTACTTGACTGGTGACATACTGCGCAAATAACAAACTTTAAAGTGTCTAAGTTACATTGCTGCTTAATAGCGCCATATAGTGCCCAAATAATACCAACATACAATACATACAAGCTAATCAAATGTATGGTACTAGTGATGTACTGCGTAAATGATAAACTTGAAAGTGTCTAAGTTACAGTGCCACTTAATAGCGCCATATAATGCCTAAATAATACCAACATACAATGCCCAAACAGCTTCATCCATAAGGTAATCCAGTCGCAGTCCTATCGTAAGATTCTCCTTGTTGCCCATAGCAACCAATTACAGCTCAGCTTTCATCTCTCACATCACTCTGGTAAAATGAAAGCTGAGCTGAGATTGGTTGAACAGAGAAGACACTGAGCTTTGTGGGGAATCAGAGGTGTCTTCACTTTGACATGGTGGAAAATCCCTTGAAGTACTGGTCGTCTTACAGCGATGACTGGAACCATGTGTTCAGCACCCGACAAGGGAAACATCTGTGCGGCATTTGCATTTTTCTGTGATTGCTCGTGTATCCTCAGGGCACGTCCATCCATGAGCCAAACACATACCGGGAGATGGAACCCATCCACATAGATCAACCCCCGTCTGTAAGCATGTGGGGATTCAGAGAATTAGATTGTAAGCTCTTCTGATGCAGATTTCAGCATGAATGAGCACACTGTGTATACACGCTGCAGTATATGTTATACATCAGGTGATATAATGTATATTATGTATATAACTCATATGATCGGAAATGCAGAGGGATTGGTCGGGGGTCGGTATATAATGACATTCAGACAGGGCTTAACTACGGTCTGGGGTCCTCTGGACAAAACAAACATCTTCCTAATAATAGTGTGATTCCATATCCATATAATATAGCCATGCCAAATTGTGCCCATATAACATAGCCATGCTGTGTCCATGTAACAGAAGCAGTAAAAAAAAAACTATACTCCATACTCCAATACAGCTATACTACACTATTCCCATATAACACAGCCATACAGTGCACATATGACAGTACATTACAGTATATAAACTGAGCACTATACAGTGTCCATATAACATGGCCATACTGTGCCCATATATCATAGCCATATAGTGCCCATATAACATAGCCATTCTATGTCTATGTAACATAGCCATACCGTGCTCATATAACATAGCCATATAGTGCCCATATAACATAGGCATACTATGTCTATTTAACATAGCCATACCATGCCCATATAACACAGCCATATAGTGCCCATATAACATAGCCATACTATGTCTATGTAACATAGCCATACCGTGCCCATATAACACAGCCATATAGTGCCCGTATAACATAGGCATACTATGTCTATTTAACATAGCCATACCGTGCCCATATAACACAGCCATATAGTGCCTATATAACATAGCCATACTATGTCTATGTAACATAGCCATACCGTGCCCATATAACACAGCCATATAGTGCCCGTATAACATAGCCATACTATGTCTATGTAACATAGCCATACCGTGCCCATATAACATAGCCATATAGTGCCCATATAACATAGCCATACTATGTGTATGTAACATAGCCATACCGTGCCCATATAACATAGCCATATAGTGCCCATATAACATAGCCATACTATGTCCATGTAACATAGCCATACCGTGCCCATATAAGACAGCCATATTGTGCCCATATAACATAGCTACACTGTGGCCATGTAACTTAGCCATACCGTGCTCATATAACAAAACCAATAAGAAAACTATACACCATAAAGTGCTCATATAACAGAACCATTATGAAAAGTATATACCATAGGGTGCCCATATAACATACCTATACAATGCCTAAACTACACTCACCGGCCACTTTATTAGGTACACCTGTCCAACTGCACGTTACCACTTAATTTCTAATCAGCCAATCACATGGCGGCAACTCAGTGCATTTAGGCATGTAGACATGGTCAAGATAATCTCCTGCAGTTCAAACCGAGCATCAGTATGGGGAAGAAAGGTGATTTGAGTGCCTTTGAACGTGGCATGGTTGTTGGTGCCAGAAGGGCTGGTCTGAGTATTTCAGAAACTGCTGATCTACTGGGATTTTCACGCACAACCATCTCTAGGGTTTACAGAGAATGGTCCGAAAAAGAAAAAACATCCAGTGAGCGGCAGTTCTGTGGGCGGAAATGCCTTGTTGATGCCAGAGGTCAGAGGAGAATGGGCAGACTGGTTCGAGCTGATAGAAAGGCAACAGTGACTCAAATAGCCAACCGTTACAACCAAGGTAGGCAGAAGAGCATCTTTGAACGCACAGTACCTCGAACTTTGAGGCAGATGGGCTACAGCAGCAGAAGACCACCCGTTACTAGCATGGTGTACCTAATAAAGTGGCCGGTGAGTGTATATGCCATACTATGTCTATACACCAAATCGATAAAATTTAGCCATACAACAAAAAATACCAGACTTTTCTAGTACATAAACTATACACCATACTGGGCCGAAAGGATTCTATCGTACTGTACCCATATAACAAAGCCATACAATGCCCAAATACAAAAACTTCAAGTTGTCTAAGCTAAATGCCATACTGTGTCCCTATAGCTCTGCCATATCATGTGCTACAGTTATACAGTGCTGAAACTATATACCATATACTGTTCCAATAACATAGTTCCAGTAACAAAGCCTTACAATGCTCAAATACGCCATAATCTTTTCCAATAGTATCACTATATAACTGCTAAATTATCAAAACAATACAATGCAAAAACTGTACACTACACAGTACAGCTATACTATGCCCATATAACACAAGTATACTGTGCCCATATAACACAAGTATACTGTGGCCATATAACAGAGAAACAGATCGCTGATCTTAGGGAGACCAGCCAAACGATAACACTGCCGGCTGCCGGTTAAAGCGCTCAATGCAGTGTAATCTTAGGTGCATTGCTCCCTGGGAAACATGAATATGCACAAGAAGAGCCCATGGAGCCTATTTAAGAGTCTCGAAACACAGGACTAGCCAGATATCCCTCCAGGAAGGACCCAGCCAAGGGGTGGCTCCTGTAGGGAAACCACCAAAACCACCATATTAAGTGGCCCCATAAGTCAATGTAATGACAAGGGAAAAACCAAGGCTAGCTATCCATCCACATACAGCTGTTTTGGGGTGTTGCCCCTCATCAGTGTGGAGCAGGATTCTGAATAAGTGGGAGCAATGCCTAGTAGAGCCATAAGAGAGACAGATCGCTGATCTCAGGGAGACCAGCCAAACAACAACACTGCCGGCTGCCGGGTAAAGCGCTCAATGCAGTGAAATCCTAGGTGCATTGCTCCCTGGGAAACATGAATATGAAAATATGCATATAACACAAGCATACTGTGCCAATATAACATAAGCATAAATATAACACAAGCATACTATACCCATATAACACAAGAATACTATGCCAATATAACACAAGCATACTGTGCCCATATAACACAAGCATACTGTGCCCATATAACACAAGCATACTGTGCCCACTTACCACAAGCATACTGTGCCCATATAACACAAGCATACTGTGCCCATATACCACAAGCATACTGTGCCCATATACCACAAGCATACTGTGCCCATATAACACAAGCATACTGTGCCCACATACCACAAGCATAATGTGCCCATATACCACAAGCATACTGTGCCCATATAACACAAGCATACTGTGCCCATATACCACAAGCATACTGGGCCCATAAAATACAAGCATACTGGGCCCATATAATACAAGCATACTGTGCCCATATAACACAAGCGTACTATGCCAATATAACACAAGCATACTGTGCCCATATACCACAAGCATACTGTGCCCATATACCACAAGCATACTGGGCCCATAAAATACAAGCATACTGGGCCCATATAATACAAGCATACTGTGCCCATATAACACAAGCGTACTATGCCAATATAACACAAGCATACTGTGCCCATATACCACAAGCATACTGTGCCCATATACCACAAGCGTACTATGCCAATATAACACAAGCATACTGTGCCCATATAACACAAGCATACTGTGCCCATATAACACAAGCATACTGTGCCCATATAACACAAGCATACTGTGCCCATATACCACAAGCATACTGGACCCATAAAATACAAGCATACTGGGCCCATATAATACAAGCATACTGTGCCCATATAACACAAGCGTACTATGCCAATATAACACAAGCATACTGTGCCCATATAACACAAGCATACTGTGCCCATATAACACAAGCATACTGGGTTATACAACATTAAAATACCAGAACTATGGGATGCATAAACCATACACCATAACAGACAAACATAGCAGACATTCACTGCTATGAGATTTGCTTGGTCAGCGGTCGGTGACTGTTCACACTGAGATGGCATTTACTGCATATACGTCATATATCATACAGCCACGGTGGCGCACCACCACTGATCTGTTGTCACAAGTTACTATTTGACTACTTAATATAAACTTCTGCAAAGACGTCTTCTTTACAGGAAGGTGGTGTTTTCTGGGTGACGGTCCCCGGGTACTACGTGAAGTTCATGCAGCTGGGTGTGGTGGAACTAATGCAAGGGCTGAGAGCAGGAGGTTATGTCATATTTCCTCTGTGTTATTAAAGCACCTTTAAAAAATTTCTCAAAATCTAGAGACGTTTCTTCTAGGACGTTTCTGGCTGACACGGTGGTGGTTGTCACTCAGCTTTCTGCAGATCCTGAATGGCTAAATAAAATCTGCATATTATGTAAAATTATGTCCCTACCCCCACCTTCCTTCTGTATAAGCCTTTTTACAGTTACAATCATGAACCAGGAAGATCAGGATGGGCTCTCCAACTGTTGTACAACTCCAACTCCCATCATGCCCAGACAGCCAAAGGCAACAGCTGGAGAACCATAGTTTGGGGAACAGCTGATGGTTACATGATAATCCAACAAGTTATAAAAACATAGAAAAAGAGTCGCATTCAAAATACTGCATAAATTTATGACAGATTATAAGTCAGTTGTGGAACAAACATGGAAAAAATCTTAAAAAGAAAAAATATAAATGTAATTTCATATATAAATATAACCAAGCTGAATTTGTATGATGTAGCTGAGCCGAGAACATCATGAAGAACAACTCATGGTGATAAAATGTCATTGACACTGCAGCACCCCAATACAAGGTAACACTTACCACTCTTGGCTTCTGCTCAATAGTTTGAAGAAACGGGGTGCTGTGTTCGGGGGATTTTTCAGGATCGCTGGATACGTCGTCCTCAGACTCATCCCATGAAGACGAGAAGCCCGTAGATGAAGCTGAAGATGAAGATAATTTCCTAGGAAGATTAGTAGGATTGATGCTGAGGCTATTACCGTCCACTTCACAGTCTTCCCCATGGTCAGTGACTATGACAGCAGGGATAGGTCCTGGAGAAGTAACCCTTGGTGGGGTGGTCTTAGAAGGGTCTTCTAAAGAGGTGTTGAAGTTTTGCTCAGATTTGGTTCTATCGCAAGTTCTATATGTGTCCAGTGATGGTGATACTGGGACCACTGATGGAGTTCCTAAAACCCGAGATGATGATACTGGGACCACTGATGGAGCTCCTAGAACCCATGATGATGATACTGGTGCTACTAATGGAGATACTGGAACCACTGATGGAGTTCCCGGAACCACCGATGGTGATATAGGTGAAGGAGGGGTAGAAGTTCCTTCCAAACTGGAGCAAGATGACTTGTGCCCCCTATCTTGACCAAAACTAAACACACTATCCTCCCGCTTACCAAACCGTAGCGGTGATGGGGACCTGCTACTCAATCGAGGACTTCTAAGCACTGGAGAAACGGGGTGGTTTTGGGCTTGTATATGGGCTTCGAAGAGTCCCACCACCTGATTGACCTGAACATTTTGGAGCTCCCGTTGTATCTGAGCCAGGCGTCTCTTCTCCTCAGTTTCCCCAAGTCCTGTTCCATTGCCATGCCCTATCCCCAACAAAGACCCCGACCGTGAATCTATTACAGAAACTGCCTCCCCCACATTCCCGCCTTGAAGCCGTAAAGGCGAGGGACACCTTCTAACTCTTGCTAGCCTCGGAGAATGGTCATCTCTGCCGTTAAAACTAGGACTACGACTTCTTGACGTGGAGCGTTCTCCTGACTCAGGAAAGACGAAGGAGGTTGTGTTATTTCTGGGAGAGTTGCCGGGGCTGGTTCCAGGACTATGGAGAGGCAGTGGTGGTCGGACTAACAGTGGACAGTAGGTGCTACGTCTCTCGGGCACTGGCAGCACTGGTCTCTGGCTTGTCTTCGTCACACTGTTGTTATTCATAATGACCAAGCTATTCAAGGCATAGCAGTACATAGCCATAGTCCTGTGAGGAGTGAAGACACTGAGCGAGCTGGGCACCAGTGGCTCACACTCACAGATCCCCGAGACTTCTTCTCATCCCCAGCACTAACATTGCTTGAAGAGTTGAGTAGACGACGACCCCGACCTCCATAAAAAAAATCAGCTGTAAAAAAGAAGAAAAAAGAGACAAATGTAAATGACTTTGGCGGGACTCTCTCTCTCTCTCTCGAGATCATAGAACAGTCTGCAACTCGACAAGTTCATGACTGTCGTTCACACTGATGTTACAAAGCCATTTTGCATATACCTGCCCAAGACTTACAACCTGTATTGTAAACAAGGCATGATGTCAGACACAAGATCGGGCTTGTAGAACCATCCCAGAAATGTGAGCGAGGCTCTGAGAGTCACTTCTCCATCAATTTGCCTTTTTGTTATAAGATTATATTTGTGAAACAGAGTGGGGGGAAAATGTATCCCTCGAAAATCCATAATAAAAAAAATTATGGACAATTTAAAGGGAATCTGTCACATAAAATAAGATGTCTGATTTGCCACGTTACGTTATAGAGCCGGAGGAGGTGAGCAGATTGAAATATAGTTTTGTAGGTAAATATATAGAAGGCAGAGTTTAATGGCCAGTCCTCACTAAGTAGGACCGCCCACTGGACTCCTAAACCCAAAAAGAGTAGTGGTTTAAGTTAATAAATGACAAGGTATACAGAATCTTTCCCCACAGAACTATATATTAATTTGCTCAGCTCCTCCTGCCCTATACCAGGATGCTGCTCGATCACACACTCATTAAGCATTACAGATTGCCTTTAAGGTACATATTGCAGAAAATTCTACAAATTATTACAATAATTTATTTTAGAACTAATTTTTGACAATCGTTAAATCGTTATGTCACCATATCAAAATGAATGGCAAGGCAACTCCTTTTTTGGGGTAGATTCCATATGTTATACTTGCCTACATCTAAAATTTTTGATCTTATAATCAGATTTTTTTTTTTACATATAAGCCCCGCCCCTGGCGCTGTCCTCCAAATGGATACGCCCACTAGAGTGGGACGATCCTTGGAATTGTCCCGGGAAAATCTGGACTATAGTCAGCAACCTCTGCTACATCTGCTATCAAAGAGATGTAAAACTTGCTAGTGTGAACAAAGCCTAACCAGCTTAGTGGTTTTTAGGATTGTCCTTTAAAAATCACGACACAATTAGTTATATGGCGCCATTACTTTTTATTACACAACCTAGACGTAATATTAGGTGATGTACATACTTCTGATCACATGCAGGACCCGAGGATGTGGCGGCACTGGTGCATGTAATACACTATAACAGATGGCCCATCTACCAGCTCATCAGTCACAGGAGGAAGACCTGACGTCTGGCACCTCTCCAGCCCTGGTATTATGAAGAACCAGTTTTAGCAACAGGTGATCGCTCCGCACAAGGCGGCAATGTTTGTAATGCAGAGAATTATCCGTACACTGTCCAGGGCTGGGATAGACAGGGAATTCCCCCGGCAGCTGGCATCAGCCGCATAAACAAAATCCTCCAATACTACTGGGATACATGAATGGGTTGTGAACCAGAAATAGAAGGATCAGGCAGTAAAAATCCTGATGGGCACAAGGAGGTCACAACATTTACCAGGCACAGGGCATCAGCAACAGCATTGGATAACAATGGGTGCAATGTGGTGAAGGGACCCATTTCAGTAACTTCACCAGCCAAATAGTGGGTGCAGCTCTGGAGTATAATACATGATGTCATTCCGGATCAGTACAGGATAAGTAATGTAATGTATGTACACAGTGACCCCACCAGCAGAATAGTGAGTGCAGCTCTGGAGTATAATACAGGATGTAACTCAGGATCAGTACAGGATAAGTAATGTAATGTATGTATACAGTGACCCCACCAGCAGAATAGTGAGTGCAGCTCTGGAGTATAATACAGGATGTAACTCAGGATCAGTACAGAATAAGTAATGTAAGTTTACAGTGACCACACCAGCACAATAGTGAGTGCAGCTCTGGAGAATAATAATGCTGACACATTAGTCTTTTGTTTTGTGCTGTATACAGGCATATAGGGCACTGAACTTAGGGATGTGTGTGGGGCTGAAAAGCCTTAGTGTGGTTTGCTATGTGTGTTTGTTATATTGTTTTGTATATATTATTAGTGTGTGTTTATTTGTATATATTTATAATGTTTATATTTATATTTATTTTTGTATATGTTATTAGAGTGTTGGTTTGTTTATGATGTTGGGCACAATGGGGCTGATTTACTAATGTGTTCCTGTCAAAAAATTGATGGGTTTTTGTCCAATTTCCCTGTTGGTTCAGTGTTCTCACATATTTACTAAAGGTGTGTGACACAACCCGACAAATAACCTGACAACTTGTCATTTTTATCCAAAAACCCTACAAGTGGGCGTGTTGTGGGTGTGTCCTTTAAAACCCGCAACAACCGACGGATTTATTAAGCAAACCGTCATTTTGGTCCTATTTGTTTATTTGGTGTGAGAATTACAGCCGGGCCAGGGGCTTAGTATAGTTCTGTTAGGGGCGGTATTGTGCATAGATTATTATATTATTATTAATTATGATTACTATTGTTTTTGTTATTTATTCTATAATATAAACTTGCACACTAGAAGTGTGCACATGTGGGGGGGTTGTTAGGGTGGGTTCACACTACGTAATTTTCACAGGTATAAACTCCGCGGAATTCCGACGGCTGTACGCGCTCGCAGACGTGCGCCTTTCCGCCGGCTCTATAGACACCGTACTATGGGCTGTCTGATTCCGCATTCCGCCATAAGAACTGACATGTCAAAAGTATTGATGGATGCCCTTCTTTATGATGATCATGATAGAGAGCCCTGTGAGCCCAGTGAGGGAACCATGACACTACGCCCGCCACAGTCAATGGACACTCCATTTTGGGGTCCTGTACAGCACATCTGCTCACAGAGCCTGCAGTTACTGTAGCATTATGTTTGTGCCCCCTATTTTCAGAGACATCTTTATATTTTAAGGGTTTGGTCTTTCATGGCTTTCAGTAGCATTGCCTGACCTGCGCTGTGTATACTGACATAACAATGTGTCACCCGTTACCTGCGAAGCAGCGATCCTCTGGTTGACATTAGGAGGATCCCACCCCTCGTTGTCCCTGAAGGCGACTCATGTTGTCATGTCACTGCTTAGTTTATCCATATACTAAAGGTCACCACCAGGTATTGTAGTGCAGCCATCAACAAGGTGGATTCTAGTGTCCTGCTCCCCGACTGACAGCTGGTAATTTATCCTACCATATATGAATCCTAACTCTATAATGCTGTCTATTCCCTGTGGCAATACTACAACTCACATCATACCCTAAAACCTGTGTATCTACAGATGTTTGAAGACTAAAACTCCCATCAGCATGCCGTATCAACCTGTGTCTCTCCAACGGCTGCAGAACTACAACTCCTAGCATGCCCTAACATAGAAATCTTAAATTGTTGCAAAACTGGAGCTCCCATCACATCCTAACAACCTGTGACTCTCCAAGTGCTGCAAAACTACATCTACCATCATGCCCTAAGAACATGTCGTTACTCTCTAAAAGTGGAAAAACTCCAACTCCCATCACACCCCATTGACCTGCGGCTCTCCAGCTTCTGCAAAACTACTAATTTAAACAAAATTAAGGTTTTTATTTTTTCCTGCTGAATGGACGGAAACAAATTCACAATGCTGTAGTGATGGTATTAGATTGTGAGCTGTGCGTGCATGGGTGCCCCCTCAGCCTATAAATAAGTGTTCCCCAACCAGCGGCTCTGCAGCTGTGGAAGAACTACAACTCCCAACTGTCAGCTTCAGGTTGTTATGGCATGCTGCTGGGAGTTGTAGCTTTGCAACAGCTACAAAGCCTTTGGTTGGAGAATTGAATTGTTACTTATGCAATTGTCCCAATGAAACTGCACTGCAAATCTATATCCATTCATAGCGACGGCAGCGACCTGTGATCATATACATTATAATTACTGTACAGGTTCCCTACAGTACATACGATTCTACACTATACAAAGTACACAGGGAAATAGCTCAAGTAGCAATTCCATATATATATATATATATATATATATATATATATATATAAGATAAAGTCCGGTCCAACCCCACTAAGGCGACAGACTTGGATCATGGATATAAATTGGGAAATACTATAAAGGCAGGTTATGGTCCGCGCACAGCTTTATAAAATGATGGGAGTTGTAATCCTATCTGCTATTGCACCGTACCTAATGAGTCTCTCCATACATGGAAACCTTGTATATCCTTTGGCTCTTATCGATAGAAAGAAAAACGATTTGATCGCCAGATTACGATTTTGCCATTGGGCGATTAAATCAGGCAAATAAGTACGTGCCATATATTGCCAGATATCTGCCCATGCAGGGCACCCGCCGCTTATACCATACCCTGAGACCACCCCACATCTGCACACTGTACATGTATCTAAACGCAGAGTGTGATACACCTTACCTGTGGCAGACCCCACTTGGAGGGGCTGATCCCTGGTCCCCGGCTCTTTCTCCTTGTGGGTTTCCTGGGCAGAAGACGCCTTTCCTTCTGCAAGGAGACGGTTGTGGAGGGAGAATCCAGCCCCAGGGTCCTTAGATGTGGAGGAGCAGCCGCTCGCTGGCTGTCTTTGTGCCTCCCTGCAGTGTTTGTTCAATGTGCAATGTAAAACTATGTAGCAGGAAGGAAGTTGTGTAGTTTGTCTGGGGCTGAACTCAGCTCAACAAGCTTCCTTGTACTGGGGGAACTGAGAAAGTTTCCATTGTCAGCCACACTGCAGCTCTGCCACCCTCCACTGCCTGCGCCTGGGCGCCCGCACACCTCTTTTCTCTCCTCTCCCATCCAATCGCTGGGATGCAGAGGAGGACACACCAGCCCCATGGATAGGGAGAGGAGAGAATGGGATGAATGGCCGCCTGGGGGGGCTCCCTGGCATGGGCTCACAGGGACACATGGGGGTTATAACAAAATAACAAAAGAAGTTATATAAGGTTATAATGCACCGTGACATTATATAATCATCTCCAGGGATAGGGTGTCACTGAAGAGGCGTATCTAAGTCTGTAGAGGGTGATACTCTCTACTGAGCTAAGCCTTTCATATGTCATACTGTCTGCAGAATCAGTGTATCTAAGGCTATCATGGGTGATACACTCTGCAGAAATAGAGTATCTATAGCTAGGATATATGGTACTGTGCTGTAGGGTATTATGGGTAATACTGTACATTAACCACATATGTCTAAGGATATCCATCTACATGTAATACCGTCTGCTAAGGTTGTGTGCGTGAGCCTATTCTGTGTGATAAGGCCTGCTGAGCTTGTATATTGTGTATCTGAGCCTATCATGTGTGATGCTGCCTGCTGAGCTTTTGTATCTGAGCTTATCATGTGTGATACTGCTTGCTGAGTTTGTATATTATGTACCTGAGCCTATAATGTTTGATGCTGTCTGCTGAGCTTTTGTATATGAGCCTATAAAGTTTGATGCTGTCTGCTGAGCTTTGGTATCTGAGCCTATCATCTGTGATATTGCTTGCTGAGCTTTTGTATCTGAGCCTATCAAGTTTGTTATTGCTTGCTGAGCTTTTTTATCTGACCCTATCATGTGTGATACTGCTTGCTGAGCTTTTGTATCTGAGCCTATCATGTGTGATATTGCTTGCTGAGCTTTTGTATCTGAGCCTATCAAGTTTGTTATTGCTTGCTGAGCTTTTTTATCTGACCCTATCATGTGTGATACTGCCTGCTGAGCTTTTGTATCTGAGTTTATCTTTAATGATACTGCCTGCTGAGCTTTTGTATCTGAGCTTATCTTTATTGATACTGCCTGCTAAATTTGTAAATCTGAGTTTATCATGTGTGATACTGCCTGCTGAACTTGTGAATCTAAGCCTGTCATATTTAATACTGCCTGCTGAGCTTTTTTATCTCAGTCTATCATGTGTGATACTGACTGCTGAGCTTGTGTATCTAAGCCTATCATATTTAATACTGCCTGCTGAGCTTTTGTATTTGAGTTTATCATGTGTGATACTGCCTGCTGAGCTTTTGTATTTGAGTTTATCATGTTTGATACTGCCTGCTGAGCTTGTGTATCTAAGCCTATTATATTTAACACTGCCTGCTGAGCTTTTTCATCTGAGTCTATCATGTGTGATACTGCCTGCTGAGCTTATATATCTGAGCATGTATCATACTGTGTCGTAGCTGAGCTTATTTTGCGCAATACTGCCTAATGTGTTGATGTATCTAAGCCTATCATGTGTGGTATTGTCTGCTAAGATGGTGCTTCTCAGCATGTCATGTGTGATACTGCCTGCGGAACTTGTGTATCTGATCCTATTATGTGTGATACTGCCTGCTAAGCTGGTGTATCTGAACCTGTCTTGTGTGATACTGTTTGATTTGCTTGTGTATCTGAGCCAATCATGTATGATGTTGTTTGATAAGCTGGTGTGGCCAAATCTGCGAATATAAGATACAGTCTGCTGAGCTATGTATCTCAGCATATCATATGTGATATCGTTTGCTTAGCTCTGGTACCTTAGTTTATCATGTATGTATCTCAGCTCAATATGTGAGTTACTGCCTGCTGAGCTGGCGTATCTAAGTCCATCATGTGAGATACTACTAAGCTGTTGTATCTAAGCCTATTACTTGTAATACCATTGCACCAACACTATCTGAGAATGCTTTTTATTTTATGGATAGGGTTGCATCTGCCATGAGGCGAGATGAATATCTCACCTCTGATAGCCCCCTTTAGGGCTATGAATACAGTGTATATATGGCCCCTTACTACAATATATACTGCTGCTCCTGTAGTGAATGTAATCTTGACAGGATGTATGTACAGTAGCAGGAACATCTGTATCTCATCAAACTCCATGCTCAAGTAACCGAATGACAGTTTTGTTTAGTAACAGTATGGAGGTAATATGTATGGTGATACATTTAAAGCGACACTGTCGCCCCCTTTTTACATTCTGACTTCTCTTCATAGATGTAATGGGTAAATTTAGCAGTTTTTGTACCTTATTTTATCTCATACGTCATGGTGCTTGTTCAAGTAAAAAGTGATCTTTTATTAACTGCAGATTGTGCTAAGTGGGCGGGGCTTCACAGCAACAGCGTCACTCAGCCCTGCCCACAGCGCCATTGGTACTGCCCTTCCGTGACGTCATCAGCACATAGGCCCCACCTCCTCGATGTCCATAGGTATGGGCCAAACTAGAGGGGGTGGGGCCTAGACCATTAGGCCAGCCTGTTCCAATGGTTGGTGAGGGGGGCAGGGCCTATGTGCCTATGATGTGATGGAGGGGCGGGACCAACAGTGGCATGGTGGGCGGGGCTAAGTGACACTGTTGCCATGAAGCCCCGCCTATTTAGCACAATCTGCAGTTGATAAAACATCACTTTTTACTTGAACAATCAGCATGACGTATGATATAAAATAAGGTACAAAATCTACTAAATTTACCCTTTACATCTATGAAGAGAAGTCAGAATGTAAAAAGGGGGTGACAGTGTCACTTTAAATATGTGTTCTTTGTATAATTGTTATAGTAACTATAGGACTAAAAAAGAAACCCTAAAAAAAGTCTGCCACAAAATAATGCGTTTGCAATTCAAATATTAAATATCAACCAAAGAAAAAATTGCAGAACTAATCAGTGAATAAAAAATATTTCTTTATTTTAATCAATAATAAATTACATAATTATCACCATGAGATACACAGAAGTACAAAACTGGGGAGGGGAATAGATGTCAGTGGGGAATATATATGTAGCTGTGCCTTACACGGGGTGTTCCCCTTTATACTGTTTACTTATTATTTGCCCTTAGTCACATATACCCCACTGACATCTATTCCCCTCTCCAGTTTTGTACTTCTGTGTATAGGACTATTATATAGAAGTATACAGTTGACTTTTCTAGTTATACGATGCAGATTTTGTATGGAGGGGGGTCAACAAATATTCTGGAGCTCCGAATGAACTGGTCTACAGGAGAAGCAGCCGCCATAA
The DNA here is from genome assembly GCF_027789765.1 of Dendropsophus ebraccatus. NCBI lineage: Eukaryota > Metazoa > Chordata > Amphibia > Anura > Hylidae > Dendropsophus > Dendropsophus ebraccatus. The sequence goes on from NC_091468.1 coordinate 23,402,942, forward strand.
GGCCATTTTCTATTGCATCTCTTCACGCTGCTTCAGCTCTTTTCCATCCTCCTTGCCCTTCCCTCCTACCCACCGGAGCCCATTTGCGCAGCTTTTTCAACCTCAATGGCCTTTTTATCCCCTTTTGCCCATCTGTTCACACCATCTTGGGCCTCTCTAAGCTCTTTTCCCAACTCAAGTCCTCCTCTTTGCCCTAACAAAAAACAACATTTGGCTCCACCCACTGTCAGACATGGGACCTGAAAGCTTATGTCTAATTTGCATCTGCCATCAGAACTCCCACAATGCACCGCTCTCTCAACAGGAAACCAGCAAATGTAGCTTTTAGGCTATGTTCACACACCATCAAAACAACGGCCATTTTTATTGGATCATCATAATGTAGTGACAAATAACAGAAGCGCAATGGCCGCAAAACGGCCAAAGCAAAGACGTTGTGCGAACATAGCCTCAATGTGATCGGAGAAGAAAACATTGTGCAATTCTAAGGCTATGTTCCCACAATGTCTTTTTGTAGGCAAAAAAAACAGCTGTTGTTTGATTATAATGGCCGTTAATAATAATGATGCATACCTCCCAACCGTCCCGGATTTCGCGGGACAGTCCCGTTTTCGGGGTGCTGTCCCGCGGTCCCGAAACGGCCCCCAGTGTCCCGCATTATATGTGGCCCCAGCGAAAAAACAATAAACCAGTAACTCACCTGTCCTCCGGTCCCAGCAGCTCCTGGAGCACTATATGGGGATTGGACACTATGTGGGGGATTGGACACTATGTGGGGCACTATGTGGGGGATTGGATACTATGTGGGGCACTATATGGGGGCATTGGATACTATGTGGGGCACTATAATGGGGGATTGGATACTATATAGGGCATTTTTGGCGGGATTGGATACTGTATAGGGCACTATTCAGTCAGCAGCATGTGGTGACTGTAGGGGAGTGGCTATGGAGGGTTGCTATGGGGGCGTGGCTATGGAGGGTCGCTATGGGGGCGTGGCTATGGAGGGTCGCTATGAGGGCGTGGCTAAGGAGACCACGGCGCGCATGTCCCTCTTTGCTCTTTGCAAAAGTTGGGAGGTATGATGATGACCATTATTTACGGCCACCATTATAAAATAAGAACTGTGGGGGAGATTTATCAAACATGGTGTAAAGTGAAACTGGCTCAGTTGCCCCTAGCAACCAATCAGATTCCACCTTTCATTCCTCACAGACTCTTTGGAAAATGAAAGGTGGAATCTGATTGGTTGCTATGGGCAACTGAGCCAGGTTCACTTTACACCATGTTTGATAAATCTCCCCCTGTAATTTTAAAAACAATGGCCATTATTTTACCCGAAAAAACATAGGAACATAGGGGGAGATTTATCAAACATGGTGTAAAGTGAAACTGGCCCAGTTGCCCCTAGCAACCAATCAGATTCCACCTTTCATTTTCAAAAGAGTCTGTGAGGAATGAAAAGTGGAACCTGATTGGTTGCTAGGGGCAACTGGTCCAGTTTCACTTTACACAATGTTTGATAAATCTCCCCCATTGCCTTAGGGCCCTATTACACCAAACAATTATCGGCCGATTACCAGCCACTCTGGTCAATGATCAGCTGACATGCACAATGTCAGCTGATCATGGTTTTTACACATGACCTCTCAAAACAATCACAATAGCAACAGTCTGCTGGTCTAAGCAATAGGAGTGGAGGCAGCAGACCACCACTCATTTGAATGGGCCACCCGAACGATCTAAGGATTGTGCAGGCAGACCCTCCCACTGCTCCCCATGGTCCCCCCCATTCCTCTCCATTTGATGTCTGTGTGAGTAATAGCACAGACAACAACTGGGGAACAAGGAGGAAGTGACTGATGACATGACAGGTCGGCACTCACTTCCTCCTCTACATACTGGTGGTGGAAAGGTGTCAACTGCTCTTGAAAGGTGGAGTGTCCCTTTAAGTCTTTATGTTGTTTGCTTATTGTATGGACTATAGGGAGGATTATGGTCGTGAAGGAAGGTGATCTGTGTAGTTTTGTAGAACCGGGGATACATTGTCTGCTAAGAGTGTCTGTATGGCAGATGTGCCATAACACAGGTCGGTGTGAATGGATACCGAGCCGGCTATTACACCGCACACACTGTATACATATGGTCGTTGCTGTATAAGAAAAGCAACAGAAGGTAGAAAACAAACACAGCTTGTTTGTGTGTTCTGCTTGTATTTATTTAGAGCAAATGAACAGTCAGGGCACGGCCGGCGGGAACGGGAGACGGTACGACACCGAGGAAAAATTATAATGGGAATGTTTAGTGGGGAATAAAGGAGCATTCAATTTCTGTAAAAATTACAAAAAATTATTCAAATGACACATTACATTGTGTGCTACACTCTAATCACAGCCAAAGCTGCATTCACAATCCTGCCAGCTTCCTGTCATAGTTACATAGCTATGATGTATGGACGGCTGTCCGGAAGAAAAGTGACACAGAGGATCTTGGTCTGCTTCAGTAGAATTGTTTTCTATTGTAATTTTTAATTTAAAGGAATACTTTGGAGAGAAAAAGTTATTAAATCAAAATATGTTTAAAGAAAAATTAAAAATGAGATGGAAAAATGTTAAATAAAAAAAAGTTAGTAATCAACTTTAATAAATCAAGTCTTTCCTGCAGGAAGTGGTGTATTCTTTCCAGGCTGACACAGTGCTCTCTGCCTCCATCTCTGTCCAAAGCAGCAGCAAATTCTCCTAGAAAGTACTGGAAGACTGTAAAAATTTTTTTTTTTTAAGAAGAAATTTACAAATCTGTATAACTTTCTGACACCAGTTGAAGAGGTAATTTCATGGGGAGGGGGCTGAGCTGTGAGCTTCATCTATTGCAATGCTTCATCACTGTAATACAGATCAGCCTTTCCAGCAGCCTCCTCCTTATCATCACTGATAAAACAAGAAGTCTCAGCTTAGTTTTAGGGTATGTTCACACTAAGTAAAATAGGCTGAATTCCACAGCGGGGACTGCCTTAGTGTGTCAATGGGATGCCTCGCGCGTCTCCGCTCTCCGCCGCTTTTTGCTCAAAGAATTGACATAGATTATAATAAATGGTCTGGCACCACAAACCAATAAACGGGGAGTGCTAGTCAACACAACTCCTATACAATGCATAGAAAAACAGCGACCAAGTTCAAACAACCAGACTGCACCTCACAAAATATAATTGAAAAATATTCATGTCAATTCTTTGTGCGGAGAGTGGAGGCGCGCGAGTCACCCCATTGACACAATAAGGCAGGCGGGATTCCAAGCGGAGCCCGAGGCAGGGGGCTCCACCACAGAACTGCGCCTGTTTTACTCAGTGTGTACGCACCAAGTTGGGCATGAGTAGAAACTGCAAGATTGCAAGATTCTCTTATAATAATAAAATGGGAAATTATTTTCTGTTATTACATTTCCATATTGAAACATATATAAAGTCCGCATGGCAAACTGGCAAAGTGATATTTTACACAATACCAATGATAGAAACGCCCTCTAGGACACAGGGGTCAAAACTCCAGCTGTAGAACCACAATTACCATCATGCCTGTATAACCACCTGTGTCTTATGGCAACATGTAATCACTTGATCACTTCCACAGTACACTGCAATACTCATACTATTATATCGCTGTATGTGATCTCTTTATATCTTCTACAGTACACTGCAATACTAAAGTATACTATTATATTGTGTATGTGATTGCTTGATTGCTCCTACAGTACACTGCAATACTAATGTATCCTATTATATTGCTTATGTGTATGCTTAATCGCTTCTACAGTACACTGGAATACTAATGTGTGCTAATATATTGTTGTATGGGTTGGCTTGATCACTTCTACAGTACACTGCAATAATAATACTTTTATATGGCTGTATGTGAACGCTTCTGCAGTACACTGCAATTATATTATATTACGGTATGCCATAGTTTTACCAATCTTTTATTATAGCTTACCTCTGGCCTCTGGCAGGGTGTTATAGGAGTACTATTACATGGAGACTATCATAAAGCCTCTGGTTGTCATGACAACCCAATGTCCGACTGTGATTGCATAATGATTGGGGGAGCCATTGGGGTTCTTACCATCTAGATATCATGGTTTCTATTGACTGTGGCATCTAGGGAGCTAAATGGAAGGAATGGGAGGTATCTCTGATTCTGCTTGGCTGTGGGTGTCATCTGCAGTTAACAGTCATCACCCACAGTGTCCTGAGCCAGCTCCACACCTCCTTCACATGGCCATGACATACTAGTACGTCATAGGGTCTTAGGGGGTTAAAGATGTAAGCCCTGCAACATGCATTCCAACATACTCTTTATATACAGCCCTGCTCTTAGTATTAATAGCCGCCAGGCAGCCATGTAATTGAATTTGGCGAGCTCGCCCAGATCCCATGTTGGTGGTTACCAGGCGGGTGTGGGGCATAGCTGCCATCATCTAAATTAAGACAAATTTATACAAACCCAAACCAAATTAGGTATTGGTGTGCGAGCGTGTGCGGCGGATTAACCCTATGTGCACACTGGATCCCACGACACTTAGTCCTGCGGAGGTTTCCTATTTCTAAGGAGAACACAAGAAAGATATGCAAGAACTTGTAAGTGAAGACGTCTCTTGCCTAAGAAAATAATTACCTGTGGTCTGCGGATGTGAGCGAGGGCCAGCCCCGTGCCTCCGGCTCCACCGCATCCCGGAGAGATGTTTTCTTTCCTTTAAAAGAGAAGAGACAATGTAATTGGTTTTTTATTACTGCCAACATTTAAGACATTATCCAAGGAATGCCATGCTGAGCTGCTGTATCTAAGACCATCATGTGTGATACTCTGAGCAGGGCAAGATAGTTCAGCTTTTCATGCTTGATACTGTTTGCTGTACTGGGGTATCTGAGCCTAACGTGTGATACAATTTTCTGTGTTGGGGTATCTAAGCCTTTCCTAGGTGATACTATTTGCTAATTTGGTATATCTAAGCTTAGAATGTGGGATACAATCACACATCATTTTATTATGCGTGATACTATCTGTATGTCTTCCCCTAAGTACCACTATTATGGTATATATGATGAATGCCGGGCACTCCACACTGTTTATAGGACAGAGAAGTGTTAACTCATAACAAGTGCTGAAGAGGGTTCATCACTGTACAAAGCCTTGTGTATAGTGCTGCCATGGTATAAACGGTAGTTATATATGTACAGCTGGTATAACCTGGGTAACTCCTGTATATAATTATATATGTACAGCTGCTATAACATGGGTATCTTCTGTATATAATTATATATGTAGAGCTGCTATAACATGGGTATCTTCTGTATATAATTATACATGTACAGCTGCTATAACATGGGTATCTTCTGTATATAACTATATATGTACAGCTGCTATAACATAGGTATATTCTGTATATAATTATATATGTACAGCTAGTATAACCTGGGGATCTCCTGTATATAATTATATATGTACAGCTGGTATAACCTGGGGATATCCTGTATATAATTATATATGTACAGCTGGTATAACCTGGGGATCTCCTGTATATAGTGACATGGAGCATGCTGGTATAATGCAGGTATCTCCTGTATATTGTTATATATGTACAGCTGGTATAACCTGGGTAACTCCTGTATATAATTATATATGTACAGCTGGTATAACCTAGGGATCTCCTGTATATAATTATATATGTACAGCTGGTATGACCTGGGTACCTCCTGTATATAATTGAATATGTACAGCTGGTATAACCTGGGGATCTCCTGTTTATAATTGAATATGTACAGCTGGTATAACCTGGGGATCTCCTGTTTATAATTGAATATGTACAGCTGGTATAACCTGGGGATCTCCTGTATATAATTATATATGTACAGCTGCCATAACCTGGGTATCTCCTGTATATAATTATATATGTACAGCTGGTATAAGTTATACATCTCCTGTATATAATTATATATGTACAGCTGCTATAACCTGGGTAACTCCTGTATATAATTATATATGTACAGCTGGTATATGGTATATAGTAATATGGACATGCTGGTACAACCTGGGTATTTGCAGCTTGGTAGACTTATATTTTCTGACTGTGAAATCACTTCAATTTGGCCTTGAATATGTAACATGTATTGAAATCCATATTCATCTAAATTTTGGCCAGACATGTGGGAACTTTGTGTAATTTAGCTACACCCTCCTCCTTTCTCCCATACAAGTTGGAGTATATAGAGCCGGAACACACAGATAGGGTTTTGTGGGTCTGGGAGTTAATGTAGCTGTTTCCATACACTGACTTGTACAGTGGAATTCAGCCCGATGTTCCATAACATGAGTCTTAGGAGACAGGATGTGGGGATGCCATCACCGATTTTGCATTGGGGCCCACACTGAACTTCAGATAATTGCTGCTGGTATGGGGGAACCTGTAGCTGGACATTTTCCCTGCAGTGGCCACTACTGGTGAAATTTAGTATTACAATTAATGTCATTTTAAAGGCGTTATCCAGCGCTGCAAAAACATGGCCACTTTTTTCTAGAGACAGACCCTCTCTTGCCTCCAGTTTGGGTGGGGTTTTGTAAGTCAGTTCCATTGAAGTAAATGGAGCTTAATTGCAAACCACACCTAAACTAGAGACAAGTGGCCATGTTTTTGTAGCGCTGGATAACCCCTTTAATGTATCTAATACACCAGGACTAGGGATGGTCCGAACCTGGCGAGGTTCAGGTTCGTATGAACCCGAACGCTCGGCAGTAGATTCCCGCTGTCTGCCCGCTCCGTGGAGCGGGCGGATACAGCTGGAGGAACGCCTGGAAAACTGGGATACAGCCTATGGCTATGGCTGTATCCCAGTTTTCCAGGCGGTCCTCCCGCTGGATCCGCCCGCTCCACGGAGCGGGCAGACAGCGGGAATCGTTGCAGAGGGTTTGGGTTCGTACGAACCCGAACCAAACTTGTTTCGGACCATCCCTAACCAGGACTATTTCCACTACAGTTCATAGAAGTTTCTAGGTACATGATCTCCCACAACGTTGTCTTTATTTTCTCATAGCTGGACACTTGTACAGTGATTGCCTTACAAGACAATCCCTTTAAAGGGATTATCTAGGATCAGAAAAATTAAGCTGCTTCTTCCAGAAACAGCACCATCCCTGTCCTCAGTTTCTGTGGGGTATTCCAGCTCAGTTTCATTGAAACCAATAGTTGCAACTCTACTTTTTTGAGGCTAAATTCACACAGTATTATACCTCAGTATTTTGGTCAGCATTTTTCAACCAACACCAGGAGTGAAAACACAGAAAGACTATGTTCACACACTGCTGAAATTGAGTGGATGGCCGCCATTCAAAACAAAGGCTGGTGTTTTAAAACAACGGTAATTATTTGCTGTTAAATGGCAAAGGGGTTCCGTCCCCTCGATGGCCGTTGGAATGGGCTGGCCTAGAGGTCTAGGCCCCACCCCTTTAGGTCGTACCATTACAATGGCCGCTGAGGGGGCAGGGCCTAGACAGTGATGGCCTCACAGAGTGGCGTGGCTTACGGAGCAGTGTCACTTTAACCTGAGAACAGGTGATGCTTTTGGAAGAAAGCAGCAATGTCCTTTAATCCTGGATATTTCCTTTAAGAAAACTTTAAGGGTTTCCTTTACATCAGACATAAATACCTCCACATTTTTCCCAAGGACCTTTGGGCACCAAGAATTATCTGGATCACACATAATACTGTAGACAGACATCAAATGTCAGGTAGACAGTAGAGATGAGCAAACCGGGTTCGAGTCGATCCAAACCCAAACTTTCGGCATTTGATTAGCGGTGGCTGCTGAACTTGGATAAAGCTCTAAGGTTGTCTGGAAAACATGGATACAGCCAATGACTATATCCATGATTTCCACATAGCCTTAGGGCTTTATCCAACTTCAGCAGCCACCGCTAATCAAATGCCGAAAGTTTGGGTTTGGATCGACTCGAGCATGCTCCAGGTTCGCTCATTTCTAGTAGACAGACATCAAATGCGGTGCAGGGGAACACTTGACAGAGTTGAAACAGGAAACAGTCAGCTGGTAGGCACAGTCCTGATGGAACAAGGGCAAAATATTTTTTGGCTTAAAAATTTAATACAAAAGACATGAGCGCTGACCACGCTTACCAAGGTTAAAACAAGAAACAGTCAGTAAGCAGGCAAGGTAAAGATGGGACAGGACCTGAAGAAATGTCACGAGCTGAACAAGATCAATATTGAAAAAGTTAACCGTAACAAAAAAATTGTGAGAAAAAATTGTCATAAAAGTCATAAAACTAGCAGCCAGTAAAGAGGAAAGTTGACAATAACAACAACAAAAAAACTAAAGAGATAAAATAAAGTTTAAAAAGTTTCCAAGTATGTAACCTGTGAGCCACAGCGAGAATTCCACACGACGTCGGATAGAACAAGAGCATTTCCTGTTTCCACTTCCATCTACAGATGTTTATTTGAAAAGTTCACGACATTCCAAGTATGTTAGAAGGAAGAAATTGATCCGTCATCCACGTCTCTTGTTTTGCGCTCCGACCTGCTGACAGCGTCTCACCAAGACCCAAGTCAAGAAGAAATAAGGAGAGAAAATGTTACCAGCTGTGTCTGGAGACGGTCATTAGGAAATCTTATCCCAGGCTCAGACTCCCGCACAGGGTCTGGTTTAGTAATTGTGAGGGCATGGCAGACCACTCAGACCCCCCCTATCCTCACATGCCCTGCAGTTACATAGAAAGTGAACTTCATTCCTTTGTGGAAAACAATCAGGCATTGTATGAAATAAAAAATGTGGGGAATCATTTGTTTTCCCTACTAACAGCGCCATCTTTGTCCATGGGTTGTATCTGGTATTGCAGTTCATCCGCATTCACTTGTAACAGCTGCACAGTTCTCTCAATAATAGGGCAGCACCAAGGATAACCTAGAGTTTATGATTACATCCCTAGTTAAAGACGCACTCCAGCACTTTTTTTTTTTTTTCATTACACAGCTATTCAATTGTCATGTGATCTCATGGTGACCCCCCTAATAAATTACATGTGTTTCTGTGCTCTCAATGAAGCCATCCCCACAGTCAGCTGAACCTCCTGCATGATGAAGCTGCATGGACTGTTCCACATAAGCTTTCTATAGGGGGAGACAGAAACTTCCATTGCAGTAACTAATAATGATTATGCAGCTCCGATCATACATTTATACTGGATTTGATGACAGTTCAGCCTCCCTAACTGTATACTGTATACTAGAAACTGCCTGCACATAAAATAATTATTGGGATTTTCTAGTATAGCACAATAGAACACGATCAACATAGAAGCAGGTGGTACTCTTACAAATGTGCCCAAAGTAGGTGGGAGGTTTGTGGGCAGATCTGGGGTAGGACATACAATGCCCCCAGTTGGGAAGTGTGCAGTGATGTACCAAGAAAAGGGGATGGGACCAACCAGTGATCAACCCCCTTCTCTTCAAAGGCCCCTTTAAGATAGCCATACACAGGACATAGCTGTAGGGCGGCATAGGATCATTCATCTTATGTCTCAGAAAATACACTGAGAAGAGGTAAACTACTGTGGATGAAACAAAAGGATCAGGCAGTTGAAAGGATGAGGCCATTGTCTAATCCTTCTCTCCCCTGACGTTATCTGTCCAGACTACTCTCTTTAAAGGGGTTGTTTTTTCAGATAAACTGATATCAAAAAGTTATATAGATTTGTAATTTACTTCTATTAAAAAATCTCAAGTCTTCCCATACTTATTAGCTCATATATGTCCTGCAGGAAATGTTTTATTTTCATTCTGACACTTCTCTCTGCTGACATCTCTGGCCGAGACGGGAACTTTGTCTCGGTTTTCTATGAATCCCCATAGAAATCCTCTCCTGCTCTGGACAGTTCCCGTCTCGGCCAGAGATGTCAGCAGAGAGCACTGTGTCAGACTGAAAATAAAACATTTCCTGCAGGACATACAGCAACTAATAAGTATGGGAAGACTTAAGATTTTTTAATAGAAGTAAATTACAAATCTATATAACTTTCTGACACCAGTTGATTTGAAAGAAAAAGATTTTCGCTGGACAACTCCTTTAACCCCTTAGCGACCCATGACGTATCTCATACATCATGGCGCCGCGGGGGGTGTTCAGAGCGGGGTCCCGCCGGGACCCCGCTCTGAACGGCGCTGATCCCGGCTGACATGTGCAGCGGGGCAGTGCCTCTGTTAGCCGGCGCGGGTCCCGTTGCCGCGCCGGCTAATTAAGCCTCTAAATGCAGCTGTCAAACCTGATAATAAAAGTCCAAATCACCCCCCTTTTCCCATTTTATAAATATAAATTAATAAATAAATAAATAAATAAACATATTTAGTATCGCCGCGCGCGTAATCGCCCGAACTATTAATTAATCACATTCCTGATCTCGCACGGTAAACGGCGTCAGCGCAAAAAAATTCCAAAGTGCAAAATTGCGCATTTTTGGTCGCATCAAATCCAGAAAAAATGTAATAAAAAACGATCAAAAAGTCGTATATGCGCAATCAAGGTACCGATAGAAAGAACACATCATGGCGCAAAAACTGACACCTGACACAGCCCCATAGACCAAAGGATAAAAGCGCTATAAGCCTGGGAATGGAGCGATTTTAAGGAACGTGTATTTGTTAACAATGGTTTGAATTTTTTACAGGCCATCAGATACAATATAAGTTATACATGTTATATATCATAGTAATCGTAACAACTTGAGGAACATGCATAACAAGTCAGTTTTACCATAGGACGGACGGCGTAAATGCAAAACTCCCCGAAATCAAAACAAATTCGTTTTTTTTTTCAATTTGACAGCGCAAATGATTTTTTTCCGGTTTCGCAGCATATGTTATGGAAAAATAATGCCGGTCATTGCAAAGTACAATTGGTTTCGCAAAAAATAAGCGCTCATATACGTCTCTAGGTGAAAAAATGCAAGCGCTATGGACTTTTAAACTTAAAATGGAATAAGCAAAAGCGCAGAAACGAAAATAGGCTTTGACCTTAAGGGGTTAAGCTGCTCATAGCCAACAATCATTCTGTGTGTGCTGCAATGCTTTTTAACCCCTAGTGGGCTTGTGCTAAATCTCAGCAGCCAATCTGAATAAGCAGAATTGCAGTGTAAAGACTGTGAGAAGATCACATGTACAGTAGCTGAAACCATTGATTCATTCCAGACGTCTGCTGGAAGTTATACTTTTATACATTTGGATGTTCCTAGTAACTTTTTCTATATTCATTTAAGGATAAGAAGGTGTAGAAATTGGGTCGATCCCACTGTGAAGACTATAAGAATTAAATTAGGTTTTTCCGGCCCCCTTCTCCCTGTGAGTCTATACAGGGTCTATCACATATACAGTAGCTGCGACAGACGAAGAAAAAAAAGAACGGCTGCCTCTTTGTCTCCTGTCTCACAGCTGCATCTCAGATAATGGAAAATGCAACAGATGTAATAGGACTGAGACAAAGGGATGGAACCTGCGTCGGTGTCTTCCCACAGTCCCTTTGAAAGTCTTTCCTGCCGTCTCGCAGCCTCGGTGAAGGGATAATCAATTACAAGACGAGGAACCATGGGCCACACACACAAGACTTGTAAGGATGTTACACCATGGTGGCCGGGCCGGATTTTCACAGCTTTCAATTGAAAAGACGTCTTGGCTACGGGCAGAAACTTTTTCCCTTTCTAGGAGAGTTGTCATCGGCTTGTTATTACACGGTTATGGGCTGTTGCGAAAACTATAAACCCTGAATCCTCTAAGACAAAATAGTACATCAAAAATATAAAAGAAAACTTAGATAAAGGAAAGTGTTACTTATCTCAAGGGGAAATTCCGGTATCATAATTTTTTTTAAATACAGCTATCACCTCAAGACAGGCCCGGATTAGAAATCTGGCAACTCTGGCAAATGCCCGGTGGGCCGCCAGGATGCATATTTAAATTTTGCAATATTATAGGTTAAGCTATACACACCCCATTCCCTCAATAGTAGGCACTTCTTTTAGTTCATTAAGTGCCTGGCTGGACGTGCTACACCTGTTCTCCAGGTAGTGACCTAACCTTAATGGGTTGCTAGACCACACCTGCAGGGAACCCAGACACAAGGGAGTCTCACCCCTTGCCTTCGCCGTGGATTTTTCTAGCTTTAGGGCAGTCAACCACCTAAAGAAAGGAGAGGACAATAAAGGCTTTACCCAGTAGAGCACAGTGCAAGTTTAGCCGCTCTCTAATACCTGCTACTGTTAACTTCTTTTATCAACTCTCCTATTTACCAGTTCCTATTGCTACTGTTGATTGGGCTATTGTTAAGCCCACAGTTATCGGAGGTGTTTAGAGCAGGGAATCCCTTCATTATGAAGAGATTTCTCGCTTCTCTAAATGGGATTTCCAGCAGAAGCAAAAGTTTCTGCTCTGGGGGGAGCCCTGTCTGTACTGCTGCTGAATCAACTCAGTTTACCAGCCAGGCAGGGGTTAAGTTGTGATGCTCTGCACAGAATCACCTTTAAAGGAGTACTCCGGCGATTTACTTTTTTTGCCTAATTAACACACATTACAAAGTTACATAACTTTGTAATGTGTGTCAATAAGCTGTCTGGCCCACCAGCAGCCTTTTCATTGGCTGGAGGGCATCACATGGCTTCCATCTTGCTCAGCCCTGATTGGTTAAGCAAGCTGGAAGCAATGTGATGTGCTTCAGCCAATGAAAAGGCCCCTTTTCTCCCATTCACTGCTCCCCAACCCGGAAGTGAGGGAGATCTGAAGACGGCAGCCGGAGATGACAGGGACCGGAGGGATGGTAGTATAAGCTGTGTGTGTCTGTTTTTTTTTTCATCAGTCATCCTGAGTACTCCTTTAATCCCCTAGGATTTTTTGTGCTCCCTTTTGGAAAAGTTTCACTTAATTTTCCTGTCTGTGTCAGAGAGGAGCACAACACTAGAGATGAGCAAACTTTTCAAAAGTTCGGTCTGACCGGACTTTCGGATTTGTTCGGAAAGCTCGGTCCGACCGAATTTCGGATTTCTTCGGATTTCATAGTTTAAAGCATCTATATGATACGGGGGTAGTGTATTTGGTTGAATTTAGGGCTCTACATGTCAGTAACATCATTATCTTTTCAATATCTCAAAGTCAATTTTTTTTTTTAGACTTCAATATTCACCATTACAGGGTCTATGCAGGAAATTCACCATTACAGGGTCTATGCAGGAAAAAGGTCACAAATGCAGTGAAGGAGCAGCAGTAGTCATTGGAGGCCAGTGGAGGTCCAGCAATAGTCATTTGAGGCCAGTACAGGAGCAGCAGTAGTCAACATGGAGGCCAGGCAGGAGCAGCAGTAGCCAACATGGAGGACAGGCAGGAGCAGCAGTAGCCAACATGGAGGCCAGGCAGGATCAGCAGTAGGCAACATGGAGACCAGGCAGGAGCAGCAGTAGCCAACATGGAGGGCAGGCAGGATCAGCAGAAGCCAACATGGAGGGCAGGCAGGATCAGCATTAGCCAACATGGAGGCCAGGCAGGAGCAACAGCAGTCAACATGCACTTTTTTTAAGATACAATGCTTTACACCTGAATCAGGTATTTTAGTCTCTCAGTCTAAGACGGATGTGATATACACACTTTCAATCAAAAGGGTCCAAGTATGGAAATTGGGTATATATATATATATATATATATATATATATATATATATATATAGCACTTTTTTTAAGATACAATGCTATACACCTGAACCAGGTATTTTAGTCTCTCAGGATAACACAGATGTGATATACACACTTTTAATCAGAAGGGTCCAAGTATAGAAATTGGGTATATAGTACTTTTTTAAAGATACAATGCTATATACCTGAACCAGGTATTTTTGTCTGTCAGGATAACACAGATGTGATATACACAATATCAGAAGTATAGGACTTGTATATCTGTACTGCACGTTTTGGTTCCGTGCACCCTTTGCTGTCTTGCCTAATCTATCTACCTATCTTTCGCCCTCTCTATATTTCTCTCTCAATCACTAGATGTTTCTCCTCTCCGCTTTCCTAATCTTTCCTTTTCTTTCCCACAATATATTCTCAGTAGTCTGTAGTACAAAACAGCAGCTTGCTTCCTCTCTCTCTCCCTCTACACACTGCGTGGTGTCGTGTGACCGCTCCTTTTAAAGCAATACCGATGTCACACAGGGATGGGCGAGTACAAGATCCCTGCTGATTGGATGTGTTCCGGGCATCATGGGAAAGCGCTTTTCCCGTGGCTGCCATTTTAGAAAGCAAGAAAAAAAAAATCGGAGCGGATTTCCAAAACTCCGAATCCGATCGGACTCCGATTTTTTGGAAAATCCGATCCGGATCCCATACCGTGCAAACCAGTTCGCTCATCTCTACACAACACCCATCATTTTGGTATTCTGCTCCTCCTAGGGGGTTAAGAGGCAACTCTGTGCACAGCATCACAACTTAAAGTGTCACTGTCTGTCGTTATAACTTTCAAAATCTAAATCAACAGTAGATGTGAAATAAAGCAAGTTTGCCATATACATTCATTACTTTTTTGTTGTTATCATGCTGTAAAACAAAGCTGAACACTTACCAGACATCCAGGTCCAGTCTCCTGAAGGCAGATTTTCTGACTTGTGCTGGTGAAAAAAAAAACAGACTAAACACAGGAATTTCGACTAGTACAGAGAGTCACGGCTCAATGTGTCCATCAGTCACATGACTGCCTTCTATCTGTGAGCGCTCAGATAGCCTGGGAAATACAGGACTACAGGATACCTGTTATCTGACTGTTACCTGTGTAAGTTCTGTGTTTTTCAGGATAACAACAACAAAAAAATAAAACGACAGTGACACTTTAACCCCTACCTTGCTGGCAAACTGAGATGACTCGACAAAAACACAACAACCAGGGCTCCCACCAGAGCAGAAGCTTTTTGCTCTGGACTTGGAAACCCTTTTTGTAGCTGGGATTCCCCACTCCTGCAGTAAGGAGCAGTGTGCAATGCACCGCTACTTACTGTATGCCCAGACAAGGTAAGCAGTGATGCTATTGCATCACCACTTAACTCTTTGCACTCTGTGGGCCAGGCTCTTTGCACCCGAACCATGGAGTGTAAAAAAAACAAAAAAACAATTAAATGTATTTCCATGATTTACTAAGAAAAATCTCTGCTCGATTCTCAAACTCCTCGGTTCTGCAACAGATTAAGTTCAAGAACAGAGGTACATACGTAGAGGCCAGCAGAATTGTGGATGCAGCTTTGGATGTGAGTGTAAGACACATAGCTAGGAATCGATAGTGGAACGCCCCTTTAAGTTGCTGTTAGTCACTGGTGAGCTGTATCCATTTCAGAAAATATCTGTATTAGTGATGGAGACATTGTACATGACTTTTACACGCTTTGCTTCGCACGTGTGCCCAATAACTCTATTACCTAAAGCCGCAAATGAAATGGCATCCTCTCCTCTGCTGTACAAACATCAGTGTATGAGCTCCGTGTACTCTGCAAGACAAACACTGGCGTTCTCATGTAGTCTCCCTTCTACCAACACTGGCAACAATTCTTATAAGCAGTGAAGATCATGTTACAAACTAGTCCTTTATATAATGTATACCAACAAAACACAGCAATCACTGAGCTCAGGGAGATCAGCGAAAAAAACACAAAGTACTCACTCAAGAGTCTCCATTGATACATTGCCCCAAATAAATTGTAATGTGCCAAAAAGGAGTCTGTGGAGCCTCCAGTGGGGAGATCACCAAACCACCCTGATACGTAGCTCCTTAGGTCCCACTTGGTTCGGAATATTGGAACATAAAAAGGGAAAAACCAGGGTGGCCCCTTTTGGGTTAAAGTCTAACTGTTGTGAGTTTTGCAACATGACAAGGGATTACCAAAGCCAGGCATCCATCCACAGACAGCTGTTTAGGGTATTTGCCCCTCATCAGTGTGGAGCAGGATTCTGGCTAATGGGGGAAATAAAAGTAGACAAATAAAACACAGCAATCACTGAGCTCAGGAAGATCAGTGAAAAAAAAAATCCAAAGAAGTACTCACTCAAGAGTCTCCCTTGATACATTGCCCCCTATAAATTTAAATATGCAAAAAAGGAGTCAGTAGAGACTCAGTTGGGAGTCTCTGTGGATGGATGCCTGGCTTTGGTAATCCCTTGTCATGTCACAATACCCGCAACAGAGTTAGACTTTGACGTAAAAGAGGCCACCCTGGTATTTCCCTATTTATGTTCCAATACTCACAACCAAGTGGAACTTAAAGAGGTTTTCCAGCGCTACAAAAACATGGCCACTTTTCCCCCTACTGTTATCTCCAGTTAAGGTGCAGTTTGCAATTAAGCTCTATTTACTTCAATGGAACTGAGTTTCAAAATCCCACCCAAACTGAAGACAACAGTAGGGGGAAAGTGGCCATGTTTTTGTAGCGCTGGATAACCCCTTTAAAGGGTTATCCAGTGCTACAAAAACATGGCCACTTTCTTTCAGAGATAACATGACTGTTGTTTCCAGTTCAGGTGTGGTTTATTCATTCACTTTAATGGAACTGAGCAGCAAAACCCCACCCAAGCTGGAGACAAGAGTGGGGCTGTCTCTGGAAGAAAGTGGCCATGTTTTTGTAGCACTGGATAACCCCTTTAAGGAGCTACGTATCAGGGTGGTCTAGTGATCTCCCCTTTGGGAAGCACCACTTGGCAACAGTTTTCCTTCCCAGGAGTGATATCAGGCTATATATAACGTATAGGCATATATTGTTTATTGTATAATATTTTTATATATCTGACACCAGCCTCCAGATCTCCTGAACAAATGTTTCACATTTTTTTATTTATTACTCCAAGATGGAAAAAAGCATAAACCCTGTATAGGCTGAATTAAAAATGTCCTCTGGTTTTTAGGTGCACAACTCAGACTAATGTGTCTCTATGGTAACAGACAACAAACTAACCCTATGTAGTCTGATTGTAAGGCTATGTATAAGCATTGCTTTTACTGGTCGAACACCGGCCAGTGTTTTCATGTTCCTGTGGCCGTCAAAGCTCTGACAGCTGCAGGAACATTTATTTCTATACGGCTCATTTGGGGTGTGTATGGAAGTTAATTAAGCATTGATTTCCATACACAACATGGATGAACAGACTGCATCCGTGTGTGCATGGAAGATTGGTAACGGACGCCGTTCGTGGAACAGTGGCCATAATTAATTGACATACTTACTTTTTTTGCACGGCTGCACCAAACAATGGCTGCTGTCAGTGCGTACGGTATGTACATGGAACGGGCGGCTTTGCATTGATTTCAATGCAATGCCGCCCAGGCTGAAAAGTACGTCCGCTGTTTTTTTTGGCCGTTCTTTTCAAAACTATTACATGTGTGTGAACATACCCTAAAATAGACATGGTTTTCATGTAAGAACAATAGTCTCCTAGATATTTACAGAACCACAAATAGCCAGGTAATAAATGGCAGTGCAGGTGTATAGACAGGTAATAGACAAGACTGCAGGTGTATAGACAGGTAATAAACCAGCTGGTTTATTGGTTACAGCAGAGTCTGAATAAGATGTGATAAGGAGCAGGAAATTTATAAGATAAAGTACATAGAACCTTTAAAATGAACTCAATGAAGTCATGTCAAGTATACCACACTATGGGGGAGATATATCAAAGGATGTAGGATATACTGGTATGGGCCAAACTGTACACAGCAACCAGTCACAGCTAAGCTCTGGTAAAAGGAAAAGGGGTTATGATTGGTTGCTGTGGGCAGTTTTCACCAGTCTATATTTTACACCCTTTGATAATTCTGGGCCTATGTGTTCACTTATCGCCCTGCCAGTATGCCATTGTATACCCCATAAATAGGATACTTGTCAAATGTGAACACAGCATATGGCAGATAGATGTATGGGGGGTAATAGGAATGAAGGAAACAATGGTGACAAATGATGTATCCATTATTAGGGTTTAATAATAATCTCTGAATATAGGGATTTGGGGGAAAACCTACGTTTTTTATGTGGAGGTATAAGAGATCAGTTCAGTGAAGTTTATCACGGCCTGTACTGCAGTACTAGACGGATAAACTTAATTTCTATTGAATTGGGATGCGGACGCATCCGTGTGCACCCGCATCCCATTCACCATTGCCAGAGCCGTACTCTCCATTGTGTGCACTGTCAGGGTTGTGCGGCTGCTATTCAAGGAACAGCGGCCACACAAAACTGACATTACAGTTTTCGCTGCGTCCGCTATGTGTGTACACTCCGCCCATGATCCCATTGACTGCAATGCAACATTAATTTTCTGCGAATCGGCAACCACGGCCGTGACTAATATAAAATTTATGTTGTGTGAACGTGGCCTATAGCTGTAGAATTAGATTTTGAGGCATTGCAGAAGCTGTGTCAGTACATTCCCGCAAAGATTTAAAGCGAATCTGTACCCACAATCTGACCCCCCCCACCCCCCCCAAACCACTTGTACCTTCGGAGAGCTGCTTTTAAGCCAAGATCTGTTTTGGGTCAGTTCGGCAGGTGATGCAGTTATTGTCCTAAAAAACAACTTTTAAACTTGCAACCTGTGCCAAACGGGATATCTGTGCCATAACTTTGCACCACTCCTCTGTCCCTCCTCCCCACCCTCCTCATCATTAGGAATGCTCCAGGCGGATTGCCTCCTATTCCCCACCTGTGAGAGCCCAACACATGGGCTGGTTGTTAAGGCACCTGTGCAGTGTTCAGCATGAAGAAAATGTTCCAGTGGCATTCCTAATGCTGAAGAGGGTGGGGAGGAGGGACGGAGGGGTGGAGCAAAGTTAGGGCACAGATACTGCCGTTGGGCACAGGGCTGCAAGTTTATAAGTTGTTTTTAGGACAATAACTGCATCACCTGCCAAACGGATCCCAGGACAGATCTTGGATTAAAAGCAGCTATCTGAAGGTACAAGGGGTTTGGGGGGGTCAGATTGTGGGTACAGAGTCGCTTTAAACAGTCTCCCAGCATCATATTGATAAATGATGCTGGAAAAGCTGCAAGTCCACTGAACAGCTTCATGCTCCGTAACTTCAGTGGATTGCAGAGTTTGGGAATAACGCTTTAGGCCTCATGCACACATTAGCTTTTATTTTCAGACATCAGAAATCAGGGTCATTGATGTCCTGGAGAAACCATCAGTGAGACATCAAGGATGCATCAGTTATTGCAGATCTGCAATAAAAGATAGGAGGTTAGTAAGTGGCCACAGGTTGGGTCCTGCCAAGGGCTTGCTAGGCAAGGTTTTAGTGAAAAATGGAGGGCACATATTTGGTCGTCCATTACAATCTGACCCATTGACTTCTATTGCCACTTCTTTTCTGCAAAAACGCGCTGTATAATTGCAGGTCCTACTTTTTTGTGGAAGGGACCAGTAGTTAAAAACGGATGTGGGGGTGATCACACTGCAATCAATGGATCCTTCTTTTGCCTGTGAATCAGGATCTTGATTTACGGATAGAAAAAAACGTCCAGGTCTTCTGCCGCTCGCCATAAGGTGCAGGAGGTTTCCTAGTCTCCCTGGTTGAGGGATTGGTGTCTCTTCATAAACCGCTTGCTATGGTTTAATAGATTTTTTGGGTGATTAATAGATTTAACTAGATGAAGGAAGAGCCTTAAATATGTTCTGAAATTAGACCACGGTTGCTAAGCAAAGCTATAATATTTTCAGGGAGTTAATTACTTGGAACACAATTATATTTCAGAAGAGCGCAGCCTGGAGATAGGATAATGTCTGCACATCGGCAGAGGGAACATCTGTGACCTGTAGTGGTGTGGAGGTGGAGAACAACTACTGGGTACAGGATAATGACACTTGGGGTAGAGGATAATGACACTTGGGGTGCAGGATAATGACATACTGAGACTTGGGGTACAGGATAATGACACTTGGGGTACAGGATAATGACACTTGGGGTACAGGATAATGACACTTGGGGTGCAGGATAATGACACACTGAGACTTGGGGTGCAGGATAATGACACTTGGGGTACAGGATAATGACACTTGGGGTGCAGGATAATGACACTGGGGGTACAGGATAATAACACTTGGGGTACAGGATAATGACACTTGGGATACAGGATAATAACACTTGGGGTACAGGATAATGACACTTGGGATACAGGATAATAACACTTGGGGTACAGGATAATGACACGCTGATACTTGGGGTACAGGATAATGACACTTGGGGTACAGGATAATGACACTTGGGGTACAGGATAATGACACGCTGATACTTGGGGTACAGGATAATGACACTTGGGGTACAGGATAATGACACTTGGGATACAGGATAATGACACTTGGGGTGCTGGATAATGACACTGGGGGTACAGGATAATGACACTTGGGATACAGGATAATGACACTTGGGGTACAGGATAATGACACTTGGGGTACAGGATAATGACACGCTGATACTTGGGGTACAGGATAATGACACTTGGGGTACAGGATAATGACACTTGGGATACAGGATAATGACACTTGGGGTACAGGATAATGACACGCTGATACTTGGGGTACAGGATAATGACACTTGGGGTACAGGATGACACTTGGGGTGCAGGATAATGACACTTTGGGTACAAGACAATGACACTTAGGGTACAGGATAATGACACGCTGATACTTGGGGTACAGGATAATGACACTTGGGGTGCAGGATAATGACACTTTGGGTACAGGACAATGACACTTGGGGTACAGGATAATGACACGCTGATACTTGGGGTACAGGATAATGACACTTGGGGTGCAGGATAATGACACTTGGGGTACAGGATAATGACACTTTGGGTACAGAACAATGACAGTTGGGGTACAGGATAATGTCACTTGGGGTACAGGATAATGACACACTGATACTTGGGGTACAGGATAATGACACTTGGGGTGCAGGATAATGACACTTGGGGTACAGGATAATGACACTTGGGGTGCTGGATAATGACACTGGGGGTACAGGATAATAACACTTGGGGTACAGGATAATGACACTTGGGATACAGGATAATGACACTTGGGGTACAGGATAATGACACGCTGATACTTGGGGTACAAGATAATGACACTTGGGGTACAGGATAATGACACTTGGGGTGCAGGATAATGACACTTGGGGTACAGGATGATAAAACTTGGGGTACAGGATAATGACATGCTGATACTTGGGGTACAGGATAATGACACGCTGATACTTGGGGTACAGGATAATGACACTTGGGGTACAGGATAATGACACTTGGGGTGCAGGATAATGACACTTTGGGTACAGGATAATGACATGCTGATACTTGGGGTATAGGATAATGACACTTTGGGTACAAGACAATGACACTTGGGGTACAGGATAATGACACGCTGATACTTGGGGTACAGGATAATGACACTTGGGGTGCAGGATAATGACACTTTGGGTGCAGGACAATGACACTTGGGGTACAGGATAATGACACGCTGATACTTGGGGTACAGGATAATGACACTTGGGGTGCAGGACAATGACAGTTGGGGTACAGGATAATGACACTTTGGATACAGGATAATGACACTTGGGGTACAGGATAATGTCACTTGGGGTACAGGATAATGACACTTTGGGGTACAAGATAATGACACGCTGATACTTGGGGTACAGGATAATGACACTTTGGGTGCAGGATAATGACACTTGGGGTACAGGATAATGTCACTTTGGGTTCAGGACAATGACACTTGGGGTACAGGATAATGACACTTGGGGTACAGGATAATGATATTCGGGGTACAGGATGATGACACTTGGGGTACACGATGATAACACTTGGGGTACAGGATAATGACACTTTGGGTACAAGACAATGACACTTGGGGTACAGGATAATGACACGCTGATACTTGGGGTACAGGATAATGACACTTGGGGTGCAGGATAATGACACTTGGGGTGCAGGATATTGACACTTTGGGTACAGGACAATGATATTCGGGGTACAGGATGATGACACTTGGGGTACAGGATGATAACACTTGGGGTACAGGATAATGACACTTTGGGTACAAGACAATGACACTTGGGGTACAGGATAATGACACGCTGATACTTGGGGTACAGGATAATGACACTTGGGGTGCAAGATAATGACACTTGGGGTACAGGATGATGACACTTGGGGTACAGGATAATGAGACGCTGACACTTGGGGTACAGGATGATGACACTTGGGGTACAGGATGATGACACTTGGGGTACAGGATAATGAGACGCTGACACTTGGGGTACAGGATGATGACACTTGGGGTACAGGATGATGACACTTGGGGTACAGGATAATGACACTTGGGGTACATGATAATGACACTTGGGATACTCAATTAGTTGACATATTTAGAGATTTCCAGTCCCCACACTATATACTCTATATACTACCTCCACCACTGGCCCGGGACTGACACCACTGATGTCTCTTGTAAACTTCCTGCTCTGTGTGGGAGTCGGTTTATTTCAGACACAAAATGAAGAAACAAGTCACCATGCGGAATATATATATATTTATTTATTTATTTTTTATATATATATATATATATATATATATATATATATATATATAGATATACATACTGTATATTTTTATATATATATATATATATATAGAGAGAGAGAGAGAGAGAGAGAGAGAGAGAGAGAGAGAGCACCATTTTAGGGGACTCAAAACCATGAACCTGTAAAGCTCCCTATAGGAAAATCAGAGTTCAGCATCTATGATGGGGGAACTTTACCTCTGCAGCATCTATCTCTGACCAAAGGGGGCAGTACCTCACTATTCTGCCTCACCATACATACACTGGATCTCATGTTCTGTATATAAACAGTGTTGTAACAAAAAAACATCACAGACAACACTGGCAATATATGTATAAATGTATGATGGTTATTATCAACCTGGCCCCATCCACATCAATGTGTGTATATATATATGTATATACAGGGGCGTAGCTAGGATTCATGGGGCCCCATAGCAAAAAACTGTATGGGGCCCCATGAATCCTGTACGCTCCCCCCCCCCCCCCCCCCGCGCGCCAAACACAGACAATGACGCACATATACACACACAGAGGCACCATTAACAAATATACAGATACGCCACTGACATACACGCATATATACGCTGTAATGTGATTACACTAGTGCTGATGTATACACCATGAGTAGACTGTACACAGGGAAATCATCTCAGTGTAATACGAAATACTCAACCAGAAATAAAAGAAAATGCAGCAGATATTGGTGGTGGGTTCTTTTATTAGAGCCCAGCATTAATAGAAGCTGCTGCAGAACATCTTTGGGAGCAAACCTGTCAATCACTTGAGACACTACTGACATACACAAACACACATATACACGAGTGTTAGTGTTACAGACTATATATATATATATATATATATATATATATATATATATATATAGCCACAGATACATACACACACATGTATACACCAGTGTTACAGACATTGCTGACATACACACACATACATATAGCCACAGATACATACACATACTGACAAATAAATATACACACAGATACATATATACACACACTGACATATACATATACCCACAGATACATATATACACTCACTGACACACATACACTGCACTTACAGCTCCCAGGCTTCCCCCTCCTCCTCCTGTAGTCCGGGCTGATCTTCACATAGGTATTGAGGACCTTTGGGTCATGTGACCCAAAGGTCCTTCATCCCTCTCCTGTGCCGTCTGGCAGGTCCTGCTCCTCTGTTCAGCCCGCTCACCCGGCACTACAGTGAGGGGGCTGAACAGTGCAGTGGGGGTCCCTCTTCCTCTCTGGACCCCTGGGGGAGCGAGGTACCTACCATGAAGGCAGGGCAGGCTTCCTCGGGCCCCCTTCATGCAGGGGCCCCATAGCAGTCGCCTTCCCTGCCTTCATTGTAGCTACGCCACTGTGTATATATATGGCCCGGGTTGCTGGAACTAATGTTGGGCCTGCTGGTGGGTTCTGGTGTTTTGAAGGCTACTTGTCATGGTGGCCAGGAGTGGTAACACTCACCCCCAGACACGGCAACTGAACTTTGGTTTGGACTAAGGTGAGGTGTGAGGTGGAGGTACAAGTGCGACGGAGTCCCACTTTAAGCTTAGTGCAAACAGTTACAAACAGTGCTCAGGTACTCTAGTGCAAAAATAATCAGCAATAATACTCCCAACAGGAAGATAAGCGGGTTGATAGAAGAAACAGTAACAGGTGATATGGAACAGATAGGAGGGCCCCTTGCCTAATGTACTAGGTACTCTGCCGGGATGTGGTGAAGTGTCTCTAGAGTGTTGAAGAATCCTCATAGTCACGTATGGATGAGTCCCAGTTGTTTCACCTAACCGCCTTCTGCTCCACAGCATCGGGTTTCTGTCCTCTGGGGTAGTACATGTCCCAGGTCTCTGCTGTGGGTGGAGATGGCATGTAAGAACCTTCCTACAAAGCTGAGCATCTGTCAGCAGAGAACGGCTTTCTGGCACTGTGCTCTACTGCAGGTCTATTCTTCAGTAATCCGTCCCTTCTCTCTAAGGTGGTCGACTGTCCTATTTTAGCTGTAAAATCCTGCTCTCTTCTCTCTATGGAACTGGAATAAATACCTCAAGGAAGTGCAGACTAACTAGAGAAAGTGTGTGTGTGTGTGTGTGTGTGTGTGTGTGTGTGTGTGTGTGTGTAGCTAGACCTAGTGTTAGCTGCAGCTGTGCTGTGTGAGTGTGACATCTAGTGGTTGGAGTAAGGAACAACGACCACCTGTCCTAGCCTGTGACACTAGAGTGAGACACTTTTACCAAAATGTAAGAAGAAGAAAAGAAAACGCGTATATCATATATATCATGTATATATATATATCATAACTGCCTATGAGCTGTGGACACTGAGGCTTCTGTATGACTTTATAACCATGGCTCGCTATATTCCTTTTGCTTCTCGTTGCTCTGACTGGAGCCTGCAGTATAAAGGATGGTGGTTTCCATTTCTTTTGTCGTTTTTTCTGTCAAGGAGCTGAAACCAGATGGAAAACCTCCATTCTTTACATCGCAGTTTACAATAAGAGAGTTCCATTCCATATAGCAGCATAGCAAAGAGTGAAGATGACTGTTAGTAACATATGACAAGGCTGATGACAGAGAGCAATAGATTTCATTGTCGGCTGATTGTTGCAGTCATTTGGTTTTCAACATGTTGAAAACCAAACGACTGATACAGCAACGATCTGCTGCCGGCGCTCCGTGGAATAGGATCGTCGGCAGCAGACGCTGCTGTATCCTATGGGCTGACGATCAGCGATCCTCCGAGCAGCCCCCCTGCAGCTCCCTGCGGCCCCTCCTGTACTAACCCGCTCGCTGCAGCCGCGTGGAATAGCGGCAGCAGCGAGCGGTGAACGAGGAGCAAACAAGCGCTCGTTTGCTCCTGTCAGTAGCCCGTGGAATAGGGCCTTAAGATGACTGAATTTGGGTGCAGTGTAGAAAGAGGGGTCCTGAGCCCCCCGATCTTTATTGTTTTGTGTCACATAAATAACCGTGTTTGTATAAGCGCAGGGCGGATGCACGCTTAGGACGCTGCAGCTCTGGATGTCATATTCAAACTCCAGTGATCCAGATTTACATACAGCCCGAGCGGCCGCCTGGACCATTCAAATGAGTTTCCACGGTTGAAGTATTTCTTTCCATTCCTAGTTAGAGGATTTATCCAAATTGACTTCACTTCCATGAGTAGGAAAAAGCTGAGAGATTTACCTCAGGTTACAGCAAAAGAAGAAGAGCGGCCAAACCGAGCCCACAAAGAAGAGGATCCATTCCTAAAATACAGAACCCCTAATAAACACAAGGCAGTTCCATCTGGTCAGCTGATTCACAGCCATTTTGTAATCACACCTCTTTCTGGAAAAGCTGGGTGACTTCCAAAAATACCGTAAAACTACCATAAAACTCTCCCACCCAGCTTTTCGTGAGCAGGAGTAGAGGGATGTGTTGTGTAGTAATCTCTGTCAAATATCGTATTATCCCAAAAAAACTAGAATAAAAA
Source organism: Dendropsophus ebraccatus (assembly GCF_027789765.1). Classification (NCBI taxonomy): domain Eukaryota; kingdom Metazoa; phylum Chordata; class Amphibia; order Anura; family Hylidae; genus Dendropsophus; species Dendropsophus ebraccatus. Next base: position 23,429,125 of record NC_091468.1, read on the forward strand.
TTTCCCCCTTTTATTGTCTACAGTTCGCAGTATGCAGATCTATTTGTTTCCATGGTAACAGACTACAACTAAACGCTGTGTAGTCTCATCCTACAGTCAGATTTTCTTCTCATACTTGCCAACAGTTTTAATTTTGGCGGAGCAGTCTCATGAATAATAAATAATAATAAATATATGTTAGGAAGAAGTAAAGGATAGAAGTAAGGAAGTCACACATGACTGCAGGATCAGACTACACAGGGTTTGGTTGTAGTCTGTTACTATGGAGACGCATAGGTCTGTGAAGTATTTTGAATCAAGTCTTCTGTTCTGTTATTAAGTCTTCTTTTTTTATGTAGTCTTTTTTTTAGTTATTTATTCTTCTTGACAACCACTATAATGGCCACCATTATAGCTGGGGTCTATATTACTGCACTGCTAGGTGGAAAAAAATGTGTACAGTCAGTGTATAGGGATGCTATGTATCTCTGGCTCCCCCTGCAGGTTGTGCTGTGTACATTATATTGATGTTATACTAATAATAACAACAAACTTTTGCAGCAGATAAAAGCAGTTTTGTTGCTTCTTTTATGTATTTGTGGTGGAATCCTATGTCAGCGCCCAGAAGGTCTTCACTGCCGGAGATGAGATTGTTTGATCTTATTATTTAAAGTACAGAAGTCAACACAGGAAGCTGTCGCTGCCGCCATGTTGTTACCACTGAGGAGGATGAATAGGAGGAAACTCGCAGTTACTAAAATCTAACATCAAACACAAGATAAAATTGTCAGGTGTCAGCGCCTGGTGTACAGCCCTGACGTCTTCTCTGAGGCCTCCATGGGCAGGATGACAGTCACAGTGATGGGGCAGAAAGATATTTTTGTTGTAGAAATGTATTTTTTGTTGCTTACACAATACAATGCTGCATTTACACAGAGATTTATCTGACAGGTTTTTGAAGCCAAAGCCAGGAATTGATTTGAAAAGAGGAGACATCACAGTCTTTCATTTATGACCTATTCTCTGTTTATAGTCTGTTCCTGTCTTTGGCTTCAAAAATCTGTCAGATAAATCTCTGTGTGTAAACAAACTATTAGTGTGTCCATTATAGCTGTAGTCCCCATATCAGCCACATCCCAGCATATCAGTTACAGTCCGAACATATCAGCCACAGAACCCACATATCAGCCACAGAACCAACATATCAGCCACTGTCCCAACATATCAGCCACAGAACCCACATATCAGCCAGTGAACTCACATATCAGCCACTGTCCCAACATATCAGCCACTGTCCCAACATATCAGCCACTGTCCCAACATATCAGCCACTGTCTAAACATATCAGCCACATCCCAGCATATCAGTCACAGTCCCAATATATCAGCCACAGAACCAACATGTCAGCCACAGTCCCAACATATCAGCCAATGTCCCAACATATCAGCCACTGACCCAACATATCAGCCACTAATCCAACATATAAGCCACTGTCCCAACATATAAGCCACTGTCCCAACAATTAGCCACAGTCCCAACATATCAGCCACTGTCCCAACATATCAGCCACAGTCCCAACATATCAGCCACTGACCCAACATATCAGCCACTGTCCCAACATATCAGCCACAGTCCCAACATATCAGCCACTGTCCCAACATATCAGCCACAGTCCCAACATATAAGCCACTGTCCCAACATATCAGCCACTGTCCCAACATATCAGCCACAGTCCCAACATATCAGCCACTGTCTAAACATATCAGCCACATCCCAGCATATCAGTTACAGTCCCAACATATCAGCCACTGTCCCAACATATTAGCCACTGTCCCAGCATATCAGTCACAGTCCCAACATATCAGCCACTGTCCCAACATATTAGCCACTGTCCCAATATATCAGCCACTGACCCAACACAGCAGCCACAGTCCCAACACAGCAGTCCCAGTCCCAAAAAGGCACAAATACAAAATCTACAGCAGGATCACCAACTACCACCTGCTATTCCCAGTTCTCTGTGCCCTCTCAGTGATATAGGGGGACACTATTTTAGAGTGGTCACCTGTATGTAGACAGATTGGCTTTTGCTGATTTGCTGCAGATCATTTATCATTAAAATAAATAAATAAAACACTTATCTACTTGCACATAATACACTTATGTGATCTGTGATACTTAGGTATGTTGGGTAGCAGCACAGAGAGATGTCCTGCACAGGTGCACCACCTGGTGGTAAAGGGCAAAATTACATTTGACTTTATCCATTTAGGGTGCCTTCACCCTACAGTACACTATTGCAGCAGATTTCAAGCAGCAAAATCCACTATGATGCTGTATACTGTTCTACCCTGCCCCCTTAACCCACCGCTGCCCAGTTAATTCATTACCCGTCCACACTCCGGCCTGCTTCTCCGGCTCCCTGACTTCCTGCTCAGCCAATCAGTGCGCTGTCTCGCCACAGAAGTGGGAGGTCCAGGAGCTAGAGAAGCAGGCCGGAGTGTGTACGGGTAATGTATTTACTGGGGAGCAGTGGGTTAAAGGAGCAGGGGCTATATTTTCACAAAGGAATGAAAATTGGCTGCGAGAATGTAGTGCCATAGGGAATGACAGCACACAATATCACAGCGGATTACACTGTAGAACTTGCAGTGTAAAATCTGCTGCAATACTGTACAGTGGTACATTGGTTTAAGAGTAACTTGGTTTAAGAGCGTTTTGGTTTAAGAGCTCACAGTTTTTCAAAATTGTGACTTGGTTTAAGAGCATTGCTTTGGTTTAAGAGCTCCCTATACTGGGTGGGAGCGCAAGTGGGGGAGGGGCATGGTCTACATAGCGGGGTCTACAGCACTGTACTCTGACCCAGGAAGTCTCCCTCACCTTCCAATCATAGCAGATCCACTTCAGGCTGGGGCTTACATCAGGGGACAGGACTGTGGAGGTAATCTCCTCATAGCTGTAACCCCTCTCTCCTTGCACAGAGAGTGTTGCTATACAGTGCCCGTATCTGCCCTGCTCATTCCTTCATGCTCCCTGCAGTCTCTCTCAGCCCTTATGTTTCCCATCCTCTCCATTCCTGTACAGTAACTTATAATATCACACATTCTACTGTTTCTGATGTTTGTTTCATAATTTTAACATGTTATTCAGAATAATAAATCATTATTTTTGGGGTGTGGAACCAACTGTCTGCATTTCTATCATTTCTTATGGGAAAATTTGCTTTGGTTTAAGAGTGGATTTGGATTACAAGCACGGTCCCGGAACAAATTATGCTCGTAATCCAAGGCACCACTGTATTTGTGTAGGCAAATGTGTGTGCTCACTGTGTCAGATTGGAGAGAACACACCACTTCCTGCAGGACATACAGCAGTTGATAAGTACTGGAAGACTGTTTTATTAGAAGTAATCTACAAATCTGTACAACTTTCTGACACCAGTTGAAATAAAAAAAAAAATAATAATAAAATCAAAGAACTTATTTAACCACCTAAAGTCATAAATTCAAAGTTTAAAGTTTTTTTTTTTAAATATATTTTTATTTGATTTTCAGCAAAAGAAAAGGAAAAAAGAAAGAAAAACATGGTATAACCAAAAACAGCCAGGACCGAAAACAGAGGTCCCCAAATCAGTGATAACTTGGCGCATGTTCACAGTAATTATATACACTATAACCTCCCAAACCAGACATCTGCCTCCAGTGGTCGTCCATATCACCCATATAACAGCAGTAAGCAGCAAAATGCACTCTCGCCACCAAGATATATGAAATATAAAATATAAAGAGGGATTCCCATAACAGCCAAATGAACATTCACTCTGTGATATCGATCAGCCCAACTATCCCATGTCTCTGCGGTCCACCACAGGAAGTCGAAGGGGTCCCAGAGTCCCTGCTAGGTCACTTTTACAATACCAGTCTGTGCAGCGAAATGGAAAAACAATATCAACAATTTCCTGTGGTTGGTAGTGAGAGATCAGAAAAGACTTCCATCTATTAAAAAATCGCTTTGTTCCTTGTGTCTTGTGACGTTCAGCATAAATTCTATAAATGCCTAGTAACAATTTCAGCTGAGATACTACCATAGAAACCTCTGGGACCTCTTTCGCCAACCACTCATGAAACAGGCATCTAAGGGCTACATGTAACACAATGTGAGTCATTTCTGGGATCAACCCCTCATTGTTTTCCTCCTCTGGCGGGCGCAGTTGGTGGAATAGGAAAGCCTGGGGAGTGACAGGGATCCTGACCTTCCAATGTGTATAGATATAAGAAGATACATTATCCCAATAAGCTCTCGTTTGCGGACACTCCCATACCCCATGCCATAAGTTGGTTAGCGGTGTATCACATTTCGGGCAAGCTGTTATTCTGTCAGGGAACGCGGGAGAGGGGCGAATATTAAAACCATACCGCGCTGCATGTGCTAACTTAAATTAGGTTTCTCGCCATCGCTCATTTATTATGCATTTACGAACAATTTGCCAACCCTGGAGGATGGATTCCTGTATATGGGGGTCATCTCACCCATGTAGGAAAGATGGCTTTAGGATTTATTTTAAGGAAATTAGTAAGGATGGCAGTATACAATTCTGATATAGAGGTTTTTCTAGCCCTATCCCCTAATATGTTATCTAACGTGTGGGTAGTGGCTTCCACTTCTAAGTGACTTAATCTAGCCGAGCAAAAGGAGTGTGCCTGACTAACATAAAGAAAATGTGTCCGTGGCAGCGAAAAGATGGTCATTATTTCATGTGGGTTAACCTCTTTACGACGCATGACGGGTATACCCGTCATGCGGCCGTTAAGAGTAAACAGAGAGCCCTCTCTGCAGCGCGAGGTCCCCGGTTGCTAAGTGCAGCCAGGGACCGCGTGTATTAGCCGGCACGGCCGATCGCCGCGGCCGGCTAATTAACTATTCAAATGCCGCTGTCAAAGCTGACAGCTGCATTTGAATAGCAGCTGTGCCCCCTCTCCCTGGTGTCCAGTGGGGTATCTCCCCCCCGCAATGCGATCGCGGAGGGGAGATCCGTTCTAATGAGCCGGCCGGGGCTCAGCGTCGGAATGACGCTGATCCCGGCTCGGCAATCTATTCAGATGGTCTGCAGTAGACCATTATAATAGAGCACCGATCTGATGGATCATTGCTCTATTATATACACAGGATTGATCTCAATGGGAGCCCCCAGGGGGCTTCATATTACTGTAAGGGAAAGTTAAAAAAAGTGTTTTTATTAATAAAAAATCCCCTCCACTAATAAAAGTCTGAATCACCCCCCTTTTCCCATTTTACAAATAAAAATAAATAAACATGTTTTTTTATCACCGTGTGCATAATTGCCCGAACTATTAATTAATCACATTCCTGATCTCGCACGGTAAACGGTGTAAGCGCAAAAAAATCCCAAAGTGCAAAATTGCGCATTTTTGGTCGCATCAAATCCAGAAAAAATGTAATATAAAGCGATCAAAAAGTCGTATATGCGCAATCAAGGTACCGATAGAAAGAACACATCATGGCGCAAAAAATGACACCTGACAAAGCTCCATAGACCAAAGGATAAAAACGCTATAAGCCTGGGAATAGAGCAATTTTAAGGAACGTATATTTGTTAACAACGGTTTTAATTTTTTACAGGCCATCAGATACAATAAAAGTTATACATGTTACATATCGTTTTAATCGTAATGACTTGAGGAACATATATAACAACTAAGTTTTTCCATAGGACACACGGCGTAAAAATGAAACCCCCCCAAGGAAAAATAATTGCGTTTTTTTTTTTCAATTTCACTGCGCATATAATTTTTTTCTGGTTTCGCAGCATATTTTATGGAAAAATTCAGCCTGTCATTGCGAAGTACAATTAGTGACACAAAAAATAAGGTCTCATGTGGGTCTGTAGGTGTAAAATGCAAGTGCTATGGCCTTTTAAGCACATGGAGGAAAAAACGAAAACGCAAAAACGAAAGTTAGCACGGTCCTTAAAGGGTTAAGCCATTGTTTCGTGTCTTTATCCATCAACTGGCCCACCGTCTTCAACCCTTTTTCTAACCACTGTGACTCCCACGGTGGGTGACATCCCCAGGGTGTTTCAGGGTTACCAAAGAGCGGCATACATTTAGACAGCAGGAAGGGAAGTTTAAATTTTTTTACGCACCTCTCTCCAAGCCATGATAGTATCCCTCATAAGAATGCAGCTCTTAATATAGGATGGCAATTTCGCCAGCGTTGAGTGCATAACAGCAGTAAGTTTCCAGGGGTGGGAAATGCTTTTTCTACATCTATATTGGAATGGAAGGAGGAGTCATGAATCCAGTCTATAACATGTCTTAACAAGCAGACGACATTATAGCCTCTGATGTTGGGGAAGTTTAAACCCCCATCTGATTTACATAGGGCCAGTTTAGGGAAGGCTATCCTTGGTCTTTTTCCAGACCAAATAAACTGTGAGAATGCCTGCCGCAAACGGTCTATGTCTGTATGTTTCAACAACAGGGGCAAAGTTTAAAGTTTTTTATAAACCGTTGTATAAGGGATTGTTTTTTGGGGATTATTTGGGGGATTTTTTTGGGGGGGGATGGGGGCATTTACTTTTTACCACATTTACTTTGCAGTGATAATCACAAGATGACTGTATTCTGTGGATCAGTATGATCACAATGATACCAAATAGTTATAAATGTTTTAATTTTTTCCTCCGACCTATTTTTCACCAGTTTCATGCAAGACAATTTTGCCAAAGGCCAGGGGGTTACCACCATATTGTTACTGAATAAAATTCTATACTATACTAAGACCAATACTGCCCCTATATAGTGCGCACATACTGGTAGATCCCAGTTCACCATAGGCTCTACAGACCATACCAATGACATATCCAGAGACTATAGGAGCCTACTTGGTTTGTAGGCCATTCACTTTTCTTTTTCTTCAGCCAGGCTTTTACTCTTCTCGGCAGAACATGCCAGAATAACATTCTATGTACCTTGCTTCAGCACACACAGTATAAGACCTTTCTCTGCCCCCATATAGTAGTTAGGTTCCTGTGTGCCCCCATATAGTACTTAGGTCTCTGTGCCCTCATATAGTGCCTAGGATGTTCGGTGCTCCTGTATAGTACTCAAGCCCCCACTGTGTCTCCTTGTAGTAGTCTCCTCTGTGCTCCCATATAGTAGTTAGGCCTCCTCTGAGGCTCCATAGAGAAGTAATGTGGTAACCTAGGTAGCCAGGTGTTGTTAGCTAGAGTTGCGGTACCGCAGCAGTACTTGTCACAGGGCCTGAGTACCAGAAACATACCTAGTAAAGTTATAGTCCGCATTGCAATCACGAAGGAATGGGATCCTTTCCTCTTACCGGCCCATGCCTCAGCATCGGAGTGATGCTAAACCGGTTAAGTAATCTATAGATCTGGTCTGCAATAGACCAGACCAATACAGCTCTGATCTCATCAATCAGTGCTGTATAATGTATACTACACTGATATCTATGAGGGATCAGTGTAGTTATACTAGAAGTCACCCAGGTTGACTTCAAATTAATGTATAAGCTTAAAAAAAAGTTCATTTTTTATTAATAAAAAATCCCTTCCCCTAAAAAAAGTTTGAATCTCCCCCCATTTCCCGTTTTAAAAATAAACAAACATATTTGTTGTCACTGCAGGTGTATTTGCCTGAACTATTAAATTATCACATTCCTGATCTCACATGATAAACCGCGTAAGTGCAAACATTTCCAAAGTGCAAAATTGCGCATTTTTCGTCGCCTCAAATCCGGAGAAATTGTAATAAAAAGTGATCAAAAAGTTGCAGATATGCAATCTAGGTACCAAGAGAAAGAACAGATCGTGGCGCAAAAAATGACACAGTTCACAGCCCCATAGAACAACAAATAAAAGTGTTATAAGCAGGGCTGTGGAGTCGGTAAGCCGCAGCTCCTGAATTTTATCAGGACCCACTCTAACCCAACTCCGACACCTGTGCCTTCATAAATGGCCGGTCATATACCAGGGGAGTTATTTCTCACACTGGCTCAGCAGCTTCTCCCTAATGTCCTACATGATCCTGGGACGACTTTTGAGTGAATAAAGGAATACTGTATATAAAGCAGCTTCTCCTGTGTGTGCAGTGGATGCAGACAGTCTCCAGCCTCCATGTCCTGAACTACTCAGAACTAGACTAGATGGAGCAGGTGGTCTCTTCCTGCTCACAATTTTCTAACTAAATATTCTACAATACACACAGAAACACTGCTAACAATGCCAGATACCTGTAATATAGATGTCAGCCATAGTGATATAGAGGGGTCAGCCATAGTGATATAGAGTGGTCATACATAGTGATATAAAGGGGGATACTGTGGGGGCACGCCATAGCACACACACACACAGAGCCTGCTGCAGTCATAGCATACACACACACACACACACATACACACAGCCTGCTGCAGCCATAGCAAACACACACACAGCCTGCTGCAACCATAGCATACACATACAGCCTGCTGCAGCCATAGCACACACACACACACACAGCCACACACAGTCTGCTGCAGCCATAGCATACACACACATACAGCTTGCTGCAGCCATAGCGCACACACACATACACACACATACACAGCCTGCTGCAGTCATAGCATACACAAACGTACAGCCTGCTGCAGCCATAGCACCCAAACACATACACACACAGCCTGCTGCAGCTATAGCACACACACACACACATATAGCCTCCTGCAGCCATAGCACACATAATCACACAGCCTGCTGCCGCCATTGCACACACACAGCTGCAGCCATAGAACACTGAAGAAAACACACAATCTTCTCCTAGAGAGGAAACACTGCATTGAGGACAGAGGTTACTGCTACACTACTTATGTCTTCTCCTCCTCCTCCTCTATATTACACAGGATATCTCCATATTACACTGCTGCTCATATACAGTCATCCAGGAAGACAACAGCACAGATCTCCCCCCACACAATGGACTCTTCCAGCTCAGAAACAAACTGCCAAATAGTGACCGACAACATCTCCCCGACCCCCCTTATGTAATAGGGCCAGTGTCCTATCAGAATGTTGCTCATAATATATATTGATGAGTAAAACTTATAAAATTCATATGAAAACTCAATTCTAAATTTTTTAAAGATTTTTTTTTAAAGCTGGAGTCGGAGTCTGTACATTTTTTCCGACTCCAACTCCAAATCCAGCCGAAACTAGCTCCAACTCCCGACTCCACGGCCCTGGTTATAAGCATGGTCATAGAGCAATTTTAAGAAACATTTAGGTTTTTTAAAAAAGGTTTTCATTTTTTAAAAGCTGTCAAATAAAATAAAAGTTATGCAAGTTACATATCATTGTAATCATACTGACGTGAGAAACATATATAACATGTCAGTTTTACCATATGGTGAACGGCAAAAACACAAAACCACCTCAAATTTAAAAAAAAAAGTGTTTTATTTTCAATTTCACTGTGCAAAATTTTTTTTCCCGTTTTCTCAGCATATTTTATGCAAAAAGCCTGTTATTGCAAAAAGTACAATTAGGGGCTCATGTGGGTCTGTAGGTGAAAAAGTGTAATTTCTACTCATCGAAAATTCTCTTTCCTGTAGTCCGAGGCAGCAGCACATAAGGGGATGTTTCCATCACCCTGCAATTACAGGACAGATGATATCAATTGAACAAGGCTTAATAGACCTGCCTATATAGCCTCCCTCCTGATCCTTCCTCAGTGTGTGATTATAAAGCTCTTGATAAAAATTGAGAAAAAAGGAAAATTGCACTCAAAGTATGCTGCAAAGATATATTTATTTAGGGAGGGTAGTCTGTGCTGCTGCCTCGGACTACAGGAAAGAGAATTTACGGTGAGTAGAAATTACACTTTCCCTTAGTCCTCAGCAGCAGCACATAAGGGGATTTAGCAAGAAGTTACTTAGGGGGGGTTACTTGAAGAACTTAGAACCGCTCTGCCGAAGTTCGGCTGCTCTGAAGATCTAACGTCTAGGCGGTAATGTCTTGCAAAAGTGTTGTAAGAACTCCAGGACGCAGTTCTGCAGATGTGATAGATTGGGACACAGTTCCTTTCCGCCCATGATGCTGACATGGCACGTGTTGAGTGTGCTTTAATAGGTCCTGGGACTTGCATTCCTGCTTCTTTATAGCAGAGTGTTATGGCTTCCTGTATCCATCTGGATAGGGTGGCTTTGGAAGCTTTTTGTCCCCTGTTCCTTCCTGCAAAAGACAAAAATAAATTGTCAACTTTCCTTGTGTCCTTTGTTCGGTCCAAATAGATCCGCAGCGCTCTTCCTACATCAAGAGAATGTAGTCTTGATTCTTCCTCATTGGAAGGGTCCGAAAACAACATAGGCAACTCGATCTGTTGGTTAATATTTGTAAATGAAAAAACTTTAGGGGCAAAATTAGGCAGGGTTCTTAACAGGACTCGATCTTGGAGGAACACGGTGTATGGTTCTGAAGCTGCCAAAGCCTGTAGCTCGCTCACTCTCTTAGCAGAGGTTATTGCTACTAAAAAACATACTTTGAGTGACACAAATTTCATGTCTACAGATGACATAGGCTCAAACGGTGGTTTACAAAGATAATCCAGCTCCAGGTTCAAATCCCACTTAGGGATTGGGTCTGTGACCGTCGGTCTTAGCCTAGTTGTGGCTTTCAGGAATCTCTGAATCAGAGCATTCTGGGAAAGACGAATGCCCCATAATGCTGAAAGGGCTGACACATGAACCTTAAGGGTATAAACCCACACACCGTATATGCAGCGTATTTACTGCTGCGATACGCAGCAAACTCGCAGCAAAAACTCGCAGCAAAATCGCAGCAGATTAGATCTAAATAACTGAACACAGCATCAAATCTGTACCAACAAATCTGCTGCGTATTTGTTGCATATCTGCTGCATATACGGTGTGTGGGTTTATACCCTAAGCATTCCAGGTTTTAAACCCATATCGAATCCTTCTTGAAGGAAATCCAGAATAGTCTGGATAGAGGGAGTTTGGGAAGAGTTTGAACCCCTCTTCCTGCACCATGCGTCAAATGCTGTTTTTACCCTTAGATAGGTCCTATTGGTGGACGCTGCTCTCGATTGCAATAGGGTATTGATGACCGCATTTGATAACCCAGAGCCCATTAGTAAGGGGCGGTCAATCTCCAGGCCGTGAGCTGAAGACAGGGTAGGTCCTGACACCACCTGTCGTTCTGGGACAGTAGATTGGGGCTGCGAGGAAGTTTCCAGTATTCCCCCTTGGCCATGGTCATCAGAATGGAGAACCAGGTTCTCCTGGGCCAAAACGGACCTATGAATATGACCGATACCTGGTCCAGTCTCACCTTCTGCAAGACTTTGGGTATCATCGGAATGGGAGGAAAGATGTACCCCAACTCGAACTTCCATTGGAATGAGAGGGCATCCAGTCTCCATGGTCTGTCCGACCTGAATAGGGAGCAGAACCGGCTCACTTGGGCATTCTCCCGGGTGGCCATTAGGTCCACGTATGGGTGGCTCCATCTCCGAGTAATCTGGAGAAAGATGTCGTGGTTCAGAGACCACTCTCCCAGTATCGGCATATCGGCTTAGTTGGTCTGCCAAAGTGTTGTGGCAACCTCTGATGTGGGCTGCCGACAACTGGACAAGATTCTTCTCTGCCCATCGGAAAATTCTCTCTGCTTCCAGAAGAAGAGGAATGGATCGAGTACCTCCCTGGCGATTGATATATGAGACCGTTGTCATGTTGTCTGACATGATCTTGACTGATTTCCCCAGAATCTGAGGAGCAAAGCTCAGTAGTGCATTGCGAACCGCCTTCAATTCTCTTAGGTTGGACGACATGATTCTCTCCGTGGGAGACCAAGTCCCTTTCTTCCAAAGACCTTTTATGTGGGCTCCCCAACCCGAGCTGGAAGCGTCCGTGGTTATAATCGTCCAATCTGGGGGTCGAATGATCTCCCGTTGTTCAGGGCGAGCCACCATGCTAGGGAGGATCTTGTCTCTAACGAGACAATCACTCGCTGGTCTAGACTGTCTGAGTCTCTGTCCCATTTCAACAAAATTTCTTGTTGAAGTGGTCTCATGTGCCACTTTGCCCAATTCACAGCATCGCTGGCAGAGGTCATTACACCCAAGACCCTCATAAGCTGACGTAAGGACACAAGGCGTGGGTATCTGAGCTCGGATACCGCCTGTCTCAGCTTGGTAAGTCTCTCTGGAGGAAGAGATAGGGTCATGGTCTGGGTGTCTAGAATGAAGCCCAGGAAAAGCTTTATTTGGGCAGGGCGCAAATGAGATTTTTCTAGATTGACAACCCAACCCAATGACTGAATGAAGTCTAGGGTGGTGGAAATATGACCTGACAGAATTTGTTCTGAATTGGCGATCAGTAGCCAGTCGTCTAAATATGGCACTATGACTATGCCCTGTTCTCTCAGTTTGGCTGTGACAACAGACACAATTTTTGTAAAGACGAATGGCGGGGAGGTGATCCCGAAAGGCAGGACCGCGAACTGTAGATGACGCCACCTGTCTTGAATGAATACCCTTATCCTTAGATACTTTCGGCAATCTTTGCGCATAGGCACATGTAGGTACGCGTCCTTTAAGTCCAGTGTCGCAAGGAAATCGCCTTTCCTTATGAGGGGGAAGACTGATCGGATGGATTCCATCCTGAACTTGTTCTGACAGATGAATTTGTTTAAGAACCTTAGGTCTATGATCATCCTCCATTTGCCTGTGTTCTTTGGGACAAGAAAAACTTGGGAGTAAACACCCAGTCCTTCTTCTTCCAGAGGAACCTCCTCCAAGACCTTCATCTGTACAAAATCTAAAATCATAGTCTCTAGCAGGCGCTGTTTTTCTTCCCCCATTACAGGTGTAGACCGGAACCTGAACTGAGGCGTTCTTCGCCATTCTATTGCATAACCCTGACGTACAACACTTAAGGCCCATCGGTCTGAAACGTACCTGCTCCATTGGGGATAGAAGTGAGTCAGTCTTCCTCCCACCGGCAGGATCCTGGCGTCATAAGGTGGACTTCTGATTACTGTTGGACTGTCCACGTCCTCGGCCACGCTGCTGCTGAGAAGATCCTCTGCCTGATCCTAGACCTCTTTTGGTATAAGATCCCTGTGGCTTGGAGGAATTTGTGTTCCTGTTAAAGGAAGAACGAAAGGAATAATTCCTTTTCCTCTTGTAGGTCAAGGGAAGAGAATTCTCTTTCTTCTCAGCCATGCCCTCCATAAGGGTGTCTAATTCTGGCCCAAACAGCCTGTCTGGGCAGAATTGCATGGAGCATAGGGAATTCTTCAAGTGCATATCTGCACCCCAAGGCTTGAGCCATAGTGCCCTTCTTGCTGCTGTTGACAGTGCCATAGACCTTGCTCCAAAGCGCACCTGCTGGATTGAGGCGTCACACAGGAAATTAGAGGCAAGGGCTATACGTTTGAAGGTTTTAAGGATATCATCCCTAGAAACCCCGCGATCGATATCCTCCTCCATTCGGAGGAGCCATGCCCTCAGGTTTTTTGCCATAACCTGTGCGGATGCAGCAGTTTTCACCTGGGCAGAAGCAGAGATATAACTTCTCCTTAATGCAGTCTCAATTTTGCGTTCCATTGGGTCCGCAAAATTAGACCCATCCTCACTGGGGACTACGGTTCTCTTAAACAGCCGTGAAACAGCGTAATCCACCTTGGGTGGATTCCCCCATACTTTATCCTGCTCTGGATCAACTGCATACATGGTCTTAAATTTCTTATTCAGGGTAGGAGCTTTCTCTGGAGCCTTCCACTCATTAACTATTAATCTTTTAATGACTGGATCAATTCTAAAGGTTCTCACCTTCTTTGCAACTCCTTCATCGTTTTCAATTTCAGCTTGTACATAATTTTCACTCCCCATAGACTTGAGTAACCTGTTCATTTTGTCAAGAGGAAATAGGTTAATGTCCTGTTCTTCCTCACTGTCTGAAAGGGACGAGTAGACTACGTCAATTACTTCAAAATCCTCTAAATTCACATATTCCTGCGGATGACATACAGCAGACTGTACTGAACCAGAACAGGTAGCTACCTCTGTAACACACTGTTGCGCTGAAGTACCTGACATGGACTCCCGGACAAAGTCCTTTACCCAGTCCATAATCTGTTGAGATGACATCTGAGGCTGTTGGGCAGAATGACTCTGAGTCCTGCAGCTATCACAACATGAGTGTTCATAACCATCAGGCAAGGGGGTGTTGCAGTGATTACAAGCTAAATGTCTGGTCTTCCTTGTGTTCTTTCTACTCAAGGAGGATCTGTCACCAGAGCCTTGGGACATCTGAGTAAAACAAGGCAGAAAAAACTCAATAGAATTATGTAAACCAAAAGCACAGCATATGAAAAAAACCCTGTAGAGCCATGCTGCCATCTGGTGGCTAAAAATGGCATAGCCATACATAACAGAACAATAGTAACATCAAGAGGCATACTCACGATTCCAGAAGAGGGAGGCAGACTTGCAGCCAGGCAGAGCGGTGCTGCGGCTCCCATGCCATGGCTACAAATAAAAGGGCAGCCGGGAACGCTCTCCGCCCCCTGTCGCGCCGGGATGACGTCATCACGCATGCGCACGCCGTACGGACCCACACTCAGACGTCACCCGACCAATGAGGAAGCAGAACGCCCCCCAGCCCACCCTACAGCTGCGACGTCATCACGCACGCGCGCCGCGCGACATAGCAGTGACGCCACAGAGCAGGAGGACTGCCCCCCGCCGTACCGCGTCATCGCGCATGCGCACAGCCGCGCGCCCGGCCAAGGAGGTAAAAAATTAAAATTTAAATTAAAGAAATGAATAGTGAAAGGATAGACCTCCACTTAGCCTGTTCTCCCTTCAGATCTCCCACCTCCGCACGACCATGCTGGAAGGGGGAGGAAAAGGGAGCAAAAAAAGGAGACAGCCATAGGCTGCCTCCTGATACCACGTGTCCCTAGCAAGAGGACAGAAAAAAACACACTGAGGAGGGATCAGGAGGGAGGCTATATAGGCAGGTCTATTAAGCCTTGTTCAATTGATATCATCTGTCCTGTAATTGCAGGGTGATGGAAACATCCCCTTATGTGCTGCTGCTGAGGACTAAGGGAAATACAAATGCTATGGCCTTTTAAACACGAGAAGGAAAACAAAAGCGCAAAAATGAAAATTGGCTCCATTCTAAAGGGGTTAAAACATTAGAGCCACTTCAACGTGTTTCGTTGTGCTCCCACAATGTCCTCAGGAAGAAAATAGCCTGCCAAGGCGTAGCCTATTTTCTGCCTGAGATGCATTACGGTTGGGCAATTCTAGCCTGAGTACAAGATGAGATACAGTTGGGCACATCTAGCCTGGATACAAGATGGGATACGTCTGGGCTGCTCTTGCTTGGATACAAGATGCGATAAGGTTGGGCAATTCTAGTCTGGAACTGGATGGAATTTTAACTTTGAACACTTTATGTAATTTATAGTTTAGTCTCCAGGGGGCACTGTATGACAACACTTCTAAAAGCTTATCCCCCTCCCCCAACAAGTCATTTCTCCTAAACACCAGCAGGAGCAACATAATCACATCATAGAAGTCAAAACATGTTGCTACATTCTGAAAAGTTCTATGGCTTTCTAGTACATCTGGTTTTTTACTTTTTTACTATATTCAAGATCTCTGTTTGCTGGCAGTGAATAGAAACATGTATTTTCTTATTTTCTTCACCTGCAGAGACTGATCTTGTGCGCTTCGATACACTGCGAGGCTATGTGCATCAACACTGCACATTTTCTTCAGCTGATCCTGAGCAACTTCACAGCTTCACAGCCATCGGCAACAACGGCCGTACTTTGTACGGGTGAACACGCCGCATGTACTTTTATGGGATCTCGGCCATTGTATACACTCTGGCCGGGATCCCTCGCGGCGCCTCAAAGAACTGACATGTCAGTTTTCTGTGACCGCAATTGCAGCCGTAGAAACCCACGTCAGTTCACACAATGCGTCCACATCAGAACACTGCGGCCGGAAAGATCCTCTGGCCGGCGGATCACAGAACGGCCGGTCTCTTACGCCGTGTGAACATAGCCTTACACAGCATATGGCGGTATTATTTGCTGCAATGTGGTTGTTGTACATCCGCCATCCATCCAACCTGCTCTCTTCCTTACACTTGCATCTTAGGGAATAGGATATGGCCAGGAAGGATTTTATTTCTTTGATTGTTGAAAAAAAATTTAACCACCAAGAGTAGAGGTACCCCTGAGTTCTGACCCTGAGCACTCACCAATGTATGCCAACCTAACTGCCCCTGTATATAAACATTGGGGGAGATTTATCAAACATGGTGTAAAGTGAAACTGGCTCAGTTGCCCCTAGTAACCAATCAGATTCCACCTTTCATTTTCCAAAGAGTCTGTGAGGAATGAAAGGTTGAATCTGATTGGTTGCTAGGGGCAACTTTACACCATGTTTAAACAATCTCCCCCATAGCCTCTAAATATCGCTTCACATCAGCATAAACTTCTGTTACATGATCTGTTATATAAATTACCACTAGAGGACGCTGAGCTGTAATAGCACACACAACCTGTAAAGGGGTGGCACTTTTTTTTGGGGGGGGGGGGGGAGCCCTGTTTCTGTAATTCTGTGCTACCCCCTTAAATAGATCATAAACCGCAGCATTCTGGTCTCTGCTCTCATTTTGCCAGATATTATCACAAGGCAGGGAGAAGAGCCCGGAGAATTCTCCAATATTCCCATATCAGTGCATGTACCACGGACGTCCAGCAGGTTGACAGTGGGAGACACTTATATAACATCATAACTCGGAGCCAAAAATAGTTATGTGAGAGTATAAGGCATTCCTAGAAGGGTCAGGGGCCCCTCTGGGATAAGGTGATCACACCAGGCAGGAATTATATCTATAGCAGGATGGTAAAGTTGCAGGAGGTATATTTGGTAAAGTGGCAGGCTGGTGGTATGTGTAAATTATGATAATGTAAACTTTTATTATACAAAGAAATGAATGTATTTTATATATACTGCATGTCAGAATCAACATGAGAGGTAGCGGGATGATAAAGTGGATGGATGGTGACAAGATGTGTGGAAGCAAACTGGCAGGATGGTGAAAGATGTAGTAGAGAATTGTCAGATGTGTGGTGTATGTTGAGGTGAAGTGTCAGATTAGTCAGATATGTGGAGTTAAAGTTGCATGCTGGTGACATATGCAGAAATAAAGTGATACACACCGATCAGCCATAACATTAGCTACATGTAGTTACACAGTCCTATACACAGCGAGCTTCAATGCATTGTGTAATAGACAGCAGGAAGTTTTCCAGGTATTTGAGGGATGGGAAAAGAGGGCCTAGTCGTCACGCCTCAGAGCATCCTATGATAGTGGTGACTAGTCAACAGAACTGAACTCCCTCTATAGCAGTCATCTTTCCTGGGTGCTGTCTGTGGCTCCCAGTACTCAGATACCCCAGGACTTACAGTAGTGCTAAAGTGTGTAACAACCAGGAGCTGTAACAAAAAAAAGATGCAAAGTAAATATCAATGAAAGCAGGTGACAATTGTCAGGGCACCTGGGAACAAAGAGACACAGGACAAGTGGGCCCTATAGCTAAACCCCCCCCCCCATGCTGTCCCTACCTACTTGCCACAATCCACCCTAAGATGGCGGCGAGCAACTGGGCGGCGATCCCTGCACTCAAATAAGTGAAAACACAGACAAGACACAGTACAGACGAACAAGGTACAATGACAGCAGACAAGGCAAAGTCACAAAAACACACAGAAGGACAGGACCATGAACTGGTGTATTGCAGATAGCGGGGTGACTACTTACCATTACCCCTACTGCCCATAGTAGCTCCCTTCCCACCAAAAGACCGACACTGACACCATCTTAAATTGGAAATTTTGGCCACAGCAGCCTCTTTATTAAATGCAAAATGTCCAACCAAAACGATTAATAAAACAATTCTAACTTTATATGTATGACATATATATAACTATAACATCCCCAGGGGAGGTGAAGGATGGCACTTCTGGCAGTATGAAATGGAGAATCCCTATGTCGCAACGCACCGACTCAGGGGAGGGGCAAATCTGCCCCCATACTGCCTCCCCCCCGTTCCGAGCACCATGTGCTAACCACCGCCTAGGCGGTAACCAATAGCCACCCCTACCTGCTTCCACGCCCTGTAACCAACAAGGGGTTGCTATTCCTCCAGATTCCCTCCAAACACCTCCTTACTCCGCGCCATCCCCCACCTCCCCACCGCAAGCTGCCGCGACAATTACTCTTCCAGCCACCACCCACCGGCCAGAAATAAAGGGGCGGGCGGGCGGGCGGGCCGTTCTCTGGTCCGGATCAGGAGCATGTGAGTAGCCCCTCCCCCACCCTACTCTTATACCTCCCCAAGCAGCCCACCCCCTTTTATTCCCTATTGGCTATTCCCCAAAACTTCCTTTGCTCTAACCCCTCCCCACTCTAACTGCTAAACCACCACGAGCCCCCCATGCACACTGTTAACCCCCTATACACCTTCACCCCCCACTGCCCACACAGTCATGTCCGGGCTGCCACTAGCTGCGCCCGTTCGCGCCCTCCCTTGAACTGGTGTATTGCAGATAGCGGGGTGACTACTTACCATTACCCCTACTGCCCATAGTAGCTCCCTTCCCACCAAAAGACCGACACTGACACCATCTTAAATTGGAAATTTTGGCCACAGCAGCCTCTTTATTAAATGCAAAATGTCCAACCAAAACGATTAATAAAACAATTCTAACTTTATATGTATGACATATATATAACTATAACATCCCCAGGGGAGGTGAAGGATGGCACTTCTGGCAGTATGAAATGGAGAATCCCCATGTCGCAACGCACCGACTCAGGGGAGGGGCAAATCTGCCCCCATACTGCCTCCCCCCCGTTCCGAGCACCATGTGCTAACCACCGCCTAGGCGGTAACCAATAGCAACCCCTACCTGCTTCCACGCCCTGTAACCAACAAGGGGTTGCTATTCCTCCAGATTCCCTCCAAACACCTCCTTACTCCGCGCCATCCCCCACCTCCCCACCGCCACTACGAGCAGGCCCGACCCCTTGGGGCTGTGAGTCACGCCACACCTTAACAGCCTTCTCAATCCCATCTTGCAGATCTGATGTCCACAAATCCAGACCAACTCCATTTAGGTGCACCCCGTCTCTGTCCAGGAAACCCCATCCAGGCACCTCCAACTCCTTATGTCGCACCACTATCCCCCCATTGCGTGCGACAAACCGGGACACCTCCCGGTTCACTCTGCCCCGAGCTCTATTAATTCTGTCAACAGACCGCGCATGCTTCCAGACAAAGCGGGCCACCATCTCAGACCAAACCACAAGCAGGCCTGGGAACATTGACCACAAACGGAGCAGGTCAAACTTTACGTCCCTGATCAATTCCCGCGAAGAACGCACGCCAAGGTCGTTACCCCCGACATGCAATACTAACACGTCAGGCGACCTATCCATACGGGAGTAAAAGTGAATTTCCGGCAAGACACCGCTCCACAATAAACCCCCGATTCCTATCCACTGGATACTGACGGTCTCCCTAGGGAAACCCAAAAGGACGCTGGTTGACCTCAGGGAGATCAACCAAAACACCGCAGAGACACCATCACGTGTCTCAACGTCAGTGTATTCTAGAACATTGCCCCCTGGGAAATCGAATATGCAAAAGAACACTGCAGAGACACCATCACATGTCTCGACGTCAGTGAACTAGCCAGACCTTCCCTCCGGGAAGGAACAACCAAGCCAAAGCGTTCTCCAGTCAAGGAAACCACCTCAGCAAGGTATCCATCCACAGACAGCCGTTTCGGGGTTTTTGCCCCTCATCAGTGTGGAGTAGGTTTCTGGCTAGTGGGAGCAATGACTAGTAAGTGCATGCAAAAGGACGCTGGTTGACCTCAGGGAGATCAACCAAAACACCGCAGAGACACCATCACGTGTCTCAACGTCAGTGTATTCTAGAACATTGCCCCCTGGGAAATCGAATATGCAAAAGAACACTGCAGAGACACCATCACATGTCTCGACGTCAGTGAACTAGCCAGACCTTCCCTCCGGGAAGGAACAACCAAGCCAAAGCGTTCTCCAGTCAAGGAAACCACCTCAGCAAGGTATCCTTCCACAGACAGCCGTTTCGGGGTTTTTGCCCCTCATCAGTGTGGAGTAGGTTTCTGGCTAGTGGGAGCAATGACTAGTAAGTGCATGCAAAAGGACGCTGGTTGACCTCAGGGAGATCAACCAAAACACCGCAGAGACACCATCACGTGTCTCAACGTCAGTGTATTCTAGAACATTGCCCCCTGGGAAATCGAATATGCAAAAGAACACTGCAGAGACACCATCACATGTCTCGACGTCAGTGAACTAGCCAGACCTTCCCTCCGGGAAGGAACAACCAAGCCAAAGCGTTCTCCAGTCAAGGAAACCACCTCAGCAAGGTATCCTTCCACAGACAGCCGTTTCGGGGTTTTTGCCCCTCATCAGTGTGGAGTAGGTTTCTGGCTAGTGGGAGCAATGACTAGTAAGTGCATGCAAAAGGACGCTGGTTGACCTCAGGGAGATCAACCAAAACACCGCAGAGACACCATCACGTGTCTCAACGTCAGTGTATTCTAGAACATTGCCCCCTGGGAAATCGAATATGCAAAAGAACACTGCAGAGACACCATCACATGTCTCGACGTCAGTGAACTAGCCAGACCTTCCCTCCGGGAAGGAACAACCAAGCCAAAGCGTTCTCCAGTCAAGGAAACCACCTCAGCAAGGTATCCATCCACAGACAGCCGTTTCGGGGTTTTTGCCCCTCATCAGTGTGGAGTAGGTTTCTGGCTAGTGGGAGCAATGACTAGTAAGTGCATGCAAAAGGACGCTGGTTGACCTCAGGGAGATCAACCAAAACACCGCAGAGACACCATCACGTGTCTCAACGTCAGTGTATTCTAGAACATTGCCCCCTGGGAAATCGAATATGCAAAAGAACACTGCAGAGACACCATCACATGTCAACCAGCGTCCTTTTGCATGCACTTACTAGTCATTGCTCCCACTAGCCAGAAACCTACTCCACACTGATGAGGGGCAAAAACCCCGAAACGGCTGTCTGTGGATGGATACCTTGCTGAGGTGGTTTCCTTGACTGGAGAACGCTTTGGCTTGGTTGTTCCTTCCCGGAGGGAAGGTCTGGCTAGTTCACTGACGTCGAGACATGTGATGGTGTCTCTGCAGTGTTCTTTTGCATATTCGATTTCCCAGGGGGCAATGTTCTAGAATACACTGACGTTGAGACACGTGATGGTGTCTCTGCGGTGTTTTGGTTGATCTCCCTGAGGTCAACCAGCGTCCTTTTGCATGCACTTACTAGTCATTGCTCCCACTAGCCAGAAACCTACTCCACACTGATGAGGGGCAAAAACCCCGAAACGGCTGTCTGTGGATGGATACCTTGCTGAGGTGGTTTCCTTGACTGGAGAACGCTTTGGCTTGGTTGTTCCTTCCCGGAGGGAAGGTCTGGCTAGTTCACTGACGTCGAGACATGTGATGGTGTCTCTGCAGTGTTCTTTTGCATATTCGATTTCCCAGGGGGCAATGTTCTAGAATACACTGACGTTGAGACACGTGATGGTGTCTCTGCGGTGTTTTGGTTGATCTCCCTGAGGTCAACCAGCGTCCTTTTGCATGCACTTACTAGTCATTGCTCCCACTAGCCAGAAACCTACTCCACACTGATGAGGGGCAAAAACCCCGAAACGGCTGTCTGTGGATGGATACCTTGCTGAGGTGGTTTCCTTGACTGGAGAACGCTTTGGCTTGGTTGTTCCTTCCCGGAGGGAAGGTCTGGCTAGTTCACTGACGTCGAGACATGTGATGGTGTCTCTGCAGTGTTCTTTTGCATATTCGATTTCCCAGGGGGCAATGTTCTAGAATACACTGACGTTGAGACACGTGATGGTGTCTCTGCGGTGTTTTGGTTGATCTCCCTGAGGTCAACCAGCGTCCTTTTGCATGCACTTACTAGTCATTGCTCCCACTAGCCAGAAACCTACTCCACACTGATGAGGGGCAAAAACCCCGAAACGGCTGTCTGTGGATGGATACCTTGCTGAGGTGGTTTCCTTGACTGGAGAACGCTTTGGCTTGGTTGTTCCTTCCCGGAGGGAAGGTCTGGCTAGTTCACTGACGTCGAGACATGTGATGGTGTCTCTGCAGTGTTCTTTTGCATATTCGATTTCCCAGGGGGCAATGTTCTAGAATACACTGACGTTGAGACACGTGATGGTGTCTCTGCGGTGTTTTGGTTGATCTCCCTGAGGTCAACCAGCGTCCTTTTGCATGCACTTACTAGTCATTGCTCCCACTAGCCAGAAACCTACTCCACACTGATGAGGGGCAAAAACCCCGAAACGGCTGTCTGTGGATGGATACCTTGCTGAGGTGGTTTCCTTGACTGGAGAACGCTTTGGCTTGGTTGTTCCTTCCCGGAGGGAAGGTCTGGCTAGTTCACTGACGTCGAGACATGTGATGGTGTCTCTGCAGTGTTCTTTTGCATATTCGATTTCCCAGGGGGCAATGTTCTAGAATACACTGACGTTGAGACACGTGATGGTGTCTCTGCGGTGTTTTGGTTGATCTCCCTGAGGTCAACCAGCGTCCTTTTGCATGCACTTACTAGTCATTGCTCCCACTAGCCAGAAACCTACTCCACACTGATGAGGGGCAAAAACCCCGAAACGGCTGTCTGTGGATGGATACCTTGCTGAGGTGGTTTCCTTGACTGGAGAACGCTTTGGCTTGGTTGTTCCTTCCCGGAGGGAAGGTCTGGCTAGTTCACTGACGTCGAGACATGTGATGGTGTCTCTGCAGTGTTCTTTTGCATATTCGATTTCCCAGGGGGCAATGTTCTAGAATACACTGACGTTGAGACACGTGATGGTGTCTCTGCGGTGTTTTGGTTGATCTCCCTGAGGTCAACCAGCGTCCTTTTGCATGCACTTACTAGTCATTGCTCCCACTAGCCAGAAACCTACTCCACACTGATGAGGGGCAAAAACCCCGAAACGGCTGTCTGTGGATGGATACCTTGCTGAGGTGGTTTCCTTGACTGGAGAACGCTTTGGCTTGGTTGTTCCTTCCCGGAGGGAAGGTCTGGCTAGTTCACTGACGTCGAGACATGTGATGGTGTCTCTGCAGTGTTCTTTTGCATATTCGATTTCCCAGGGGGCAATGTTCTAGAATACACTGACGTTGAGACACGTGATGGTGTCTCTGCGGTGTTTTGGTTGATCTCCCTGAGGTCAACCAGCGTCCTTTTGCATGCACTTACTAGTCATTGCTCCCACTAGCCAGAAACCTACTCCACACTGATGAGGGGCAAAAACCCCGAAACGGCTGTCTGTGGATGGATACCTTGCTGAGGTGGTTTCCTTGACTGGAGAACGCTTTGGCTTGGTTGTTCCTTCCCGGAGGGAAGGTCTGGCTAGTTCACTGACGTCGAGACATGTGATGGTGTCTCTGCAGTGTTCTTTTGCATATTCGATTTCCCAGGGGGCAATGTTCTAGAATACACTGACGTTGAGACACGTGATGGTGTCTCTGCGGTGTTTTGGTTGATCTCCCTGAGGTCAACCAGCGTCCTTTTGCATGCACTTACTAGTCATTGCTCCCACTAGCCAGAAACCTACTCCACACTGATGAGGGGCAAAAACCCCGAAACGGCTGTCTGTGGATGGATACCTTGCTGAGGTGGTTTCCTTGACTGGAGAACGCTTTGGCTTGGTTGTTCCTTCCCGGAGGGAAGGTCTGGCTAGTTCACTGACGTCGAGACATGTGATGGTGTCTCTGCAGTGTTCTTTTGCATATTCGATTTCCCAGGGGGCAATGTTCTAGAATACACTGACGTTGAGACACGTGATGGTGTCTCTGCGGTGTTTTGGTTGATCTCCCTGAGGTCAACCAGCGTCCTTTTGCATGCACTTACTAGTCATTGCTCCCACTAGCCAGAAACCTACTCCACACTGATGAGGGGCAAAAACCCCGAAACGGCTGTCTGTGGATGGATACCTTGCTGAGGTGGTTTCCTTGACTGGAGAACGCTTTGGCTTGGTTGTTCCTTCCCGGAGGGAAGGTCTGGCTAGTTCACTGACGTCGAGACATGTGATGGTGTCTCTGCAGTGTTCTTTTGCATATTCGATTTCCCAGGGGGCAATGTTCTAGAATACACTGACGTTGAGACACGTGATGGTGTCTCTGCGGTGTTTTGGTTGATCTCCCTGAGGTCAACCAGCGTCCTTTTGCATGCACTTACTAGTCATTGCTCCCACTAGCCAGAAACCTACTCCACACTGATGAGGGGCAAAAACCCCGAAACGGCTGTCTGTGGATGGATACCTTGCTGAGGTGGTTTCCTTGACTGGAGAACGCTTTGGCTTGGTTGTTCCTTCCCGGAGGGAAGGTCTGGCTAGTTCACTGACGTCGAGACATGTGATGGTGTCTCTGCAGTGTTCTTTTGCATATTCGATTTCCCAGGGGGCAATGTTCTAGAATACACTGACGTTGAGACACGTGATGGTGTCTCTGCGGTGTTTTGGTTGATCTCCCTGAGGTCAACCAGCGTCCTTTTGCATGCACTTACTAGTCATTGCTCCCACTAGCCAGAAACCTACTCCACACTGATGAGGGGCAAAAACCCCGAAACGGCTGTCTGTGGATGGATACCTTGCTGAGGTGGTTTCCTTGACTGGAGAACGCTTTGGCTTGGTTGTTCCTTCCCGGAGGGAAGGTCTGGCTAGTTCACTGACGTCGAGACATGTGATGGTGTCTCTGCAGTGTTCTTTTGCATATCCCTAGGGAAACCCAGCTGCCTGCCTTCGGGTCTAATCTCCGCCCTGTGCGCCCCCCGCCGGACATATGAATGGCCCAGGATCCACACCAAGCAGGCATCTTAAAAACAAAAGAAGAAAGGCATAACACTCAACAAGGAAAAATCGCACAGTCAAACACTGAGACTCACAACAACTCCAACCGCACGTAAGACCGGAACCTCTCAGACTCCCACCTCCCGATCTGCCGCACCATCTGCTCCCCCAATCCCCACCTGACCGCCTCCGTCGCTGCGCCAATGCGGAAAGAGTGAGAGGCGAATTCCCTTGCCGGCAACCCCAGCTTGTCCAGCCCGCTGCGGAAGATGGCAATAAACTGAAAACGTGACAGCGCGCGACCATCCCGATGTACCAAAAAGGAGCCCCCCGGCTGCAGACAAGGGCGAATGGCCAAAAATTGCTGCACGCACCGGACAGGACAAGCTGCCGCCCCCGGCACCGCATACAACACAATACGCTTACCCTTTCCCGACTGGTCGGTCTTAGACCGACGTAAAAAACAAGACACACAATCCACACCCACCGACACGTCCCCGAACTGCAGGCCCCCACTCGCGACGCAAGAGTGGCTGACCAGCTCCCCCACCCGGAACGCCCCAAAAAACGCCAGCGCAAATGCAGCACTAAACAACACCTCCTCATACTTATCGCTACAAATCAGCCCTAACACCCCAACCAACTTAACCAATAGGTCAAAAGACACCGGCCGCCTACTATCCCTCGCCACCCTGGACTTACTATACCCTAATACCGCTTGCCGCACCACGAAGTCCTTCGTGGCATCCCGCACCCCGAACAGCTTAAACCAATAAGCTAACCCAGCCAGTTTCTTAAGTAATCCAGACGCAGACACCCCCTTTTCAAATGCCTCTCCCACAAAACACAGCAAAGCGGGAACAACTTCCCCACGTAGACTATCCACACCCAAGCGACTGCAGAAATCCCGCCACTCGCGCCAGACAGACTCCCGCCCCTTCCAAGTCGCCTTCGTGACCGCACGCTCCATTAGGGAAAAGGCTGTCCGGAAACCACTCCCCACAGGTGGGCGGGGACTGGCCTCCCTTGCCGCTCCGACTCCGGGGCCAACATGCGAAAACGCTCCCACTGAAAACGAGAAAGGGAGTCCGCAATTGAATTATGTACTCCCGGCACATTCCTTGCCGACACCCACGCATTCACTACCAGACCTCTCAACACCAAACAACGCAACAAGTTTATAACCGGAGGAGACGAAGCTGACAAACTATTCACCGCCTGCACCACAGCCATATTGTCGCAACAAAAACGCACACGCTTGTTCCGGAACCGGTCCCCCCAAACATACAAAGCCGCCACTATCGGAAACAATTCCAACAAGGCCAGGTTCCGAACCAAACCTTCTTCCTTCCAAGCCACCGGCCACTCCCCTGCAAACCATTCACCCCGAAAATACGCTCCATAGCCCAAGGCCCCCGATGCATCCGTGAACAATTCCAGGTCCGCATTCTCCACCCAGTCCTCCATCCACACCGACCGCCCATTGTACCGCTCCAGGAACTCCGCCCACACCCGTAAATCCGCGCGATGCGCTGCCGACAGCCGCACAAAATGCAACGGTGAACGTACCCCCGCCGTGGCCTGCGCCAACCGCCGGCAAAAAATCCTGCCCATCGGCATAATACGACAAGCAAAATTGAACTTGCCTAAAACCGACTGCAATTGCCGCAAGCGCACCTTCCGCAAGCCCAACAACTCATGCACCAACCCCCTGAGCTCCTCCAACTTGTCTTCTGGCAGCCGGCATTCCATCGCCACCGAATCCAACTCAATGCCGAGGAAACGCATAACCGTAGCTGGACCCTCGGTCTTATCCGAAGACAATGGAATGCCGAACTTCGCCGCAACCTGCTCAACCGAACGCAGCAAAACCGAACAGATCGATGAACCCGCCGGGCCAACGCACAAGAAATCGTCGAGGTAGTGCAAAATCGACTGCAATCCCGTCTCCTTCCGAACCACCCACTCCACGAAGGTGCTAAAAGTCTCAAAATAAGAGCACGAAATGGAGCACCCCATGGGCAGGCAGCAGTCCACATAATAGCCTTCCGCCCACATGCAACCCAACAAATGGAAACAGTCGGGATGCACGGGTAGAAGTCTAAAAGCCGCCTCGATGTCAGTCTTCGCCATCAACGCCCCCGACCCACACCGCCGCAACCAATCCACCGCCCTATCAAAGGACACGTACGACACCGAGCAAAGCTCCCGCTCGATCCCGTCATTCACCGACTCCCCCGCTGGGAAGGATAGGTGGTGGATCAAACGAAATTTATTAGGTTCCCTCTTAGGAACCAAACCCAAAGGAGAGACCCGCAGGTGAGGCCACGGCGGCTCCGCGAACGGGCCCGCCATACGCCCCAGAGCCACCTCCTTACCCAGTTTTTCGCCCACCACCTCAGGCCTCAACCGTGCCGACTTCAGATTAGACGGGCGAAAAACCGGAGCATCGGGCAAAAAGGGGATCCGAAAACCCCAGTGGAAACCATCCCGCAAGATTTGCGCCGCCGCGCGATCTGGGTATTCATCTAGAAACGGACGCATCGCCTCTAGATTCACCGGCGTCCGCCCCCTTATTTCCAGACTCTGCGGCACGCCCCCCTTTCTGTTTTCTAAAACATTTTGACTGTGGGTGGTTCCCGCCGCAAGTTCCGCATTCGTGCTTGAACTTGCAGGTGGACCCAAACCTGCAATGCCCCTCATTATATTGCCAGCAACCCCCCGGGCGCTGGGTGGCCGGAGTCCCAGCCGACGACGCTGAGCCCCCGGCCCCCCCACGAAACGGCTGCGCCGGCGTCCGTGGCGCCGACATAAGCCGCATCCACAAGGCAATATCCTTGTGATCCCAGCCCAAAGCTTGCCTAACCGCCTTGCGCTGCCGGAACTGTTCGTCGTACCGCAACCATGCCGTGCCACCGTAGACCCGATAAGCCTCGCTTATCGAATCCAGGTAGCAGAACAAGGCCGAACAGTTCTGCGGAGCCCTTTCCCCCACCACGCTAGCTAGAATAGAAAAGGCTTGGAGCCAGTTGGAGAACGTCCGCGGGATCAGACGATACCGCCGCTTCTCCTCCTCCTCCTTCTTGCTCTCGTCCGGCTTACCCCTGTCCAAGTTAAACTTTTCCAGGGGTAAGAGAGAGAAGATCTCCACATACTCGTTCCGCCAGATCTTATCCCGCACGTCCTGCTTCAAGTGGGCCCCCAACGGCCCCTCAAAGCACACGTACACCTCTCCCCGCGCCCTATCGTCCAAGTGCACCAACCCGTCGCCGCCCCCCGCGCCAGCGCTACTGCCCGCTGCAAGCGCCATAGGTCCCCCCACTGCCGAAGACCCCCCCGCCGCACCCGTCGACCCGGCAACTTGAGGTGGTGCAGGCGCCGTGCTACCCCCCAGCCACGCAGCCACAGGCGACCCCGAACTTGTAGGCGCTCCAACACCCTGCCCAACCAGCTCTCTCATCCCACTCAGAAACTGCATCACCAGCTCACCCATACCCATGCCAGAACAGCCGCGACGGCGGATCCTCGGCCTGCTGCAGACCGGGCGTCGATCTCCCCCTCTTCCATTTCAGGCTCCTCATCAGACGAGGAAGCCCCCATGCTTCTGGAACCTCCTGCACCAGGGACACTCGCTCCGCCCTGTGCACGCAGCTGAACAGGGGCTGTGACAACTGGGGGGCTGGCCGCAGCTACCGACTGAAGAGAACCGCCCCTGGCCCGGGACGGTCTGGCCTCCCCCCGCCGACCGCGGGACGTCACCTTACCGGCCACCGCTGTGCGAGCCCGCACTTCAGGCCGTCTCTGGGCCCCAGAGATTCTTCCCCGCTCCCTGCAGCACATACGGGGCCTAACCCCGGGAGTCATCACCTGCCGGACCGCCCCCTGCTGATGACGTGAAGAGGGGCCAGCCGCGTCACTTCCGGATCCGGCCGCAGGGCAGAGGGAGGAGGAGGCTGCAGCTGGGGCCTCCCCCCCTGCCCCGGAACCACGCCGTGCTGCGGGATTCCTCCCACCCGACCCCCCTGACCGAGGGCGTGAGGACCGGCGGGGGGAAGTTGGAGGGTCCTGCGCAGGGCTCCCTACACGGCGGGAGCGGCGGGGCATATCGGGGCTGAGCCGCTCCGGCGGCCGCCGGCGGCGTGCGGGAGGGCGAGCATCTGAGGGGCCTGCCTCCCCCCCCGCTTCCCCTACGACCATACCTAGCTGCTCCTGCAGCCAAGCCGCCCCATGTTGCGCCGCTGCCTCCCGCATGAAGGCCAGGACCCGTTCACGCTCCATCTCTTCAGGTTCGTGGCAGCCACCCGACATCCGTTCTCTGGTCCGGATCAGGAGCATGTGAGTAGCCCCTCCCCCACCCTACTCTTATACCTCCCCAAGCAGCCCACCCCCTTTTATTCCCTATTGGCTATTCCCCAAAACTTCCTTTGCTCTAACCCCTCCCCACTCTAACTGCTAAACCACCACGAGCCCCCCATGCACACTGTTAACCCCCTATACACCTTCACCCCCCACTGCCCACACAGTCATGTCCGGGCTGCCACTAGCTGCGCCCGTTCGCGCCCTCCCTAGAAGGCAGCAAGGAACAGAGGGCCAAACGAACGGAGGACGAAAGCTAGAGACGCAACAAGGCAAACAGAGAAACAAAAGCCAGAGATGGTGGCAGAAACTAAGCAAGGTAACTGAACCAAAAGACAAAAAACAGGCGGAGGGATAAGGAAACCAGGAATACAGACAATCTGAGAAAAGGCAGGATCTAGCTGACAGACAAGCTGAACAAAGCTATCAAGAGCCCAGACTGAAGGGAGAAGCTTATAAGGTAACAGAAGTCCCGGACTCCAAGCTGATAGGCTGAACAGGAGAAACACACAAGAGAAACACAGAAAGCCAGAGGTGAGGAGACCTGTCAATCACAACACAGCAGAGAATTAGTGAACAGACCACAACAAGGAAAGTGCAGGGAGAACTAAGAAAACATGGACCGGATCACAAAAGACATAAGCAAAGAACATAGGCAAACCAGGCACGGGCTTAATGCCAAAAGCATAGTCTTTGGCGCAGAGGTCAAATCTTCGCAACAGAGGGTGGCACTGATGCCTTTTGAGGCGCGATCAGACAACAATAATAGCAATTCACCAATAAAAGTTGGACTTTTGAACTGAATGAGGATGAAACAAATTAAGATGATTATGATCATGGTGGCTTTCAGAAACTGAAGTAGATGAAGAACTGGATCAATTGCAAAAAACAAGAAGCTATCTGCCGTCTTTTTCTACATCTGTGCCCCAGGGACGATTCTAGATTTTCTGCTGCCTGAATCAAAACCTGAAATGCTCCCCCCCCCACCACCACCATTAGAAGAAGAAAAAAATCATAAGTAAGACGTGTGTGCAGAAAACATGCAACATATAACAATAAGTGCATACACAACCACCATAAATTTACCTGTTTCAAAGTTTCTAGTTCTATGAGTGTGTGTCTAAAATTCTAATCTTTATTAAAAGTTCCTAACATATACAAGAGACACTGCATTGTGACAACTGCTGGTGATCTTATTCATGGTCATACTACCATTACACCTTGTGCTCCTTATACAGAGGTAGTGATCACTTGTAGTGTAGTGATGTCTGAAGCATATAACAATATCTGCAGAGTGTTTGTTGTTGTGACTTCCTTGAATTCTATGTCTGTGTCCAGCTATCATTTGCAGGTCATGGGTCAATAAAGTCAGTGGGGTGTAGCAGATAGTATAATTCATGGCCTCCCTATAGAACATGCCGCCCCTCAGACATTCTATAAATCTGCTACCTGAGGCAATAAACTCATTTGGCCTCATGGCAGAAATGGCCCGGCTGTCCCTGGACACTGACATGAAACCAAATACTACTGTCCCTGCAAATATCCCTATGGGAACCCTAAACTGGGTGCCAACCCTATTAGAGAAAAAAGCAGGCACTGGGACCCAGAGACAAGAACAAGATGGGGAAAAAAAACTAAATAAAAAAACTAAGCTACTCGGTACCTGAGTAAAAGCAACAATTACATAATACAGAAAAAAAGACCAATACATATAGAAAAGCGTAATTATAGGGGTGTCAGCAGTCACAATGGCGACTGGGCTCCTACACTAGGGGGGCCCGCCGGGCCGGTCCTTGCCACTTCCAACACACCAATGTTGATTGTCCCACTGCGCCGCTGGCGCATGCTGTGGGTCTGGGCCCTTTCCTTATCAGATGACAGCAAGTACCAGCACTCCCTCCTCCAGATATTTGCGCTGGCAGCGCACGCTATGTCCTATCGCCATATCTATACGGTGTGGAGTTAAAGCTTGTGCTGCAATCCACCTTTCCTTTCCTTTGCAGTGCAAGCGACGCTGGTAAGGTTGAGAGCCCCTCCCCCCCAGATCCCAACAAGGTGGGGCGGGGGTCTTCAACCCTGAGGGCGCCGCAGCCTTCGTGGGCCAGATGGAGAAGAAAGTGAAAAGTGAATGGCTGGTGGTAATGGTTGTGGTCACAGTGAGGTGATAATATCTGTTTTTTATATACTGGTATTATTCTTCTTGGATCAGTAATATGAACAGTATGGTGATAATATGGTAACATATATATTTGTTTTATACCCCATAAGTGTTGTTCTTAGGTCACTCCCACACCCAGAGCCCTATGTATTCTTATCTCCCATACAGCATCCAGTGCACAACGCACTGATGATCCTTCTACTACACATCTGCAAACACTACAACTCCCAACATTTACTGACAGTCTCCAGTCCAGGGTATGCTGGGAGATGTAGTACATATGAACAAAAAATCTTCTCATAACCAATTAACAGTTGGCTCCACCCCCATATGCTGCAGCCGACCTGAGCAGAGGAGGCCAGAGCTCCAGAGAAGAGCAGGAACCTAGGTAGGTGAGATTATTCCTAAAACTACAACCCTCATCATGCCCTGTCAACAGTTGTAGTTGTACAGTCTTTGGCTCTCCAGGTTGCAGAAGTACAACCCCCATTATGTCCTACTGGCAGTTCATGATGGGAGTTGTAGTTTTTCAGCTGGAGAGTCAAAGATTTAGACACAAAAATTAGAGAATGACACAGTACAGTCTATTAACCCCTAGCTGCATCAGGACGTTACTAAACGTCCTGGTGCCACTAGGGGAGTTCAGAGGGGGGGGGGTCGCACGGCGATCCCGGGTGCTATAAGCAGCCCGGGACCGTGGCTATTAGCGGACACAGTCCGATCGCCGTGCCCGCTAATTAAGATGCAGCTGTTAAAGTAATGGCGCTGATCTCGGATCGGGATTCTACTGCTTTCGGCTGCAGCAGCACAGATCTTATTGATCTATGCAGTATATCTCAATGAGAGATGAGAGCAGTCATACTAAAAGTCCCCAAAGGAGGACTTCTAGTATGTGTGTAAAAAAAAAAAAATGTTTTTTTTTCTATACAAAATCCCCTCCCCTAATAAAAGTCAGAATAACCCCCTTTCCCCATTTCATAAATAAAAATAAATAGATAAATAAACAAACAAACATGTTTGGTATTGCCGCGTGCGTAATCTCCTGAACTATTAAATTATCCCATTCCTGATCTGCTTGAGGAACATGAATAACAAGTCACTTTTACCCTAGGACCAATGGCGTAAAAACAAAACCCCTCTAAAAAAATTGTGTTTTTTTCAATTTCACCACCCATATAATTTTTTTCTGGTTTCACTGCATATTTAGGCAAAAATTATATCTGCCATTGCAAAGTACAATTAGTGGTGCAAAAAGTAAGGGCTCATCTGGGTCTCTAGGTGGAAAAATGCATGCGCTATGGCCTTATATACACAAGGAGAAAAAAACGAAAAAGCGCAAAAATGAAAACTGGCTGTGTCCCCTAAGGGTTAATTATAGGGACCAGTGGTACAGTACATTAGGGGGAGGCAGTGGCACAATACATGAGGGGGGACAGTGACAGCTCATTAGGACCCAGTGGCACATTAGGGGGCATCAAATTAGAGCCCATCACCTGGACCCCTGGGTATTATATTACCCCCCTTCCTCCCCTCTCCCTGCTGCTCTGTCCTTGGTAAAGTCATATACTGCAAATGAGATGACGGCTATCACCACCGTGTGTCCTGTACAGAAGAATCTGGCATGTGTTGTCTTGTCATTTGTCAGATACTTTATGTGACCTTTTGTATTATCTTCCAGGTCATCTTAGGATATCATTGTTTATTGTCACTAGTATTATCTATTATCTGTTTCTAAAATAGAGGGAAATGAGGAAGGACAATCGCACCTATTGTCACCCAAAATCAGTAACTAATAAATGACAAGAAACTGATTGTGATCATATTGTAATGATAGTCGGCAGCACCTAATACTGCCCCCTACTGCATGGAGACAGAATAGAAATGACCTGACATCCCCTTTATTTACACATCTTCAGTTTTCATCACATCTATAAAAACAAGAGAATAACACCATGTACTGAATGTAATAATGTATCCTGTGCTATATAATATGCAGTGTCATGCTGCCTGCTTAGTCTATCTGTCCGGCACAGAATCCACAGTGATGATTGTTACCCAGTAATATCCCCATCCCAAGCAGCGAGCTGACAGCACCTCATCTGCTATAGAACTAAGTGTATTCACTGATGTATCCATAAACAAACAGATACATACCCTGACATAACAACGGAGGACGGTACTATTTATGCTGTGAGGCTTCTAGTCCATAGAGGGCAGTAATATAGTAGTTATATAGCAGTAGAGTGCAGTCGGCACTGTCAGCAATGCTAGCAATAAAGGACGTATAGTGAAGGACCCAACCTGATATGCTTGTACTTGTGGTGCTCCCAGACTAAAGCGTAAGAGTAAGCAATGTGATAACGGGAGAAGAGAGAGACTGGGGCACTCACCGATATTCCAAGCAAAAGTCTTTAATCCGATAGATCCATGGTGGAGGGAGGACAGATGGAATGGCGGGCGCCTATACCCCGGAATGACGTTTCACGCCCACTCGGCGCTTCTTCCTGCCGGGAAGGTCACCTGACCTCAGGAGGAGGTGTGTTAAATACCGTCACCAAAATGAAATAACATAATACAAACTAACGTGATGTAAAAAAATGAATAATATCACAGGCAGTTGTTATAGTCATTTCGCTCGTTTAGTCCAAGAGGACCAGTAGGTTTACGGTACACTGAGGTGTGCAAGGTACCCTCTTTTGCTTCCACCCAGACATCAAGAAATTCGATGCTATGGCCTCCGAATTTATATGTGAAAAGCATATTGGACTTATTGGATTCATTCAGGTATTGCATGAAGTTTTGAAACTGCATTTCCGTGCCTTCCCATATAATAAAAAGGTCATCAATGTACCTAAGGAGGAGCTTAATGTGGGCGATGTATGGATTGTGCAAGGAGAAAATGACAGTCTTCTCAACCTCAGAGAGAAAAAGGTTGGCGTACGTGCAGGAGACCGGCGTGCCCATCGCGGTGCCGATCTCCTGCATGTACCATTGACCATTGAAGATGAAGGCGTTATTAGAAAGTATAAATAAAAGAGACTCTCTAACAAAGGTACGAAAAGCTGGGGACTTATCTGTGCGGCCGAGGACGCGGTCAACAGCCCCCACACCCGCATCATGAGGGATGCGGGTGTAGAGGCTCTCCACGTCCACGGTCGCCAAAGAGAAACTGCCGCTCCAGTAAAAATCAGCGAGTGCTCTAAGGAACTCAGTGGTGTCCTTAAGGTAAGTGGGGGTGCTATCAAGTAGAGGGCGGAGGGACCAGTCAAGGTATTGAGAATCTAATTGGCTGAGACAAGCCTTACCGGAGGGTAATAGAAAGTGTAGGCAATGTGGTTACTGTAATTCTATGCATGATAGATCGTTCATCAAACTTAATGGCAATGATGTTAGTATTACGGACTTTATCACATGTCAAAGCACTTTTGTGGTCTATGTTATTTTTTGTCCCTGTATGTTTTTTTATGTGGGCAAAACGAAAAGGAAAATGTGGATTCGATACAAAAAACACATGTATTCAGTAAGAACTGGCAAAGGTGTGCCGCGGTTGATTGAACATATCCGTACCGTACATAGGGGAGATACTAGCTGCATGAGATACATGGGCCTTGAAAGGGTTAAAGCCCCCACGGACGGTAAGGACTGGCATAAGCAGCTGCTATCCAGAGAAGTGTTCTGGATATCCAAACTCAATGCTACTGGTCCTCTTGGACTAAACGAGCGAAATGACTATAACAACTGCCTGTGATATTATTCATTTTTTTACATCACGTTAGTTTGTATTATGTTATTTCATTTTGGTGACGGTATTTAACACACCTCCTCCTGAGGTCAGGTGACCTTCCCGGCAGGAAGAAGCGCCGAGTGGGCGTGAAACGTCGTTCCGGGGTATAGGCGCCCGCCATTCCATCTGTCCTCCCTCCACCATGGATCTATCGGATTAAAGACTTTTGCTTGGAATATCGGTGAGTGCCCCAGTCTCTCTCTTCTCCCGTTATCACATTGCTTACTCTTACGCTTTAGTCTGGGAGCACCACAAGTACAAGCATATCAGGTTGGGTCTTTCACTATACGTCCTTTATTGCTAGCATTGCTGACAGTGCCGACTGCACTCTACTGCTATATTACGTACGCTTGTTCTCCGGTCTGAGCACGCCAGTTAGCAGCATGGACATGCAAATGGATCCCGATACACCTGACACCGATCAGACTCTCCAACAAGGGAGGGAGGACGCGGGCGCCTATTTCACTGCTTGGAACCTTAAAGAAGAGGTACAGGTTCTAGGCACCAAAGCGCTCGAGCGCAGAATCCAACATCTAGAAGAGCGGGAGATACACTCTTTCTGGACTATCAGCTCGCTGCACTCCTATACAGACAGCGATCGAGTCCCGAGAGGACTCAGATCATATAAAGCACCAGCACAATTTGCCGATAATGATGAATTTCTTAAAGCATGGCATGATGCACATCTTACCCACGTCAAAAACCTAATGTCATTGGTTTTGTCCCAGAACCAAAGGGAATATGAGAAACTGACCACAGAGCTGTGCCGTGCCAAGATTGAGCTCCGTACACGTCTGTCAGAGGAACAAACCACAGCTTTCTTCTCCAAACTTGATAAGAAACTTCTCTTGGTGCAAGCGGAGATTAAATCCCAAAAACGGGATAAGTTTATCCGAGACAAAGGGGACTATGACACCGGCCGTATTTTTGATTGGAACCCCAGAAGGAAAACCGCAGCGAAACCGCGACCCAGAGTCAAATCTGATCACTGGACAACCGACTCGGACTCGAGTAGATCCGACGATTTCTCTCTGCCGGCTAACCTCCCCCCTTAGTCACGCTTCAATTCATCCTCAGGCCAGAATGTCCCTTTAGGAGAACCAGGAGAGGGGGAAAGAGGAAGGGGCAGAAACACAAGAGGATGGAAACGCAAGCAAGTGTCCTGGCGTTAGAAGACGAGCCACCAAATGTTATCAACATCGCGGGTGTGGAACTTCAAGAGGACTGTATGTCTTTACTTAGTAAAGGCCTTAACTTTGGTCTCACGGAAGACTTCTCTAACCCCCAATTTGAATTGGACTAACACCAAGCGATCCGAAAAATTTATCTAAAAAAGTTTTTTTCCATTAATAAAAACCTCCCTAGCAGCAAATCCACACAAGGCTCTAGATGCACCATAGGAAGACTGGGCTTTCAAGTGAGCTATGATCTGAGTGCCAGAGAGAATGAGGCTGTTATGATGCTAGCTGAGCTTGACAATGTGAATGAATACAATGACATGCCTGACATGGGAGAGTGTGAAAGGTTCACAGGGGGAAATAAATCCACCTTCTCCCCACAGGTCACCCCAGGTGGGGCCATTGATCATTTCCACAAGGCAGTTATAGCTGAAGTTAAAGCACTCTCGTATCCCAAAGCTATCCCTAATCTGTCCGCAAAAGAGAGAAGGGAGCTAGCCTGGCTTAGGAGTCGCCCAGATCTCACAGTGCGACGTGCAGATAAGGGCGGTGCTACAGTTGTTCTATCTACTAGACAATATAACGAGGAGGCAGAGAGACAGCTTAGTAATAATGCAGTATATGTTAAACTCACCAAGGATCCCACCAGCAAGATTAGTGAAGCGTTACGCACATTGCTTAACAAACACATAGCCACAGCCACAGGAGCCATTGAGGAAACACTTGCTGAAAAGCTGTACCCTGCCAACCCCCGTAAGCCTAAATGGTATCTCTTGCCCAAGATCCACAAGTCGCTGAGCCGCCCGCCGGGACGCCCCATTGTCTCGGCGGTCGGCTCAGTGACTGAGGGCTTATCTCAATACCTTGACTGGTCCCTCCGCCCTCTACTTGATAGCACCCCCACTTACCTTAAGGACACCACCGAGTTCCTTAGAGCACTCGCTGATTTTTACTGGAGCGGCAGTTTCTCTTTGGCGACCGTGGACGTGGAGAGCCTCTACACCCGCATCCCTCATGATGCGGGTGTGGGGGCTGTTGACCGCGTCCTCGGCCGCACAGATAAGTCCCCAGCTTTTCGTACCTTTGTTAGAGAGTCTCTTTTATTTATACTTTCTAATAACGCCTTCATCTTCAATGGTCAATGGTACATGCAGGAGATCGGCACCGCGATGGGCACGCCGGTCTCCTGCACGTACGCCAACCTTTTTCTCTCTGAGGTTGAGAAGACTGTCATTTTCTCCTTGCACAATCCATACATCGCCCACATTAAGCTCCTCCTTAGGTACATTGATGACCTTTTTATTATATGGGAAGGCACGGAAATGCAGTTTCAAAACTTCATCCAATACCTGAATGAATCCAATAAGTCCAATATGCTTTTCACATATAAATTCGGAGGCCATAGCATCGAATTTCTTGATGTCTGGGTGGAAGCAAAAGAGGGTACCTTGCACACCTCAGTGTACCGTAAACCTACTTCCAGTAACTCACTATTACACTACCACAGTTCCCACCCCCCGGCAGTACGTCACGCCATTCCGTTTGGCCAAATGACCAGACTTAGAAGAATTAATTCCTCCCTTGAAAGCTTCTGCACACAAGCCAAACAGTTAGAGAAGAGGCTCCACTTTAGGGGTTACCCTGATAAAATAGTATCTGAGAGTGTAAAAAGGGCCGCCGATCTAGATAGGAACACCCTTCTCTATCATGAACGAAAACGGGTCAGTCCAGAGAGATTTTCATTTGTGTTCCAGAATACACCACTTAATAATGTAATTTCAGCTGCCATCACAGAAAAAATTGGAAATTACTAGAGGCCGACCCCGATTTATGTCCCAAAGTAAACAATCCCCCAGTAATTACATTTAGGAAAAACAAAACCATAGGGGATGTACTCAATACCGCACACAAAAACAAACCCCAAGAATCTAATTGGCTGAGACAAGCCTTACCGGAGGGTAATAGAAAGTGTAGGCAATGTGGTTACTGTAATTCTATGCATGATAGATCGTTCATCAAACTTAATGGCACTGATGTTAGTATTACGGACTTTATCACATGTCAAAGCACTTTTGTGGTCTATGTTATTTTTTGTCCTTGTATGTTTTTTTATGTGGGCAAAACAAAAAGGAAAATGTGGATTCGATACAAAGAACACATGTATTCAGTAAGAACTGGCAAAGGTGTGCCGCGTTTGATTGAACATATCCGTACCATACATAGGGGAGATACTAGCTGCATGAGATACATGGGCCTTGAAAGGGTTAAAGCCCCCACGGACGGTAAGGACTGGCATAAGCAGCTGCTATCCAGAGAAGTGTTCTGGATATCCAAACTCAATGCTACTGGTCCTCTTGGACTAAACGAGCGAAATGACTATAACAACTGCCTGTGATATTATTCATTTTTTTACATCACGTTAGTTTGTATTATGTTATTTCATTTTGGTGACGGTATTTAACACACCTCCTCCTGAGGTCAGGTGACCTTCCCGGCAGGAAGAAGCGCCGAGTGGGCGTGTGTAACGCCCGGAGTAGTGGATCCACTGGACCGGCACCAGCGATGGCACAAACCTCACCAGGGAGCGGAGTCTAAGGGGCCGCTGGTTTTCACCAGAGCCCGCCGCAAGGCGGGATGGACTTGCTGCGGCAGGCGACCCCCAGGTCGCTACCCCTGGCTTGGTTGCTGGTGACGGCAGGCGAGGCGTGACAGGAGCAGGTACTGACAGTGGCGTGTAAGCGTACCGCAGGTGACAGGCTGAACACAGGAACAGCAGAGAGACGGGAAGCAGGAACCAGGGACTAGGAGTAGGGACTGGGTAGCGGACAGGAATCAGGAACAAGGACTAGGGACCAGGTAGCGGACAGGTATCAGGAACAAGGACTAGGGACCAGGTAGCGGACAGGTATCAGGAACAACAGGGAGCTGGGCCAAACGCTATGGGAAGCATGTAGAGGCTCCAACACAGGGGACAGGGCATGCTGGGATTTATAGGGAGTGATTGGGTGCAACTACCAATTAGGGGCGGACTGGCCCTTTAAATCTGAGACAGCCGGCGCGCGCGCGCCCTAGGAGGCGGGGACGCGCGCGCCGGCCGGCACAGACGGAAGGAGGAGCGGGACGAGGTGAGGCGCCCCCCGGGGCCGAACAGACAGCAGCGCCGGGTCCCTGCACCAGGACCCCGGCGGCTGCCTGAGCTGGATGGCGGTTGTGGCGGCGTCCCGGAGCACGGGACGCCGCCGCGGCCATGACAGTACCCCCCCCCTTTGGCCTCCCCCTCTTTCTTGCCTGCAGGAACCCCTTGATGAGATCTTTATCCAGGATGTTAGCCTCGGGTTCCCAGGACCTCTCCTCCGGACCAAATCCTCTCCAGTCCACCAGGAAGAAACGTCTTCCTCTGACAGTTTTCATGGCCAGAATATCTTTAACAACGTAGACGTCGTCTGAGACGGCTTGTGGAACAGAGAACGGAGACTGATCGGAGAACCGGTTGAGGACCACAGGCTTCAAGAGGGAGACATGGAAGGCGTTCGGAATCCGCATAGTAGGGGGCAGGCGGAGTTTGTAGGTGACAGGGTTTATGCGTTTCAGCACCGAAAAAGGACCAAGGAATCGGGGACCCAACTTGTAGCTGGGAATCTTGAGTCGAACATATTTGGCCGAGAGCCAGACTTTGTCACCTGGGCGAAAATTTGTGGCAGGTCTCCTCTTCTTATCAGCCTGGTCCTTCATGCGTTCTGAGGCTTTGAGTAAGGACTGTCGAGTTTGTTCCCAGATCGACTGCAGGTCAGATAACAGCTCCTCCACGGCTGGGACCCCAGAGGATGGAGAGAGAGGCAGAGGAGGACGAGGATGATGCCCGTAGACCACATAGAAAGGAGACTTGCCTGTGGAACTCGAGTCCAGATGGTTATAGGAGAATTCCGCCCATGGAAGGAGGTCGGACCAGTTGTCTTGGCGGCTGGACACAAAATGCCGTAGGTAGTTACCCAGGATCTGATTGACTCTCTCCACTTGCCCGTTAGACTGGGGATGGTAGGCTGATGAGAAGTCCAGCTTTACTTGGAGCTGCGAGCAGAGGGCACGCCAAAACTTAGAGACAAATTGAGAGCCTCGGTCGGACACAATGTGAAGAGGAAGTCCATGCAGGCGGAAGATGTGTCGGAAGAACAACTGAGCCAGACGAGGAGCAGAGGGTAGGCCAGGAAGAGCCACGAAGTGAGCCATTTTAGAGAAGCGGTCCGTCACCACCCAAATAACAGTATTGCCCGCAGATGGTGGTAGGTCGGTGATGAAATCCATCCCAATGTGGTGCCAGGGATGGTCCGGGACTGGCAAGGGCAAAAGTAGGCCGGCAGGTCTTTGACGGGGAGACTTATTCCTGGCACAGACTGCACAGGAAGCCACAAAATCCTTGACATCCTGGAGGAGATTGGGCCACCAGTAGTGACGGGAGATCAATTGCCCAGTCTTTTGAGTTCCTGGATGCCCGGCCACCAAAGAGGAATGCCCCCACTTCAAGATGCGTCTACGGAGCGCGGGGCGCACATAAGTCTTCCCGGGGGGCAGTCTCTGCAGAGCAGAAGTAGCAACTGGTACTAGGCGGTCGGGAGGTATTATGTGACGAGGAGATTCCTCTTGCCCCATGACATCGGATGCTCGGGATAATGCATCGGCCTTTA
Source organism: Dendropsophus ebraccatus (assembly GCF_027789765.1). Taxonomy (NCBI): domain Eukaryota; kingdom Metazoa; phylum Chordata; class Amphibia; order Anura; family Hylidae; genus Dendropsophus; species Dendropsophus ebraccatus. Next base: position 23,470,281 of record NC_091468.1, read on the forward strand.
GGTTCCTCTCGGCTGGACGAAAATGGATGGTAAAGTTGAACCGAGAGAAGAAGAGAGACCACCTGGCCTGCCGGGGATTGAGGCGTTGAGCCGACTGGAGGTAGAGGAGGTTCTTGTGGTCCGTGTAGATGTTAACGGGGTGTTTAGCCCCCTCTAGTAGATGACGCCACTCCTCCAGTGCCAACTTAATGGCCAGGAGTTCACGGTCCCCAATAGTATAGTTCCTCTCGGCAGGGGAGAAAGTCCTAGAAAAGAACCCGCAGGTTCTGGTCTTGCCTGCTGTGTCCCTTTGCGAGAGAACGGCTCCTGCGCCCACAGAAGAAGCATCGACCTCGAGAGAAAACTGCCTGGAGACATCCGGGCGGACTAGGGCAGGAGCAGAGGCAAAGGCAGACTTGAGGCTATTGAAGGCTTGTTCGGCCTCTGGAGGCCAACGTCTGGGGTCCGCCTTCTTTTTAGTGAGAGCCACGATGGGTGCGACCAGGGTAGAAAAGTGAGGGATGAATTGCCGATAATAGTTGGCGAATCCAAGGAAACGCTGGATTGCTCTAAGTCCCACAGGGCGTGGCCATTGGAGGACAGCTGAGAGCTTGGCCGGGTCCATTTGTAGACCCTGGTCGGAGACGATATAGCCAAGAAATGGAAGACTGCGCTGATGGAAAACACACTTTTCAAGCTTGGCGTATAAATGGTTGGCCCGTAGTCTTCGGAGGACCTGACGCACTTGTGCCACATGAGTCTGCTGATCCGGGGAGAAGACCAAAATGTCGTCCAAATAGACAATGACGCAGACATAGAGGAGGTCTCGGAAGATGTCGTTCACGAATTCCTGGAAGACCGCTGGAGCATTACATAGGCCGAATGGCATGACCAGGTATTCGTAGTGCCCATCTCTGGTGTTGAAAGTGGTCTTCCATTCGTCTCCTTTACGAATACGGATCAAGTTATACGCTCCCCTGAGATCCAGCTTGGAGAAGATCTTAGCTCCACGAAGACGGTCGAATAGTTCAGGAATAAGTGGAAGAGGATAGCGGTTCTTAACAGTCACCTTATTCAAGCCCCGGTAGTCTATCCATGGGCGAAGGGAACCGTCCTTCTTCTGGACAAAGAAGAATCCTGCGCCAGCGGGAGACGTGGATTTACGAATAAAGCCCTTTTGTAAGTGCTCCCGGATGTAGGAGGACATGGCTTCAGTCTCGGGCACAGAGAGAGGGTATACCCGACCACGTGGAGGAGATGCCCCGGGAAGAAGGTCTATCGGGCAATCATAGACCCGATGGGGTGGTAGAGAGTCCGCCTCCTTGGCCGAGAAAACATCACCGAAATCTTGGTAGTCCTCTGGTAGACCGGCTAGAGGCTTGTCATTAGCAGGAGACCTCGTAGAGCACTTGGGTTGAGGAGATCTCAGACACCGGTTATGACAGTCCTGGCCCCAGCTGAGAACCTCCCCAGTTCTCCAGTCCAGCTTAGGGGCATGAAATTGCAGCCAAGGAAGGCCCAGCAGGATGTTAGAGGAGGAATGGCTCAACACATAGAAGGAGATCCTCTCCTGATGTAAGGCGCCCACCCGGAGGGCTAGGGGTGCCGTCTGGCAGTGCACAGTTTCGGTAAGAATCTCCCCCGTAACCGAAGAGATAGACCGGGGTTGGGCTAGCTGGATCACGGGTAGCCGCCATCTTTGGACCAAAGAAGCAGAGATGAAACTGCCAGCAGAGCCAGAGTCGATGAGGGCAGAAGTCTGGAAAACTTGCCCTGTAGGTGTCTGGATGGAGACGGGTATAGTCAACCTTGGAGAGGTGGCATTCACACCTAGGGAGGCCTCTCCCACCGGACCTAGGTGCGAGCGTTTCCCGGACGCTGAGGACGTTGGGGACATCTCTGCCGGTAGTGATCTGCACCACCGCAATAGAGACAGAGATTCAGCTCCATGCGGCGGGCTCTCTCATCAGTCGTCAGGCGAGCTCGTTCCACCTGCATAGGGACTTCTGGAGGCGACTGGAGTATGGGAGCAACGGGACTCTGGAACACCGGTGCCAGCCGAGGAAGGCGACGGGGCAGGCTCAGTCGTCGTTCCTGCCGGACCTCCTCCTCTCTCTCGGAAAACCGGTTGTCGACTCTGGTAGCCAGTAGGATAAGATCGTTTAGAGAAGGAGGAAGATCGCGGGCGGAGAGTACGTCTTTCACTCGGCTGGATAGACCCTTCTTGAAGGTGGCTATTAGGGCGGCCTCATTCCAGTCCAATTCAGCTGCCAGGGTGCGGAACTGGATGGCGTAGTCACCGACAGAGGAGCTCCCTTGTGAGAGGTTGAGAAGAGCAGTCTCGGCTGAGGTGGCATGGGCAGGTTCCTCAAAGACGGAGCGAAACTCGGCCAGGAAGGCCCGGAGATTGGCAGCAACAGGATCATCACGGTCCCACAGTGGCGTGGCCCAGGCCAGAGCTCTACCCTCCAATAGGCTGATGATAAAGGCCACTTTAGAGCGCTCGGTGGGAAACTGACTACTTAACAGTTCAATATGCATTGTGCATTGAGTCAGGAATCCCCTGCACAACTTGGGATCACCTCCATATTTATTCGGGAGGGCCAATCGGAGTCCCGAAGTGGTTGCAGGTGGTGGTGGGCGCTGGCCTGTAGTATGCTGCTGTAGGGCGGCAGTCAATTGCTGGATTTGCTGCGACTGCTGCTGGATCTGTTGAGCCTGTTGAGCGACCACTCTGGCGACGTCACGGAGATCAGGCACCTCGCCGGGATCCATGGTTGGAGCCTACTGTAACGCCCGGAGTAGTGGATCCACTGGACCGGCACCAGCGATGGCACAAACCTCACCAGGGAGCGGAGTCTAAGGGGCCGCTGGTTTTCACCAGAGCCCGCCGCAAGGCGGGATGGACTTGCTGCGGCAGGCGACCCCCAGGTCGCTACCCCTGGCTTGGTTGCTGGTGACGGCAGGCGAGGCGTGACAGGAGCAGGTACTGACAGTGGCGTGTAAGCGTACCGCAGGTGACAGGCTGAACACAGGAACAGCAGAGAGACGGGAAGCAGGAACCAGGGACTAGGAGTAGGGACTGGGTAGCGGACAGGAATCAGGAACAAGGACTAGGGACCAGGTAGCGGACAGGTATCAGGAACAAGGACTAGGGACCAGGTAGCGGACAGGTATCAGGAACAACAGGGAGCTGGGCCAAACGCTATGGGAAGCATGTAGAGGCTCCAACACAGGGGACAGGGCATGCTGGGATTTATAGGGAGTGATTGGGTGCAACTACCAATTAGGGGCGGACTGGCCCTTTAAATCTGAGACAGCCGGCGCGCGCGCGCCCTAGGAGGCGGGGACGCGCGCGCCGGCCGGCACAGACGGAAGGAGGAGCGGGACGAGGTGAGGCGCCCCCCGGGGCCGAACAGACAGCAGCGCCGGGTCCCTGCACCAGGACCCCGGCGGCTGCCTGAGCTGGATGGCGGTTGCGGCGGCGTCCCGGAGCACGGGACGCCGCCGCGGCCATGACAGCGTGAAACGTCATTCCGGGGTATAGGCGCCCGCCATTCCATCTGTCCTCCCTCCACCATGGATCTATCGGATTAAAGACTTTTGCTTGGAATATCGGTGAGTGCCCCAGTCTCTCTCTTCTCCCGTTGTCTCAATATAGTAGTTATATTCTTGTATATAGGAGCAGTATTATAGTAGTTATATTCTTGTATATAGGGAGCAGTATTATAGTAGTTATATTCTTGTACATAGGGACAGTATTATAGTAGTTATACGAATAGTAGAAAAGAAAGACTGGGGCACTCACCAGGGTTCCAAGCTATTCTTGTATATAGGAGCAGTATTATAGTAGTTATATTCTTGTATATAGGGAGCAGTATTATAGTAGTTATGGCTCAGGGAAGAAACAGAGTGCTGCACATCACACCCATGGCTGATACTAGTGCCGCTTGGCTAATACCCACATGACCAAAATTAGCAGGATATGCCTGTGCTCACATGTCTGGACCCTATGTCTTCCCCATTCTGTGAGAGCAGCAATGGTAAGTGTAATACCATATCCATACTTGTGTCGTTTGGGGGCAGCCTTCCCCGCCGGTGGTGCTGGCTGGGTTTTGGTGGGGCTTTTTGGGTCTGGTCCTGTGACATTGGGGTTGCAGGGCCGTTCCATGGCCTCCCTTCCCTGTACGTGCACGCTTTGCGGGGTTGGCGGTCGCTGACCGACACGGTGTGGAGTTAGCGTAGGGACCCGTGTGGACCAGAGGACCTGCGCGGTGGTACACGGGGCAATATGGCTTGATCAATTCATATACAGACACTCTGGTGTTGATTTTTAATATAGGCCTAGCGGCATTAGTATCAGCCATAGATGGGATGTGCAGCGGTTCCATTCTCTCCAGTTCGTGTATTATAGTAGTTATATTCTTGTATATAGGAGTAGTATTATAGTAGTTATATTCTTGTATATAGGAGCGGTATTATAGTAGTTATATTCTTGTATATAGGAGCAGTATTATAGTAGTTATATTCTTGTATATAGGAGTAGTATTATAGTAGTTATATTCTTGTATATAGGAGCGGTATTATAGTAGTTATATTCTTGTATATAGGAGCAGTATTATAGTAGTTATATTCTTGTACATAGGAGCAGTATTATATTAGTTATATTCTTGTATATAGGAGCAGTATTATAGTAGTTATATTCTTGTATATAGGGGCAGTATTATAGTAGTTATATTCTTGTATATAGGAGCAGTATTATAGTAGTTATGTACTGTTATGAGCCATATTCAACATGTCACCTATTGTTTTGTTTTTTCTGAAAGTGATGACTGGGGGGTTACTGACCTTAGGGTTCAGGTCAGAATCAGCTCAGTCAGTCATCACTTTCAGAAAAAACAAAACAATAGGTGACATGCTGAATATGGCTCATAACAGTAAACCCCAAGATTCCAATTGGCTGAGGCAAGCTTTACCTGCAGGGAACAAGAAGTGTAGGCAGTGCGGATACTGCAACTTCATGTATGATAAGCCTTACATTAAGCTTAATGGTACGGATATTACTGTAACAGAGTTCATCACATGTCAAAGTACCTATGTAGTGTACGTCATTTTCTGTCCGTGCATGTTTTTCTATGTTGGCAAAACTAAAAGGAAAATGTGGATCCGCTATAAAGAACATATGTATTCTGTCAGGACCGGCAAAGGTGTCCCGCGCCTAATTGAACATATACGCACGGTACACAAGGGAGATACTAACTGCGTTAAATATATGGGCTTGAAAAGGGTTAAAACCCCCACGGACGGCAGCGACTGGCATAGACGCTTACTGTCCAGAGAGGTCTATTGGATCTCAAAGCTGAATGCTGTTGGACCGCTCGGGCTTAACGAGCGCAATGATTATAACAACTGCCTATGATTTGTGTTTTTATTACTGTTTGTGTCACTGGTGATTTTGTGTTTACCTTGGTGAATGGTATTTAAACACTCCCCTCCCAGAGGTCAGGTGATTTCCCGGCAGGAAGAAGCGCCGATCAGGCGTGAAACGTCGTCCCGGGGGTGTGAGCGCCCGCTATCCATCTGTCCTCCCTCACCTTTGGATTGATGTCGCATTGAATTAAAGATATTCAGCTTGAACCATTGGGTGAGTGCCCCAGTCTCCTTTCTACAATTTCATTATAGTAGTTATATTCCTGTATATAGGAGCAGTATTATAGTAGTTATATTCCTATATATAGGAGGCAGTATTATAGTAGTTATATTCTAGTACATAAAGCAGAAATACTTACCTATTGTAATATTGGTACATATGTATTTATGTGATTTGTTATTTATCATTCCAGTGCATATAGCATGGTACACACTTCCTCTGTGACTTTATTATGTAACTCTGAGAGTTAATACATTACATGCAAGCGTGTCCTTGGCTAGTGAGGTAGGGTTGATATTGTGTCCCTCCTGAGGTCGTTCTTACATTCTGTATACAGTTTGTTTTTAGTCTGCTATTTCAATAAAGTATATTTTAATTTTACATTGGCATGTGCATCTTTTTTCTATTTTAGGCTTTTTTTCTTTGGTTATGATTAGAGATGAGCAAACCTTGAGCATGCTCGAGTCGATCCGAACACGAACTTTCGGCATTTGATTAGCGGTGGCTGCTGAACTTGGATAAAGCCCAAATCTATGTGGAAAACATGAAAATAGTCATTGGCTGTATCCATGTTTTCCAGACAACCTTAGAGCTTTATCCAAGTTCAGCAGCCCCCGCTAATCAAATGCGGAACGATCGGGTTCGGAAGGGCTCGAACTCGAACCCGAACCCGGTTCGCTCATCTCTAGTTATGATTATGTGGATTTTCTAAGACAGTGTACTGGCGCTCCTTGCACTTTATCTAGCCAGTGTGCACCTCCAATATTAGGTGGATACTTACCTATGGTAGCTAATCTTGGGTTATGATCTGCACTGGGTTATAATCTGCATTGGGTTATGAATTGCATTGGATTATCATCTGCACTGAAGTCTTTGTTACAGATTCTGACATGTATGTAATGTTGTGCTATTTTTCCAATGTAAAAAAAAAAGAAGAAACAATAACACTGGACAGATCACAACGTAATTAGGGGGTCCATTGGGTGTATACAACAAACCCACTTTTGCAGCCACCTCGGTATACTGTATCTATCTTTACAGAGGAGACATATGTTTTGCTAATGTGTTACGTTTGTCTACACTGGATACAATAGTAACAAGTTTTCAGCTGTGAATATTAGCATGCATTGTGTGACCATGAAAACTTTATGCATACAATAAAATAAACTGTTGCAGGAGTGGCCGGACATCCAATCTGATTCAGTCATGTGACTTGCGTCCTACATAAACATTCAATGGAAAATCTATTGTTCTATTAGTGCAGTGTTGACTCGGTGCCAACAGATTTCCGGATACATCTCGGAGCCTAGCGATATCACCGCGTAAGGTAAATACATTATAACAATAGTCTGCCAAAACTGAGCAAGTGGAAACACCTGAGCATAAAAGAGTTTCCACAATATTTTACACAGATCAACCCCTTAAGGCATATATAACCACATGGTATCTATATTAATAGTTCCCAGGCAGTTTTTCATAACCTACAACTCTCATCATGCCAATCATGTATGATAGGAGTTGTAGCTTTGCAGCAGTCAGAGGAGTACAGGTTGGAGATCATCTACAGATCCTATGGAAATCTAGGAATCCCCATGGTAACAGACTACAAACAAACCATTTGTAGTCTGACCTTCAGTCTGCCTTGCTTAAAGGGGCTATCCAGCGCTACAAAAACAAGGCCACTTTTCCCTACTGTTGTCTCCAGATTGGGTGGGGTTTTGAAACTCAGTTCCATTGAAGTAAATAGAGCTTAATTGCTAACAGCACCTGAACTGGAGACAACAGTAGGGGGAAAAGTGTCCATGTTTTTGTAGCGCTGGATAACCCCTTTAAAGCAAATCAGGTACATTTTCTTTAAGTGTAGCATATCAATAGAACGGTACTAACGCGGATAAACAGGCCGTGGTTGAAAAAAGGGACCGTGGCACTGACTTCCCCGCGCCTGCGCTGTTTTATTGATTTGCTGCACTTAAAGCGGATTTGCTTTAAAGTAGCAGTACACAAAATTTTTTAATTTGCTGGCGCATATACTGACCACAGTTGATTAGTGTCCCGCAGCGCGGCTTTCTTCCGGTCCCGCGGCATCATTCAAATCCAGTGCACGCTCACGTCATCTGCTCCTGTGACCCCTCTTCTGTCTCCTGTGATTGAACGCTGTAAGTCACGCTTTACAATGCATTCTCTATGGGAGAGCGTGACTTCCAGCGTTCAATCACAGGATACAAACGTGTGCTGCTCTGGTGGGGCAGGAGCCAGCATTCACAGCATCTTCGTGGGACATGCCTGGGGGGGGGTTAACTAGGCTACCAGGGACATGCCTGGGGGTGTTAACTAGGCTATCAGGGACATGCCTGGGGGGGTTAACTAGGCTACCAGGGACATCACTGGGGGGTTAAGTAGACTACAAGGGGCATCACTGGGGGTTAACTACAATAGCAGGGGCATTAGGGGAACAATACTTTGCCTTGCCCCGGGTGCTGCAAACCCACGCTACTAACTGCCGCCAGGGCCGTTTCTAGAAGCGGACGGGCCGCACGGGGAGCCGACAGCTAGGGGGCGCTGGTGGCACCCCCAGACTACACTTAGCTGCGCGCACCCACGGCTGGCCAGCCGCCCGCCTGCTAGCTCGCTCGCCCCATCACTTGCGCCTCTGAACAATCACCTCCCGTAACTCCGCCCCCGGACCACCTGGACCTCAGCCTCCGGAGCGCCCGTAGCTCCGCCCCCGGACCGCTCTGACCCAGCCGAGCACTCTGCACTTGCAGACATCTCCCTCCAGCAGCGCAATGACGTCATTTCACTGTGTTTGCTGGAGAGAGATGTGTGCAGGGGCGGCAGCGGCCTGCTCCTCGCAGGCTGGAGAAGAAGAGAAGAAGAGGAGAGAGGGACCCCTATGCCAGAAGAAGGTGAGTATAATGTTTTTTTTTTGTGTGTGTGTGTCTTTGCCAATGCAGGGGGAGCAGAGGGGATTATTACTATATTGGGGGAGGGGTATGACAATGGGGACAGCACAGGGGGGATTACAGGGGGTGGTCACTCAGCTTTCCCAGTATCCTGTATGTCAGTGTGATGGAGGTCACACAGCTTTCCCAGTATCCTGTATGTCAGTGTGATGGAGGTCACACAGCTTTCCCAGCATCCTGTATGTCAGTGTAATGGAGGTCACCCAGCTTTCCCAGTATCCTGTATGTCAGTGTGATGGAGGTCACCCAGTTTTCCCAGTATCCTGTATGTCAGTGTGTAATGGAGGTCACACAGCTTTCCCAGTATCCTGTATGTCAGTGTAATGGAGGTCACACAGCTCTCCCAGAATCCTGTATGTCAGTGTAATGGAGGTAACACAGCTCTCCCAGCATCCTGTATGTCAGTGTGATGGAGGTCATCCAGCTCTCCCAGTATCCTGTATGTCAGTGTGATGGAGGTCATTCAGCTCTCCCAGTATCCTGTATGTCAGTGTGATGGAGGTCACACAGCTTTCCCAGTATCCTGTATGTCAGTGTGATGGAGGTCACACAGCTTTCCCAGTATCCTGTATGTCAGTGTAATGGAGGTCATATCTTGCAGACTTTACTGCACCAAGCAGCAGAATTACTATAGTTTAGGAGCCTATAGGAGGGAAAAGGGAAAGAAGTTGCTGGATATGTGCGGAGCCTGAGATGTCTGTCTCGCAGGTTCTGAGGAGACGAATTGTAGCTGCAAGAAATCATCATGGTGGTCCAGTTGGAGAGGAGAAGGAAAATGGCGCCGCAGATCAAAGAAAACAGCACCTGTGAGTCCCTGTATGGTGATTTTGTATTTGGTTGAACATTATCTCTTAGGGGTGCAACACTACTCTATGCCATAATACACACACTGCTTCTTCCTAGTAACCCGAATCCTGATAAAAGCCCCCCTTCCTTCTCCAGGGCTGAATTGAGTGTGGTCGCGGGGGGGGGGGGGGCGTTGGGCACTTTTATCAAGATTCGCCCTGTTGCCAAAATGATCTAGAAACTGCCCTGACTGCCGCGCACAGTATGCGGCCCTCAAATGATTTTATTAATGCCCGACCGGCCCTCGATGTGGAAAAGGTTCCCCACCCCTGATGTAGAGGGCAGATAGAAGGTGGGATAACTGCAGGGTCAGAGTACAGAAAGTTTGTTGTCTGTTACCATGGAGACACATATCTGCATAGGTGCTGTAGGCCCTAAATGGTAGCTTTTAGGTTTTTATTAACCCTATTTGGTAAGTTGCTTTTTTTTGCATTTTTTGCATTATCGGAGAAAAAGAAACAATAGTTGTAAAAGTATACAAGTTCTATACCCCATGTTTTGCTGTATGTGAATGGCTGCCATGTGAGCTGTTTGCTCTGTGGTAGGAGAAGTAATTGACCTGAAGAAGACGGCTGAGCGCAGTCCTGGCCCATATCCCAGCAAGAGGCATAAACAGCATTTGTTTGGACAAGAACCATAAAATGTCACTGACTCGACCTTGTGGGTGTGAGGGAAACTTTTCTTGGAAACTGATGAGTCTTGATTCCAGACAACTGGTCACTACATGAAGCCAGGGCACGAGTATAATTCACACTTGTCTTGGATTGTCCGGGGGTCTCCTGAAATCTTCCACAATCCCAGCAAAGCAGTTCAATCCGCTGGTATTTGCCACTATGGGGAGCAGGTTACTTAAAGGGGTATTCCCCTCCAAATTATTTTTGCATTAATACATTGCCCACCCATAGCTTTCCATATTTCCAATATCAATTTATTATGGATTCTGCACAGTTTTGCTTTAATCTAGATGCATTCATCCCCACTAAATGCATAGAATCATCAAATCTCAACCCACTCAAACACCGCTCCCTGCTCTTGGCCCTAACCCTCCGTGTTGGGATTACATGTCTTGCGTCTCTTTAATGGGCTGGGTTAGCGCTTCTAGCCCAGTCCACTGAAGTGAAGGAGGACACTGAGACAGTGACAGCCGCTGCTGATCACTGTCTCCTTTCAGCAGCCCCCTCCCCGTCACCTGCACCGTGTGTCCCCCCCCCAAGCCCCGGAGCTCACCTGAGGTCACTCCAATCTGTGCCTCCCCCAGCACTCGCCTGCACTGTTCTCCCCCCTTCCCCACTGTGTGCCCCCGACCGTGCACCCCCCGGTGCACACCCGCAGCTTCCCCCCTGGTGCTCACCCCCCCCCCAGTGCTCACCCATGCACCCCCCCGTGCTTACCCGTGCCCCTTCCCCCCGTGCTCACACGAGCACACACCCCCCCCCGTGCTCACACGCGCCTCCCCCCCTGTGCTCACCCACGGCCCCCTGCCCCAACTCACTTTCTCAACCCTGCTGTCACTACCTCAACTCTGTTATGTCACTATCTCAACTCAGCTATGTCACTACCTCAACTCTTCTATGTCATTGCCTCAACTCTGCTATGTCACTGACTCAAATCTGCTATGTCACTGCCTCAACTCTGCTATGTCTTTTGGATTTTAGCTCTGCTACATCATGGACCAATCAGGCATAAGCATTACATGATGGGAGATGTAGTTTTCTGGCCAGCGTCATGTTGGATATAGATTGGCTTTTTAAAAAGCTATGGAACGGCATCAGCTAGAAAGACGGGAGACGGCTCAAAATACTCAGGGGGATTTGGTGAAAAAGACAAGCTAGGTTGGGGAGAATTAAATTTTTTTTAGCTCTTGGGGGAATACCCCTCTAACCAGTGTCCCCTCTAGGTACAATGTTATTAGTTTGAGGATGTTGAAAATATGGAACACTAGAAACTGGTTCTGAAGCCCCCAAAATATCATCCTAAAATGAGAAAAAAATTTAAATTTAAAGAAAAATAGCTAATATGGGTAAAACAAGTTCTTACATACAATACTCAGAAACAGCTATTGGAAGCTGTAAGTTACTTTATATGTACAGGACTGGAGTGTTTTCAGGGTCCTGAACAGATCACACCGGATCCCAGAAAAATAACATGAAGTCGCCTTCACCTGGTGCCCAAGAGAGTAACTTATCCTGGCCCAGGTAGAGAGCAGTACAGGACATGTAGTTTCACACTATACTGTAGAGAGGAGATAATAGACTTACACAGCAGTACAGGACATGTAGTTTCACATTATACTGTAGAGAGGAGATACTAGACACACACAGCAGTACAGGACATGTAGTATCACATTATACTGTAGAGAGGAGATACTAGACACACACCGCAGTACAGGACATGTAGTATCATACTATACTCTAGAGGAGATAGTAGACACACAGCAGTACAGGACATGTAGTATCACACCGTACTGTAGAGAGGAGATACTAGACACATACAGCAGTACAGGACATGTAGTATCACACTATACTGTAGAGAGGAGATACTAGACACACATTAGTACAGGACATATAGTATCACACTATACTGTAGAGAGGAGATACTAGACAAACACAGCAGTACAGGACATAAAGTATCACACTATACTGTAGGGAGGAGATACTAGAAACACACACAGCAGTACAGGACATGTAGTATCACACTATACTGTAGGGAGGAGATACTAGACCAGTGATGGCTAACCTTGACACTCCAGCTGTTGCAAAACTACAATTCCCATTATACCTGGGCAGCCAAATCCATATCTTTGGTTGTTCAGGCATGATGGAAATTTTAGTTTGGCAACAGCTGGAGTGTCAAGGTTAGCCATCACTGTACTAGACAGACAGCAGTACAGGACATGTAGTATCACTCTGTACTGTAGAGAGGAGATACCAGACACACAGCAGTACAGGACATGTAGTATCACACTATACTGAAGAGAGGAGATACTAGACACACAGCAGTACAGGACATGTAGTATCACACTATACTGTAGAGAGGAGATACTAGACTCACACCGCAGTACAGGACATGTAGTATCACACTGTACTGTAGAGAGGAGATACTAGACACACACAGCAGTACAGGACATGTAGTATCACTCTATACTGAAGAGAGGAGATACTAGACACACACAGCAGTACAGGACATGTAGTATCACACTATACTGAAGAGAGGAGATACTAGACACACACAGCAGTACAAGACATGTAGTATCACTAAATACTGTAGAGAGGCAATAAAAGAACATTGTATGCTGAAAATATTGTAACCTGAGGTCATTGTCTGTTAAGGGACCACTGTATTTTAGCTCTCATCACTTGTACTATATGCAGTGAGCTCCCCTTGTAGCATTCCTTCCAGTCTGACACAGTGCTCTCTGTTGCCACCTCTGTCCATGACAGGAACTGTGCAGAGAGCACTGTGTCAGAATGGAAAGAATAAACCACTTTCTGCAGGAAATACAGCAGCTGATAAGTACTGGAAGACTGAGGAAGAGTTGGACAGATGTTTGTAATGATACAGGAAGTTTGCCAAATGTCCAATACTCCCTGTCTGATGAAACTGCTGCTAATATTTCCATTGAGAAGTGTGAAGAAATCAGCCTGTCTGACAATATTCCTGCCACTGCAATCCCCCTCTAACCTTCATGACTTTTCTTGAATTGCAGAATTACAGTGGATATATTTAACCCCTTCAGCCCTGAACCATGTTTTGCAGTAATGTAATGTTACTATGAAGTTTTCTTTTTTCATTGTATCACCAAGCACCACGAAAACTGCAGACTAGGGCGATCAGTGGGAATAATGTAAAGCAATGAAAGAAAATTCTACCATGAGAAGTATCTGAGCTGAGAGTATGGAGGAAGTTGTGATTACTAAGGTTAACATTCTGCAGAAAGGGCTGAGATCCAGAGTTACAGGGGAGGCAGAAATACCGACATAGCTCAGATTATTGTATCAAGCCATAAAGGTGCAGTTTGTTTGTATTTTTAAACAGAAATTCTCTTGCCTCTACACTATTCCTATTTGTTTCCTTCACATAGAAGTCTTGATCTCAAATAAACCAATAGATTCTGTCCAAGATAGGAGGCAAGGATATAATTACTATAATACTGCTCCTATGTACAAGAATATAATTACTATAATACTGCTCCTATATACAAGAATATAACTACTATAATACTGCTCCTATATACAAGAATATGACTACTATAATACTGCTCCTATATACAAGAATATGACTACTATAATACTGCTCCTATATACAAGAATATAACTACTATAATACTGCCCCTATATACAAAAATATAACTACTATAATACTGCTCCTATATACAAGAATATAACTACTATAATACTGCCCCTATATACAAGACTATAACTACTATAATACTGCTCCTATATACAGGAATATAACTACTATAATACTGTTCCTATATACAAGAAAATAACTACTATAATACTGCTCCCTATATACAAGAATATAACTACTATAATACTGCTCCTATATACAAGAATATAACTACTATAATACTGCTCCTATGTACAAGAATATAACTACTATAATACTGCTCCTATATACAAGAATATAACTACTATAATACTGCCCCTATATGCAAAAATATAACTACTATAATACTGCTCCTATATACAAGAATATAACTACTATAATACTGCTCATATATACAAGAATATAACTACTGTAATACTGCCCCTATATACAAGAATATAACTACTATAATACTGCTCCTATATACAGGAATATAACTACTATAATACTGTTCCTATATACAAGAATATAACTACTATAATACTGCTCCCTATATACAAGAATATAACTACTATAATACTGCTCCTATATACAAGAATATAACTACTATAATACTGCTCCTATGTACAAGAATATAACTACTATAATACTGCCCCTATATACAAGACTATAACTACTATAATACTGCTCCTATATACAAGAAAATAACTACTATAATACTGCTCCTATATACAAGAATATAACTACTATAATACTGCCCCGTATATACAATAATATAACTACAATAATATGTGTATCAGCTGCAGGAACACTACTGAGAATCCTCACAATATGTTTAGGTCTCGGGCGCAGTTCTTGCATGTATTGGAAGATTCCGGGTAAGAAGAACAAGAGATTCTCGATCTTTTCCCCACAGCAGCAGCCCCGGTGGGAAGCTTATGGTTAACCAAGTAATGAATCACGCCGCCTGCATGTAAGTTGGCAGCAAGAGGTCATTATGAAACTGTGGAGTAGCTATTTGCAGTGTGATAAGAGGATGGCAGTGAGGATGTTGAACTTAGATTCATGGGGACACAAAGTCTTCGGTATTATTTCTAGTGTACATTACTGGGTGTAAAGCGCTCCTCTTATACAGGTTATACGGTATGTCAATTTTTAACTTTATATTGCTGTTACTGTAACCCAGAGCTGTAGCCACAATTTTGTTAGTTGTGTTTGGAAACAGTCAGCAAGTTTGTCATCAGACCCCCAACCCAAGAGAAAGGAATACTGGGAGATTTCAGCTCTGAGGCCTGCAGAATTGTAAACAGTTGTGTTACACTTTCAGTAACAATTGAAACTGCCTTTGTACCTAATTCTACCAAAACCAGTACAGGTGGCTAAAGTCCTTAAAGTGTCACTGTCGTTTTTGGGGTTTTTTTTCCGCAGAAATCAATAGTACAGGCGATATTAAGAAACTTTGTAATTGGGTTTATTAGGCAAATATGCCATTATCTGCATTCAAAAAGACTTTCCCCAGGCCCCCCCCCTACTCTCTCTCATTCACTGCTCATTATCAGGAAATCTCGACTCTTTTTCATCAGTTGGGCCCTGTGTAACCTATGGAGAGGGGAGGGGGGAGGAGGGAGATTAGTCACCAGCAGATAACAAAGGATTAGACAGTGGGAGCTGGGTAAAAGCCTGTATTCAGAGGTTAGAGAGGTCAGTGCTGACTTCAGAGGAGATAGCCTGGTGATGTAGCTGTAAAATAACTCTTTGTAGTCCGGTTTTGGTGCCTCATCTCCCTCCACCCCTCCTCTCTCCATAGACAACCATGAAGATGGGGGGAGAGCTTCAAATTGCTTTTTCATGATAAAAATGCATTTTTCAGCTAATAAACACAATTACAAAGTTTCTTAAAATCGCCTGTACTACTCTGAACCGCCGCAGTCCCGGGTGCCGCATGTAGCCCAGGGCCACAGCTATTAGCGGGCACGGTCTGATCACCGTGCCCGCTAATAAAGTGATCAGATGCAGCTGTCAAAGTTCTGCCCATCCGTGGTGGTCTAGTGGCGGAGATCGCCCCCCGGGACGTTGTCCCGGAGGAGCGATCCCCGTATCTTCACCCGGCCGGGGTCTGCGCTGTAATGGCACTGATCCTGGCTCCGCACTCCAATGCTTTCGGCTGCAGCAGCCGAAAACAATCCAGTGCTTATCTCATTGATCTATGCTGTATATCTATACAGCATAGATCTCAATGAGAGATCAGTGTGCTTATACTAGAAGTCCCCCAGGGGGAATAACCCTAACCCCAGGGGGAATAACCCTAACCCCATAGGGAATAACCCTAACCCCAGGGGAAATAACCCTAACCCCAGGGGGGAAAAACCCTAATCCCAGAGGGAATAACCCTAACCCCAGGGGAAATAGCCCTAACCCCAGGGGGGGAATAACCCTAACCCCAGGGTGAATAACCCTAACCCCAGGGGGGGAATAACCGTAACCCCAGGGGGGAATAACCCTAACCCCAGGGGGGGAATAACCCTAACCCCAGGGGAAATAACCCTAACCCCAGGGGGGGAATAACTCTAACCCCAGGGGGAAATAACCCTAACCCCAGGGGGGAATAACCCTAACCCCAGGGGGGCTTCTAGTATAAGTGTAAAAAAAAAAAAAAGTGTCATTATTAATAAAAAAAAAAAAAAACTCCCCTAATAAAAGTTTGAATCACCCCCCTTTTCCCATGTTATAAATAAAAATAAACAAATAAATTAACATGTTTGGTATCGCCACATGCATAATCGACCGAATTATTAATTCATCATATTCCTAATCTCATACGGTAAACGGTGTAAGCACAAAAAAATTCCAAAGTTCAAAATTGCGCATTTTTGGTGGCATCAAATCCAGAAAAATTGTAACAAAAAGCGATAAAAAAGTCACATATGCGCAATCAAGGCACCGATAGAAAGAACACATCATGGCGCAAAAAATGACACCTCATAGCCCAAATGATAAAAGTGCTATAAGCCTGGGAATAGAGCGATTTTAAGGAACATATATTTGTTAACAATGGTTTGAATATTTTACAGGCCATCAGATAAAAGAAAAGTTATACATGCTATATATCGTTGTAATCGTAATGACTTGAGGAACATATATAACAAGTCAGTTTTACCCCCCAAATAAACACAATGCGTTTTTTTTTTTTTGTTTTTTTTCAATTTCACCACACTTCTGCAGTGTACTTTATGCAAAAATTCTGCCTGTTATTGCAAAGTACAAATAGTGGTGCAAAAAAATAAGGGCTCATGTGGGTCTCTAGGTGAAAAAATGCAACTGCTATGGCCTTTTAGGCACAAGGAGGAAAAAAACAGATGTGCAAAAATCTAATTTGGCCTGGTCCTTAAGGGGTTAAGGGTATATCCACGTTGTCCATTGTACAGCAGCTCCCTACAAAATGTAATTGATGACTGTCATGTTTGATGACAAACATGGCGGCACAGTTTGCAGAGAGTGAAGAGTGTTTGGGTGTTCACAGCGGGATGACCGCAACTGGAGGTGGTGAAATCAGGAAGTGTTGCACTATAATCCAGGTCAAGTAACATTTCCTTATGCTCCTCATACTGCAAGTCCCCGATGACATGAACAAGCGGGCGTATCAGGTCACATAGTGGTCTCCAGACTGTCACCCTCCAGCTGTTGTGCACTAACCACAACCTAGTTTGTGCAATGTTTTGATGCATCTTTTTGTATAGTATGGCAGTATTATTTATGAGTCCCTTTTGGTGTTATTAGTTTTGTGTACAATATGGCAGCATAATTTACCAGAGCTGTATGGTTGTATTAGTTCTGTATACGGGCTGCTTCATTTATAAGTACTATATAGTGGTATTAGTTATGTGTACAGTATGGCAGCAGCATTTACCAGAGCTGTAGGGTGGTATTAGTTCTGTATACAGGGCGGCTGCTTAAGTACGGTATAGTAGTATTAGTTATGTTTACAGTATGGCAGCATCATTTACCAGAGCTGTATGGTCGTATTAGTTCTGCATACGGGCTGCTTCATTTATAAGTACTATATAGTGGTATTAGTTATGTGTACAGTATGGCAGCAGCATTTGCCAGAGCTGTAGGGGGATATTAGTACTGTATACAGGGCGGCTGCATAAGTACGGTATAGTAGTATTAGTTATGTTTACAGTATAGCAGCATCATTTAGCAGAGCGATATGGTGGTATTAGCTCTTTATACAGGGTGGCTGCATCTTTTATAAGTACTATATAGTGGTATTAGTTCTGTGTATAATATGGCAGCATCATTTATGAGTTCTTTATGGTGGTATTACTTTTGTGCACCGTATAAAGCAGCATTATTTATGAGTACTATATAATGGTATTAGTTCTATGTACAGTATGGCAGCATCATTTATGGTCACTAACAATGTTCATTGTTTAAGAGACACTGACTGTACCTGTCAAGTTTACTTGTTCTATGTTGCCAATATTAGCTGTATAACTTTCTGCCTGTTATTGTGGGGGTTTCCGGGTACCCCAGGCTGATTAGTACCTGCTCTATCTTGGCCACTACCTGGTGTCTGCAAACTGCAAACATTATAAAATTCCAACAAACAACCTGAAGAAGGAGCAAAGAATGAGGATGGGATGCTATAGGAAATGCACAACACAGCATTTACCACTGTAAGGCCTGTTCTCTGGAATAACAGCTCATTATATCCATTCAGATGAAGAGATGAATCACATTATACAATGATTTGGAAAATATCAATGTGTTATTATTGTAAAATTTGTAAGCCTGAACTATGTCTGCAGTGTGGCCCCTGGGGCATTATCCTGCTGACCGCTGCCAATAGGGGGTCCCGCCACTGCACAAGACCCCATATACAACAAGCTGCTATGTCCTGTGTGAATCATAGACAGCAGGAAGTTTTTCAGCAATTTACTCCTGGGATCGGAGCAGGCTCTCCCTATACATTAATAAACCTTGGCCCCATGACTCTGTCAACTGTCACTGGTCGTCCTTCCTTGGGCACTTTTGTCAGTACTGACCACGACATATCTGGGACCCTTCACATGACCGTCGGCTTAGGAGATGATCTAAGAGATGATCTGCATCATTTATAAGTACTATATAAAATGGTATTAATTATGTGTACAGTATGGCTGTATCAGTTTTACCAGTACAGCATGGTGGTATTAGTTCTGTGTACTGCGCACCGTAGAGCAGCAATATTTATGAGTACTATATAGTGGTATTAGCGTTGTGTATAGTATGGCAACATCATTTATGAGTTCTTTATGATGGTATTAGATGGGAGGGTGAGTGGGGGAGGGGAATGGTCTGCATAGCTTGGCCTACAGCACTGTACTCTGACCCAGGAAGTTTCCCTCACCTTCCAAATCATGGCAGATCCACTTCAGGCTGGGGCTTACATCAGGGGACAGGACTGTGGAGGTAATCTCTTCACAGCTGTAACCCCTCTCTCCCTGGCCAGAGAGTGCATTTATGTGCCCACATCTGCCCTGCCCATTCCTTCATGCTCCCTGCAGTCTCTGTCAGTCCTTGTGTTTGCCATCCTCTTCATTGCTGCTATAATGTGCCAGCACTCACACTCAGCTATACACACTGCTGCCATACTAAGCCTGCACCTACTCAGCTATAAACACTACTGTTATAATGTGCCTGCACTCACACTCAGTTTTACACACTGCTGCTATAATGTGCCTGCACTCACACTCAGCTTTACACACTGCGGCTATAACGTGCCTGCACTCACACTTAGCCATTCACACTGCTGTATAGAAAAGTTTCTGTCACTGTCCTTCTGCACAGGTCTGTGATTCTCACTTCCTGATTGGTCCATGCTGAACACACACCCCTTCTCCATTGCTGTCATGTGACCACACAGACCTCTGACAGCAGCCCTGCTTCTCTATTCTAGCCTGTTGTACTACGCTACTGCATTATGGGGATCTGCAGTTCCATGCTGTATCTACAAACTGGTCGTCCTTCCTTGGACACTTTTGGTCGGTACTGACCACTACATACCGGGGGCGCCCCAAAAGACCTGCTGCTCTGGAGATGATCTGTCCCCGGAGTCTGCACATCACTAGTCAGTCCTGGTCATGGTGTTTCACTGTTTTGTACTAAATCTTTATACCCATCTACCTCAGGAAATGTGTCTACTATGTGCAGCTATCTGTGCTATACTTATTGTGCTATATTGTGATATATTGGCACCATTTTGGCCAATATGTGTGATATCCAGAGCGCATGACACATGATACCTGCGGGAAAATATAAAGTGTGAACAAAAAGGTGAAAAAGTGGCCATTAATATCCCCAAATAAACATCACCCTCCAACCGGCTCCACTAGTTCTGTCACTATTCCCGGGGCAGGGCTCCACCCCCAGCTCCACTCCATCTAGCCGTCACAGTATTAGCTCAGGGTGGTGCTCGGCATTATCTGTGTTGTTGTGCCACGTCCCCGCAGTTGCTTATCATACACGAGGCGCCGACCAAAGAGAACTTCAAGTGAATGAACTGAATTATGGAGCCGTAAGGTGACCCAGCTCCACCTAAACCTGCTGTGATCACCACTGCAACTGCAGGAAACCCTCATAATAAAATATCATAGAAAAAAAAATGATCACACAAGATGCCAAACAGCACATGTGTGCCATGTATTGCTCTGGACTGTAGCAGTCACTGTGAAAGTCAATCTGGTAGTGCTGCAAAATGTTGCAATGTAGCCTGATCAATATTGTAAACAAGAGAAAATCTGCTAGATCAGTGCATGTTTACTGG
Organism: Dendropsophus ebraccatus; assembly: GCF_027789765.1. Classification (NCBI taxonomy): domain Eukaryota; kingdom Metazoa; phylum Chordata; class Amphibia; order Anura; family Hylidae; genus Dendropsophus; species Dendropsophus ebraccatus. The sequence continues at coordinate 23,490,835 of NC_091468.1, forward strand.
GCCTATTGCATGGCCTGATAATCGTTTTGCAAGAGCTGCACAGACATCGTTAGCGATGTCCATGCAACCCATGATGAAACAGTTAGGGGGAGATTTATCAAACATGGTGTAAAGTGAAACTGGCTCAGGGTCCATTTACACAGACAGATTATCTGACAGATTATCTGCCAAAGATTTGAAGCCAAAGCCAGGAATGGATTAGAAAAGAGGAGTAATCTCAGTCTTTCCTTTATGACCTGATCTCTGTTTATAGTCTGTTTCTGGCTTTGGCTTCAAATCTTTGGCAGATAATCTGTCAGATAATCTTTCTGTGTAAATGGGCCCTCAGTTGCCCCTAGCAACCAATCAGATTCCACCTTTCATTCCTCACAGACACTTTGGAAAATGTAAGGTGGAATCTGATTGGTTGCTAGGGGCAACTGAGCCAGTTTCACTTTACACCATGTTTGATAAATCTCCCCCTTTATACATTACCCATTCATGCCCCTGGTCTTTTGCTGCCTTCTGCATGCGTCCCGGCGCAGCAGCTGCAGCTTCAGATCTGCCTCAGCCAATCACTGGCCATGTTCAGTCCTTCAGTCGTCAGCCATTGGCTGTGCATTGCTATTACATGTAGAAATGCGCAGTCGGTGGCCGATGATTTTAGGTCTAGACCTAAAGAAGCGATGATTGTTTCATTGGCTGATCGTTGTCTCTATTACTCGGAGGGATAATCGACCGAATCAGGCCAACTCACCCGATTATTGCTCTATGTGAAGGTGCGTTTACACAAAACGATAATTGGCCCGATCGTACGATTAACGATGTCGGAGTAACAATTTTTTTTCATAACGATCAGCGTTTAGACGGTATGATATATCGTACGGAAAATCGTTTTGCGTTTGTTTTGCGATCGCTTAAGCCTATCTCACACATTGGTTAAATCAGCGAACAACTGTTCACACGGAACGATCTGCGAATTTTTTGCGAACGTGGAAAGATCAAAATAAACGATTTCTCGTTCGGCGTTTGATCGTTAGCTGCGTTTACACGTACGATTATTGTTCGAATTAGATCGTTATCGCGCAAATTCGCACGATAATTGTTACGTGTAAACGCACCTTAATAGGGCCCTTAGATTCTCTTTGTTACTTATAGCAACCAATCACAGCTCAGCTTTCTTGCTTCATAAATACAAAATACAGAATATGGAAATACAAAGTCCCATTGACATCAATAGCAAGGGCTGGACTGGGTATCTGGCAGAGAGGCCTCTGTACTGAGTGGGCCAGTCTCCTCTTTCTCTACACTAAGCTCTGTGCACTTCCACATCACTGGCTACAGAAGGCTGTGAGGTGCAGACATGAGCGGGCAGGGGAAGATCCAGCTCTATCACTACACATCAGCAGGTAGGAACCTTTAGTTCCACTTTAAAGGGGTACTCCAGCAGTTTTTTTTTTCATATAAACTGGCGACAGAAAGTACCAGAGATTTATTGTTTACTTCTATTCAAAAATCTTCAGTCTTTCAGTACTTATCAGCTGCTGTATGCCCTTCAGGAAGTGGTGTTTTCTTTCCAGTCTAAAGAGCAGGAGAGGTTTTCTATGAGGATTTGCTACTGCTGGACAGTTCCTGCCATGGACAGAGGTGGCAGCAGAGAGCACTGTGTCAGACTGGAAAGAATATATCACCTCCTGCAGGACATACAGCAGCTGATAAATACTGGGAGACTTGAGATTTTTAAATAGAAGTAAAAAACATTTTTTCTGGAGTACCCCTTTAACATAAACCAGACAGCAAGTGGGCCTCTGTGTTTTCCAATGCCAGGGCTGAATTTCAGTCCCAGTCCAGCCCTGTCCACCACAGATGGCGGATCTGTGGACAAGGAAAATCCACATGGGACCACAGTACCAGCAAAGTAGACGTTATGTTTGGCATCTAATCTATCTCTGACCACTGAGACCCCCACCGATCAGGAGAATGGAGGTCAACGGACCCTGAATGAATGAATGGAGCAGCCGCGTGCGTACTGGACCACGGCTCCATTCATTCTCTAAGGGTCATCGAAACATGGCTGAGAGTTGGACTTTGCCATCTTCAGATGTAGAGTGAACATAGCAATGGTTGAGCATGAGTGTGGTAGACACATCAGCACCTCAAGTATCTTAAAGGGGTTGTCCAGGCTTAGAAAAACATGGCTGCTTATTACCAGCATTTCACCTGTGCTTAGTTTGGGTGTAACTGTGCAGTTCAGATCAATTGAACAGGGCTGATTTGTAATACAGAGGTCGTGCTGTGATTATACAAGAAAGTATATGTGATTTTCATTAGCCCTGGAAACCCCCTTTAATGAACATGTCCACATTTTCCCCCAGGTCTCTCAGGACCATGCTGACACTCTCCCTGCCCCCACTGTGCCCATGTTTTGGCGCTGAGTGACCCCCCTGCAGAGATCTCAGCGTTTTTTTTTATCAGCACTGACATATTGCAGGCGGTGACAACTTTTTCTTGTTATTGCGGACACCTGGGGAGGTCTACAGACGCCGCGCTCTGATTGGCTGCCACACTTGTTATTGCTCTCGCGCCCGACACACCCATGGCAGCTGTCCGAGAAGGTGATTGGCTGAGGCGCAGACGCACACGCTATGAGCATGCTTCGTGACCGGCAGCGGGTTTGACCAATCGTTGCGCAGATAAGATTTTAGGCGTCCAATAGGGGCGGAGGGCGAGAGAGAAGGGGGCGGTGCCGCGTTGGAGGCTTGGTGCGCGCTGCTGGTAAACAGTGAGGACCTCGTGTCAGAGAGGAAAGGACGGGAGAAGAGGAGGCTGGAGCCGGGGCCTGCTGGTGTGCACGGCGCTGTACGTACTGCATAGGGTATACTATCACCTGCATGTCATATAGGGCTGCTAGACGGGAAACTACAACTCCCAGCATGCTCTGACAGCCGAAGGCTGTCAGGGCATGCTGGGAGTTGTAGTTTCACGCTCACCAGAGCATTATTGATACATTATTGTTACAAGGGAGGGAAGGAGCAGCAGATATTCAGTGCCTACCTATATACTGTATAGACAAGGAAACTTCATAGGAAACGTGCAGAAAAACTTATTACAGAATCCTGTCTGATCCACAGATCCTGGATGACTTCTGGCAGAAACTGCTTAGTGTGAATAATAGTTATTTATATGTTACATTAAATTTAAATGTAACTTGCAGCATTGTAGTAAAGCATGTCCTATGTATAGATCTGGAGATACAGGGCAACTGCAGTGCAGAAACAGCGCCACACCTATCCTCAGGTTGGGCCTGGAATTGCAGCACCTTTGAACTGAATGCGTCCGTCTCATTGTAATCTTGCACCCAAACTTCTGCATAAAGATATGTGGATTGTAGTGTTGCTGAAGCAACCATGTGGGGTTGGTGCACAGGACCCATTCTGGTTAATGGGGTTCTTGCACTAGTCGCACTGGGTGTCGTTCAGGTGTGGGGTTGTCTCTATGCTCATCCTGAAGTTTGGGCAGGAGATTACTGTTGCACTGCACTGAATGGGGCCGAGATGCAATACCGAGCATGACCTGTAGACAGGTGTGGTGCTGTTTTTGGAAGGAAGCGGATATGTTGACACTGATTAAAGGGATTATCCCAAGCTTAAGTGTTCTCTTATCCACAGTATAGGTGATAAATGGAGAGGAGATGTCCCCTGAGTAAATGGAGTGGCAGTGTGCATGGGGATTTCCCAATACTGCTGAGTGCTATGCTGTTTGTTAGTCCCATAGGCAGTATATAGATGCCCAAGCATGCATGTTCCTATTCTATTGGGGTCAGTTGACCTCATGATTAAAGGGGTTATCCAGCGCTACAAAAACATGACCACTCTTCCCCCCCCCCCCCCCTCTCTTGTCTCCAGTTCAGGTGCGGTTTGCAATTAAGCTCCATTTATTTCAATGGAACTGAGTCTCAAACCCCACCCAATCTGGAGACAAGAGAGGGGGGAAAAGTGGCCATGTTTTTGTAGCAGTGGATAACCTCTTTAAGGGGGGTCCCAGTGGTCAGAATCCCCCCCCCAATAGGATACTTGGCAGCACCCTCATAATTTTCTTAAGACTATTACTATATCTTATGTGCATTTGCCTGTGTATTGACTATATCACTGTCAATCACTGTGTAAAACTCATGCATAATCTCCAACCTTAGGATTTCCAGCTGCTGCAAGAACTACAACTCCCACCATGCAGTTTTATGTCGGCTGGAAACAAATGAATTATAGGGACAGAATTCCTTGCAGTTGACGACCACCGGTGCACAGATACATTTCTTTCTCCATATAAGCCTGGGGTGTTAAACTCCTGTCCCTCCAGCTGTTGCAAAATTACAATTCCTATCATGCCTGTAAGTCAGAACCAAAGCTATAGCTGTCCAGGCATGATGGGAACTGTAGTCTTGTCTGGGAGGGGGGCATTTTTCTATATTGTAATAATTGCATGGTAGTTCTCCAGCCATAGCAAAACTACAACATAATCAGCTGTCAGCGCATGCTGGGAGTTGTAGTATTGCCACAGCTGGAGAGTCCCAGGCAGGAACCCTGCTGTGTGATGATGGAGCACAGCGGGCCTCTCTGTAAGGTATAGGGCGACCTTCTTGTGCTTGTTGATGTTTTTTTGCTCTTTTCTTCTTCGCTCTTACAAGTTGGTTGCACAAGGTTGGGCTGCTGGGAAGTTTTCCTCTGACTTGGCACAAACTCCCTGAGCTGAAGGGAGTGTTGTGAATCTAGGACGCTCCATTGTCTGGTGCCCTGGGACTTTGTGTTGCAGATCCTTCCTTCGCACTGTTATAGGTGAATATAAATGATGTGACATCATTGGGGGGGGTTGTTTATTCCGCTCTGGTCCTACTGGTGGTGCCCTCCTGTGCCAGCTCCTGGGTTACTGCCGCTGAATGCCCTGTCATTATGACCTTGGCAGAGTGACCCTATTTATGAGGAGCTCAGGGGCACACAGAGTACATTGTCAGCTCTGGGTCTGAATGCTAAGTGCTAGATGTAGAATTGTGCTGGACATAAAACTACACAATAATTGGTGTACCTGTCACTCACACTACACCTGTCATACATGTCTGCCAAAACATAGTACCAGTCTGTTATACATTTACCAAAATGGTGCAACATTTTTCTTATTTAAATTTTATTATCACTGTTTTAGAATTCTATTTTTTCCATTTGCAGTTTTGTGCTTGCTGTCAGTGAATGGAACACCTCTTACCTGGATATAGAAACTGAAACCTATACAGATGTCAAGCTTTCATTTTTTTTAAAGTATAGGCTTGCCATCAGTGAATGGCAACATCCAGGGCAATCCAATTGACCTGACTGTATACTTCTCCCAGCTGAGGGTTTTGTTAGTTTTCTGTCTACCATGGATGTCCAACCTGAGGCCGTCCTGCTGTTACAAAACTACAATTCCCATTAGGGAGTTGAATTTTTCAGCAGCTGCAGATTTGCCACAGCAGCACGTGACAGTAGTAAAATTACAAATATGTCGATTAATGACCCCCCAACTTGTGCCCCTCCAGCTGTTGCCGGACTACAACCCCCAGCATGCCTAGACAGTAGAGCTGGAGGGCCGAAGTTCTCCGGCCCTGGTCTAGATTAATACTTGTATAGAACCACCGGCTTTGAAAGGTCAGGATGGATTTTTATCCTTTAGAGGTTACCATTTACTGACCGCAAACAAACCTTTGAAGAAAAAAAAAAAAGCTTGCCGTATCTAGCAGAAGTAGTAGTTCTTGCTGTTAGTGCTGTGCTGCATTGCTGAGTATTGCAAAAAACATTGTTTTCCTAAAGGGAAAAAATTGGTGTTACATTTTTTTTTTATGGCCATAATGTGTTTTTTTTAACTCCATGTACTTAGTTTCCTGTCCAGAATATAGTGAAAGTCAATTGAATTTGCAGAGAAGATCTCGGCAAAAAGGGAAGGAAGAACTATTACATCACTTGCCTGACACTTAAAGCAGAATGGCTATAACACACCGGGAGGGTTGTCAATAATACTGCATGTAAGCACTATAGGCAATGGTGTGCCTGAGCTTACACTCTTATGGTGGTGCCAAAATTATGCCCCCCCCCCATGTGTTCTTTGTGGTGTGTGATACATTGTTTCTTCCTATGATTCAGCCGGGGGGATATAACACTATAGAAGTTCTGCTTTTTATGGTGCTGCACTCCTCTTCTATGGGTCGGGGAGGTCCTGGCTGTGAGGAGGAGTTTGGGAGGACTGGTTCTCCCCTTATTTTACGCCTTGCTCCCCTGGTCGTGTCTGCCCCTTGTTGTTCCATTTTCTGGTTGCTGCCGGCTGCTTCTTCCAGGTCTGTATTGTTGTTGTTGGCCGGCTGCCGCTTATAGCTTGTAAATGTCTCTGCTTGTTGGGATGAGAGCAGCGAGTGTTACAGTGTGCACCGGGGACCAGATTTACTTCCTTAAAGAAACACAACAGCTTTATTGTGGGTACAGTGGTGGCAGTGATGTGTGCTATTATATAGTAATGTGTGTATTTTACCTCATTATTTTTGTTATGCCGAATGTATCATGTTGTAAATCTTTATTTTTTATTTTTTAGAGAGAGATATAGATAGGTATTTTTTTTTCTGTTTGAGCTGCCAAGAGAAGTGAGAGAAGAAGCAGCAATGGCACGTGGTAGTTTAGCAGTTGTCAAGCTGCTATAATACTGTCCCCTATCTACAAGAATATAACTACTATAAAACTGCACCTATATACAAGAATATAACTACTATAATACTGCTCCTATATACAAGAATATAACTACTATAATACTGCTCCTATATACAAGAATATAACTACTATAATACTGCTCCTATATACAAGAATATAACTACTATAATACTGCCCCTATATACAAGAATATAACTACTATAATACTGCTCCTATATACAAGAATATAACTACTATAACACTGCCTCCTATATACAAGAATATAACTACTATAACACTGTACCTTTTCTGCAGTAATATAAGAATATCTCTAATCTTGGCACTTGGCTCCAGATCTGTCATAAGGATTTTCTTGTCACTTTGTTGAATTATTCTGGTGCCAAAGATCACATTTTAGGATAATAAGACGTCACCTGAACCCTTTGCATCTGACTCTCTGGGCTGCAGCCCTAAGGAGTCCTGAGAAACGTACATACAGCCATAGTTTGCAGGTAATTTAAACCAATTAAAAAATTAGTAAATTGCGAAATGTTGTCAGGGCATGATGGGAGTTGTAGTTTTGCCGCAGCTTTAAGGCTACTATTATACTGATGGTGAGTATAAATCCCACTGACTTACCTACCTATCCGCTGCATGAGACTCACTCTTGGCTTCAAGGCACAAGTTGGTTGTGTTACTAAATTTGATGTTAATTTGGCCTGGGGTTATTCTGGTCACATGATGATATTTCCAGACTTTTATCGTGGTCGCTACAGTTCCAGTATCATTGTCCCTATCCATGCCCGCTACTTCCTATAATGTGTCATGTGATCTGTCTTTCTGTATTCCGATTCAAGTTGTTCTTTAAATAGCCCATAATTGAATAATTCCTAAATAATCTGATAGACTTTGGCCGATGAGAAGCTGCGTAATAGGATTACAGGGGCACGAGGTTTGTTTTGTAATTATTTACTGCAGGATTTTTCAGCTCCATTGGAGTCAATGCAGTACCACCTACAACCAGTGGACAGGGGTGGCGCTGCTTTTGCAAGGAATCAGCCATGTTTTATTGAGTCGTGGTCGTGGATAACCTTTTTAATCTAGTCTAGTATTAGAACCATGTGACCTCCTAGGCTAGGTCAAGAGGGTTGTCCATGGTTCAAGAATACAGAGCTGCTTCCTTGCAAAAACAGCGCCACACCTGTCCTCAGCTTGTGTGGGGTATTACAACTCTGCTTCATTCATACCAATGGAACTGAGCAGCTTTACCCAGTGGCGGTTCATAATCTAGGAGGTTTGGGTGGTGGTCTAGGGCACAAGGCTTCTGGGGGGGGACCCACAGATGCCCAAACTGCCCACATGGGATCTTATCCTGCAGCTGCACATCACTCTGGGCCCACTGGAGGCCATCCCTGAGCACACCTGCTACTCAATGTGTGTGCTGTATACTGACAGCTGTCCGGGTCTTCTGGCACAAGCGGTGTCTGTCACACATGCTTCCGGGGGGCCATCTACAAAAGGGGAACGACACATGAGGCAATCTACTAACATGGGGGGGTCTACACGGCAGGGCATCTATTATAGGGGGATGCAAGCACACTAGGTCTGTGCACTGGGGTGGGGGACAAGGGTGGGTGGACAGCTCAGGGTACATTTAATCCACCCCCGGCTATACCACCCTCAAACTAAGGCAGGATCAGCTGTGGGACCCCCTCCCCCCAGGCTTGGGATTTCCGGTGCTGACACGTTGCGACCCAGCTGATGGACAGGCCAGTCAGTTAGTGGGGCGGGACACTGCTGTCACTGGCTGAGCTGCCAATCCATCAGCTGGGACTTTTGCCCCCAAGTCGTGACGTCATCAAAACTCGAGCTAAAAGGCCTTCCAAGGGGGTCCTAAGGCTGGTCCTGTATTTACCATGGGCACAGGGAGAGGTAAGTGCCTACTTGCAATCATTACCCCCCACAGGATTTTATAATCCGCCGGTCCTCTCCTTTAACGTTATTAACTAGACCTTTATATTCTCCTGTGAGATAACTTATTATAGTTCTGTTGTTCTGCTGCTGTCCTTTTGTATTATGATTTTTGACCTCTCTTCCTCCATGTAGAGATCTGGAAAACTACACAGGTAGGTGGAACTTGTGTGTACCTGGAGGATGAAGGTTTGCTGACTGTCGGTTTCTGGCTGCTTCATGCTCCTTACCTTTTCAGAAACTGCACCTATCCTGTCCTCAGGTGCAGTTATGCAGCTCTGTTCTGTAGAAGTTTAATGGAGATGACCTGCAATACCACTTACAACCTGAAAATGGGAACTGGTGCTGTTTTTGCAAAGAAAAGTAGACATGGTGGTTCCCCCCCCCCTCCAATCCTGGATAATCCTTATTGAAGGGGTTGTGCACCAAAACATTTTTTTTTTCAAATCAACTGCTGCCATGAAGTGCCAGAGATTTGTAATTTACTTCTATTAAAAAAAATCTCAAGCCTTCCAGTACTTATCAGCTGCTGTATGCCCAGCAGGAAGTTGTATTATTTCCAATCTGGAGAGCAGGAGAGGTTTTCTATGGGGATTTGCTGCTGCTCTGGACAGTTCCTGACATGGACAGAGGTGGCAGCAGAGAGCACTGTGTCAGACAGGAAAGAAAACACCACTTCCTGCAGGACACACAGCAGCTGATAACTACTGGAAGACTTAAGATTTTTTAATACAAGTGAATTACAAGTCTCTGGCACTTTATGGCACCAGTTGATTTGAAAGAAAAATAAATTTGAACAACCACTTTAAAGTGACTGTACCACCAGGCCCAGGCTGAAGCATTGGAGGCGGGCCGAGCCACCCTTAGTGGGAAGAAACTCCAGCCCCTCCATGACGTGACTCCATTAGAATCAATGGATCCCTATCATGGAGGGGCTGGGGTTTCCTCCCACTAAGGGTGGGTCGGCCGCCTCCAGTGCTTCAGCCTGGGCTTGTGGTACAGTCACTTTAAGATGTAGGCCCCCCCCCCATTGGCGGTTTCATAGTCATCTGTGCATTCTTGGACCAGCTACAACTAAACTAAAATTGATTTTTGTGTTGTAAGTGCCAAAAATACAAAAAAACTAAATAACTTTAAAATATTATCAATGGCTCTAAAACCTCTAATAGACAGTAATTGCCCTGATTCTGAATTACATCAATGTGAGTGATTGTATGTTCCTTCAAATTTAGAGGATTTTTTTTTCTGGCCTTAGACCCCTTACCACATACAATTTCTGCTAATACATTTGGATCCAAACACGAGGGGTGTAACAACTATGAAGTCCACCTTATGTTCCCGTCTGGGTGACCTGGGTAATATCGGGCAATGTGAGTGGTTGTGGCTGCCTTCACCAAGGTCAGCAGGATAAGAGCACGGCACACGCCTCACAATCATTTACTCTGGTGGAACGGCGCCACTATCGGGAATGTTACCAAGGACTTTGCTAGGTTAATTTTTTTTAACTAGTTGTTCTGTAAAGATAATGCCATAAGGATTAGTCATAGTGTAATGTCCTTCATTAATGGACACCTATAAATTATTACCCCTCGTAGATAAGGTCGTGTGTGTGTTTATTATTTTAACCTCTTTCCAGTCTCTGAATCCTGTATGTGTACATCTGAGTTCACCCTGCATATTAGCGTCCTGTCAGGAGTCTACACCTTTATACCTCTATCAGAAGGCTGCAAGTATCCAGCTATATAGGTGTGGTATATATTGTCTGTATCCAAAGGGAAGCCCTAGGATGCTCTGATGTAACTGTCTATATATGAGTAGTTACCATATATGGACAATGACATCATCAGTGCCTCCATGGGGATGCCGATCAGTTATGCTCTGTGGTGATCCTTCCTCTTATCCTCCTCCTGATCATCCTGCAGAGTGGTGGTGCTGCTGACGGCCCCTGTTGTGTATAAATGGTGTGTTGGGTAACTGTAAGCAGGATGATCAGGAGAAGGGGTCACTGGAGCTTATTGGTGTGTTTTCCTAGTGGATCACCACCGTGGCCAGTGATTGGCTGAGTAAACACCACCTTGTGCTGAGCAGCAGAGATCGGGCCCCATCAGTACAGTAGTGGTTTATGAATAGACTTTCACTTTAAGGGGAACCTTTTTAAGAGTTTGTTTTATATGTAAAGGAATTGGAATGCAGCGATCTCCTGTTTCAGCCCCTTGTCAACTAAGTTACCTCAGGTGACTTCCCCCGTCTCCTCCCCGTTCATGGTCAGTTTACTCTGAAAACGCTGCAGATTGCTAGGAAATACACATTCCTGACAATTCTGAAATCTATAATTTCCAGCTGACCTCAGCACAACAGTATATGGCCTCCTGACTGTATATCCTGGTGTGTAATATTCAGTACATATTGAATGCAGTTGGTTGTGACTAAGGCTTTAGGTTTAATGAAATGCATCAATTTGCAGTAAATAATGCAGGTAACTGCTGCACAGTCCTTTTATGTTTCTCTTAAAGTGGAGTGTGTGTTATTTTGTTTGCCATGAGTAATACATGGGACTCCATGAAACCATACAATTGAACTTTAAGAAGAAGGGAAGAAGCTGCAGTATAAGGGAAGAAGCTGCAGTATAATTTCCTGAGACTCCATGCTGTGAGAGGGGAGCAGGGGCAGCATGTAATGGACAAGCAACTTAGTAAATAGACACAGTACTCAGCCAGCCTGACATGGTGCTCTCTGCTGCCACCTCTGTCTGTGATGGGAACTGTCCAGAGTAGCAGCAAATCCCCACAGGTTTTTCTGCTCTCCCTGCTCTGGGCAGTTTTTTAACAGAAGTAATTTACAAATCACATCACTTCTGGGCATCTGCTTTGACACTTATCTCCACAGTTTGGTGTACCCCCTTTAGAGCAAATCTGTACCCACAATCTGACCCCCCCCCCCCCAACCCACTTGTACCTTCGGATAGCTGCTTTTAATCCAAGATCTGTCCTGCGGTTTCTTTGGCAGGTGATGCAGTTGTCCTAAAAAACAACTTTTAAACTTGCAGCCCTGTGTCAAACGGGAGTATCTGTGCCCAAACATTACACCGTCCCTCCTCCCCACCCTCCTCATGATTAGGAATGCCACTGAAACATTTTCTCCTGTCTGAACATTGCACAGGTGCCTTAACAATCCAGCCCATGTGCCAGGCTGACACAGGTGAGAAATAGGAGACACTCTGTCTGGAGCATTCCTAATGATGAGGATGGACAGAGATGTTGTGCCAGCCTAATGCATTGCCAAACGGCCGGGGCTTACAATGTCTTAGGGCGCCAAGTTTAGAAGTTGTTTTGGTACATTTTCTTTAAATATCTACCATTTCAGTATACATCTCCAATGCAGCACTGTGTGTTGCTATGCTTATCGATAGGGAACTTCCGTTTTGTAGCATGCAGGTCAAGTTTTTTATTTTTATATATAAAAACAGACATCTGAGAAACTTTGTGCACCTTAATAAGTCATTGGGGTCTGCTATAAACTGAGCCTAGGCTACGTTCACACGTAGCAAAAGTGGCGGAATTCCGCCAGCCTCCCTGTCATAATAACAGTCTATGGGAGGCTCACGCGGCTTCTCTCTCCGTGCTGAAGAATGAACATGTTCCACCACTTTTGCTATGTGTGAACGTAGATTAGATAGATGTCTTGTTGTATTGTCTTAGTTATTTGTTTTCAAGAAGCAGGGCAATGGCCAATGTGGTTTTTTTTTTTTTTTTATTTTTTTTTTTTATACAGCAGATTAATGTAGCTGTGCAGCATTACAGCACAGGTGGATATATAACTACTGGAAAGCTGGGTGACTTGTATATAGCTTTCCCAGAAACTCAGATTGCTAAAGGAGTATGACTGCTCTTAGTCTGGACGTGATTCAGCTCTGGCTGTGTGCAGTGATGTCAGTGTGGTCTGTGTTATTAATGCAGCTGCTCAGGTTGGTGGATTACTATGGCCGGGCCGGCCCGCTCCCTCACGTCACTGGTGACTAGCTCAGCTCAGAGACTTCTGACACTCTGCACGTCCCGGCACTTGAGTTCAGAGACTTCTGGCATCCTCCTGGGGAGAACTTAGTACCTGGTGAAAGAGGAAGCTCTGGCTGTGTAAGTTCTGTGCTGATGGTTGTATTCATTGTAATGTCTGCAGCATCTGTAGAATATTGCATCTGTGCGAGTGCTGGATGTTGGGGGTAGTAGTAGTGTTCTGATGCTGTGTGGGTAGTAGTAGTAGTAATGATGGCTCACAATAGGTGAATATTACTACTTGGGGTTCGCACAACTCTGTGGGCTGGAAAAGGTTCCAATATAACTATATATTCTGCGGAAAATGATGCAGATTAACTCCTGACTAGGGCTATAAGTGTTTTAAAACACTCTCTCTAGGAAGTTTACCAGATTTGTTGCTGTTCACACCAGTTAGGTTACATTTAACAAAGCTAAGGCATGTTCACACATGTTTTACTATCACATCAATCAATACTTTAATTACTTTTAGTAAAATGAAAGCTGAGGGGTGACTGGATGCTATAGAGCTTTGCTCTCTATTTGGTGTAGCTCGCAGTCTACGTTTGACCCATTTTCCCTCCCTATTCCTGCTGTAGATCTACAGAGGAACCTCTATAAAAGACCACCACCCTATTATCCATGCCAGATTTCGCGTGTGGCTTCAGTCCACCATATGTTATGAAAAGCGAAGACCACCCTCATTTTATCGCAATAGTGGTCTGCTCAATGAGGTTTTACTGTGTTTCTGTTCCTTTCTCCTTAAAGCTTTGAGGAAGACGCATAAATATGGCCGCCATGTTCTTGGATATAAGCGGCCATGTTTGATCTACCCTTGACATTTGTCTCCCATTTGAAGACCTGTGTGAAATGGTGCATAGCATATTAAGGTGTTCGTGTATTGTACACAGATTGGTCCCCTGCACTACTGTACTCTCCCTTTAAGGTGGAAGGGAAACCTTTTAACAGTCAACACTCTTATGACGTCAGAGCTGATTATCTGAAGCGTGCAGCCCGTGTGTTTCCCAGCCCCCACCCCGGTTACGTTAGCTCCAGAATAAGTGGTGTGCAGTGTCCTGTGTGTGATGGAGAAATCCTGTACTACCTATATGTACAATATCCAATAGGAGAAGTCATAGGAACCTTTCCCAAAGCTGCTTAAAATGTGTTCAACATGGTGGCCGGGAGTCGGTTCTTTGTCCAAGCTGCCTTATGAACTTATACCGAGCTACAGATTTGGGCCGTAAATGCTTCTCATTTGTTATACATATGTATAATGTTATTGCTCTCTGTAATCAGCCAATATAAAGTATTCTTGCTTTTATGTGCTCTCTTAGCAGGTGTAGGACGCTGTGAACAGCCATCATGGCAGCAGATGCTATTATGCTGATGAGAGGCCTGGCCAAGCTGAGTAAGGCAGTGCTGGAGGTGCAGGCCGGTCAGCTGAAGCAGGCCACGCTGGGAAAAGATGCCGTCAAGTTTGCAAGAAGTCTACAAGTTACCGCGGAAGAACGTTTCAGCTCCACCATGGGGAAAGTCCAGGTGAGGAGATTGTTAGTCTCTATGTGATTGAGATTATTTATAATATATGTATTACTCACAGTTCAGCAAAAAAAAAAACCTCAAATCAACTGGTGCCAGAAATTACCACACATTTGTAATTTACTTCTATTAAAAAAAAATATCAAGTCTTCCAGTACTTATCAACTGCTGTATGCCTTGCAGGAAGTGGTGTATTCTCTCCAGTCTGACCCAGTGCTCTCTGCTGTCAGGAACTGTCCAGAGCAATAGCAAATCCCCATAACAAAACTCTTCTGCTCTCCAGACTGAAAAGAATACCTTTTTCTGCAAGACATACAGCGGCCTCTTTCAGGGTGGGGCAGTGACAACCTTACACAAGCATACACCATTACTTGTCCTCTGTATGGTCCCACCATACAGAGGAATGACAAAGCTTTCTTAGTCTTATAGTAGTACAAGAATGCATCCCAGTGCCCCCAGCTGTAGCTGCCAGGTCATGTTAGGAGTTTTAGTTATAGAACAGATTAATCATTAATGTTGTTCTTTTATTTCAGGAGTTTGGAAAGCAGCAGGAGAACCTCTCCGGGGAGGGGATGGACAGTTTTGAGGGTCTGGCCTCGGAGATTGCGGGCATGGAATACTCGCCCTCCTCTGGCGACAAGTACAACCTGAAGTCCAGTGCTCCCAGTGCAAACAACAACTTTACCAGCCATGGACAAGAGACCCTTTCCTTTCATCCAGACCCTGATAGAGACAATGGGGTGTTATTTGGGAACCTTAGAGACACTGCGGGACCCTTTGCAGCTGCTGGTCAGAGAAGGGCATTTCACCAGGATCATTCATCTGTCAGTGGACTCACAGCGGAAGACATCGATAAAGCCAGGGAGGCCAAGAACAACCCGGAGCACAAGCCCCATAAACAAATGGTATGTATTCTTTTTAAGGCCTTTTTACTACTTCTATCTTAAAGTAAATGAAGCATCAGGTACATTTGCTTTAACATGATCCATGGATAGATCGGCGCTGGCGCAGGGAAGCCGGTCCCACAGTACTTTTTTTTTTTCTTTTTTTTTTTTTTGAACTGCGGCCCGGTCCCCATGTACGGCGCTGTTCTATCCACAGGTGCCGGGCCTGAAGCACTGGAGGCGGGCCGACCCTCCCCCAGTGGGCGAAATCCCCAGCCCCTCTGATGCGGGTACATTGATTCTAACTGAGCCGCATCATATAGGGGCTGGGGCACTGGGGGTGCAATCAGCCCCGGCCCAGTACCCGTGGATAGATGGCACCGTACACTGGAACCAGGCGGTTCAAAACATGTACCGCGGCATCGGCTTCCCTGCGCCAATGCCGATCTATCCGTGGGTCACGTTAAAGCAAATGTACCTGATGGTTGGTACATTTGCTTTAATACCAGTCCACACTGTAATCCTTGGTATTTTATTCATGAACCCAGAAGCTCAGGATAAGTAGTGCCTCCTGCACAGTGATATTAGTATTGTGCTACAGTGCAAAAACCATAAAAGCATAATATTAAAACTATTAAAACATTACTTATCTATTCTATTATCTTTATCTATTCATCTTCTATAAAGTTAGTGGGGCGTTCCTGGTGGGAGCGCTGCTGGTTGGATTTGTAAAGCCCTGTACGTGCCAGGCAGATTACCAGCTCTTTGAAGCCTGATGACTCTGTGAAAACCACTGTGGATACATGTGTGTTTGCACGTCCCCGTGCCACATCATTTATGTCTGCAGTCCTGAGCACGGTGTGAAAACTGCTGGAGACGTGATTCAGCTTTATAAGGTTGGATGACGATGCTGGAGGTCCGCGTCCGGGCAGCTGATGACTGCGCACAATCTCTGGTTATACAGTCAATCCATTATTTATGGCTTGGTTTGTGTGCAGGTCCTGGCTTGTCTTTCCAGGCTTATTTAAAAATTAAAAAAAATATAACTTTTCATATTTGCATTCTGGTCTCTGACTGATCCAGAGTTTAAAAAGAAATGGGGTATAACTCAGGATGAGGAGAAGTAAAGTCCTAGACTTGGCATATAATAGTTGTGGTGCCTTTAAACCAGTATTGGGAAAACTACTTTACTTTCCCTCAGAGCTGAACTCATCATTCAGCCATAACATAGCTGAGATCTGACCAGACAATGTTGAGTTCAGGTGTGGGCTGTTTAGTACTTTGGCTCCAAGTACTGTATATATTGGCAGTGATACAATATGACACAGGAGGAGATGTTGACATCATGGTGCGGTTATTGATTTTATGCTCATTCAGCATCAGTGATCTACCGAAAAGTATTTTTAGGAAAATCTGATAATTCATGGTGCAGGGACAGGATGAAAATGATGCCAAGCTACCATCATGGCTGACAGTCCAGTTGCTAAGGATTCACTGCCTAACAACCACATTTTTGTTTAGTTGAAATTGCCTTTTAGGCGTTTTATACATGGCAGCCAGTTTGTTCCAGTTCCTCATAACTTCAATGTAAGACCCACTGGTCCACAGTCCCCACGGCCCACTGGTTGGATTTAGAGCCATCCCTGCTCTATAGCATCACATGGTTCTTTCATTAACTCCCATAGACTTCACTAGAGAGGCACATGGCCCCTTCCATTGATGTCTATAGAGCCTGAGGTGGCTGTGAGTCCCCCAGAGGTTGGATCGACACCTGTTAATCATCTATGGCATATACTATGTAAAAATAGGGAGATCTATGTAAAACCTACAGTAGATTGACACATCCCTTCTGACTTATACTCCAGTTATATTCAAAGCTAGTTCCCTGGTACTTCACATAGGATTCCAAAACAATGGCTGATTCATGTTAGAAACAATGCCACATCTGTCCATGGATTGTCACATTTAAGTTGTATACAAGTGACAGGGACTTAGCTGCAATACCACACACAACCTGATGAAAGGTGTGGCACTGTTTTGAAAAACATGGCCTATTTTTTTCCAAAATACCTTAAGCACAATCAATCAAATATGCTACAATTACTACCAAGCTGTCGGGTTCCTTGTGTAGATGAACTGCGGTATGTTTTGTAGGTCAGGATTAGGAATGTGACTTGAGTACAAGGCTTGGTCCATCTCGCCATCCGTACAGAAGTCTAATAGACTATATATATAATAGAGCTGGCTGCCTTTTTTTCCCCAGTCTTTTATATTATAATACTTTTTTCTTTTTTATATAGAATAACAGGTCAGTAAATAGTTACTCAAGTTCTGTCATGTTTGAGGAGTGTTTACAGGCGGTGTGAATGGTGCCGGATGCTTTTCATACTGGATCACTGTGTATAATGTATTTGGCCGACCTTGGCGTCACCTGTAATTTTCTCATGTTGTCGCGACTGAGGGTAGAAGGAGGAGGTGGTGTTTTTTTTTGTCCTCTTGTTCTAATAAATGGCTGATACCTGAGAGGGTATAGTTAATTTGTTCACAATTATTACATTTGTTGGTCTTGGAAAATCACCAAGGACTTTTTAAGTTGTCCATACATCTTCCATAGTGGTCAGCCAAATGTTAGATTGACACCTATCCCTCTTGCTCACCCCATACGAGTGAGCCCTATCTGCCGGTCAGGAGGCCCACACACATTAGGGGGCCAGTCCAGTCAAAAATGGTGGCACGACTGACTCTTCACTGAAAGTGGGGAAAGTTTTTTTTTTTTTTTTTTTTTTTTTTCCTTTTTTCCTTTTTTCCTTTTTTTACTTTTTTGCCTCTTTGCAAGGGACACTCTGACTTCTTTGCAGTGAACACAACACAGATGAATGCTGCTTTTTCCTTTTGATAAAATCCTGTTTGTTTTTCAGCTGAGTGAGCGAGCGCGTGAGAGGAAAGTGCCAGTGACACGGATCGGGAGATTGGCAAACTTTGGAGGTAATGATATTCTGCCGCTGCTGAGCGCTTCCATACAACTAGGTCAGAAACGACAGGAGATGGCTAGAAGAATGGCTCCATGCGTTACATTATCTCCTCATCAGGATTGCGAAAGCGAGTGTGAAGACTTAATTTTTAACTTTCCTCTGCCTTGTGCTGCATTTGTAGAACCTTTTGATCCAAGGCTCAGATAAATAGTGATATCCTTAATCAGGAACTTCAGGGAGGTGTGATCTGCGGCCTGCCTCAGCAGGCTGACGTATCTCCAGGATCTGCACACAGTTTTTTTGTTTTTTGTTTTTTTTTGCTTTCTACCCCCATATAGTGTCAGTACTACAGATATAGTGGTCCATATTTTTATTTTCCTTTTGGGAAGGGGGGGGGGGGGGGGTAAATAACATGTCCATTTAAAACTACAGTTGGTGTGCTATTTAAAATTAATTTTTTTCTGCATGCTGTTGGTGAATGGCGTCAAAGCTGGAGTCCTGTCCAATTTCCATCCAGCTGGTCAAGGTATATGGCTTTTTACAGTGATCGTCACTGATAGGAGGTGATTTTAATCGCTGAATATAAAGATGGATTCCATTCACTGACAACAAGCAGACGCCTTAAAATATTTTAGAAAGTTGAACTTTTCATTGTACAATGATTTAGCATTTGGCCTATATTAGGAAATTGGAAACCTTTCATTATGTTCATTGATTCCTCACTATTTTACCATCTCCACTTGCTGCCAGTGAATTTCAACAGTCTTATTTACATCCAGAGGCTATAACCAGTATGGACCTAATCTTTCTGCCAGCTGAATTGTTTTCATTCCAGACAATACTCTCTCTAATGGTGCGTTTACATGTAACAATTCTCGTACGAATTTGCGCGATAACTATCGAATTCGCTATAATCGTACGTGTAAACGCACCATTAGCTGAACCCATGAGCAGCAGAAATCTCCCCTGTCCTAGTAGTTTGCTACAATGTATCAGCGCAGCTATAATACATCAGCATGGAGTATACAAAGGAATGTGTAGACACAATTGCAAAAAGCATTTAGATGTGAGAAGTATTATGTTTTGTCCAGAGTTTTCAATGTAAAAAAGAAAAGGTTTATATTACTGACAGCAAGCAGAGGTCATGATGATGATGAACTGAAACGCATTGTTTTCTAAAAAAAAATGGCAAAATTTCACTCTATGGTTAAACATTCCACGAGCCGGTCATCTGATCACAATTCTATTATGTAATCTCTAAAGGTCACTGCCACAAACGTGTTACAGCCGAAGGGCTCTATCAAATAATAAGGGTCGTCTTGTAGAGGATGTGGACTGGAAATGCTTAGCTGCAGCCCCTGTTATAACATAGACTATAATTATAGGGGATAAAATGCCTAAAATAGTTCTGTGGTCAGATAAGCGCTCAAGATAGCATGGAAAGCTAGATTGGAGGGATAAATGTGCCTATTGCAAGGGTGGTGGGTTTTGGGATTCCCCAGCTGTTGCAAAACTACAACTCCCATCATGCCCTGACAGCCTTCAGCTGCCAGCACATAATGGTTTCTGTAGTTTTGGAGCTGCTGGGGAGTAATACTGTTATTGGGGGGGGGGGGTGTTAAAGGGGTACTCTAATCTCAACTGATGGTTATATGTGTAGGACTGGTCAAGGTATATATATTTGCAAATACATCCATTGCTTTTAGAGCAGAGTGGTGGTCTGTAACCTAGGCAATGAGCTATCAACAATAGGAGGGAAAGAGCAAAATATCAGGAGGAGACAAGTTTGCTAACTAAATGTATTTGGAAAAATATGCAACTTAACCAGGCGTATAAGTATATTAGCGGAGATAAAAAGAAATACCCCTTTTAAGATGTATTAATAAACATATACAGTAACTGATTACACAGCTCATGTGTTTTACAGGGGTCCTGGCAGGCCTGTGTGTGAAAGTAGCAGACTGAGGGAAGGACATGGCCCAAAGCTATAGGTTAGAGATGAGGGAGTCTAGGGTCGGTCCGAACCAGAGTGCTCTGAAATTGATCAGTGGTGGCTAAAGAAGTTTGATGCCGCCCTAAGGAGTCCTGGAAACAATGGATACAGCCTATGGCTATATCCATGTTTTCCATGCAGCCTTGGGGCAGCATCCAACTTTATCCACCAGTAATCCAATGCAGAGCGCTCTGGTTCTGACCCAAGTACGCTCGAGACTCACTCATGTCTAGTAAAGATCCAAGAGCTCTACTTTAGTATTGACGAGTTATAAGATGACTGTCTGCTGCCAGG
Organism: Dendropsophus ebraccatus; assembly: GCF_027789765.1. Lineage (NCBI taxonomy): Eukaryota > Metazoa > Chordata > Amphibia > Anura > Hylidae > Dendropsophus > Dendropsophus ebraccatus. The sequence continues at coordinate 23,511,199 of NC_091468.1, forward strand.
ACAAAAAGTCTAAGTCCTGCCTCGTCCACACACAGAATAATAACGCTACATGTACATGTTCATGTGTTGGGAGGGAGCAGGACTTACAGGCTTTCTCTGTGTGGATAAGGGAAGCTGGTCTTTCACATGGGGGGGAAAAATTGATAAAGTCATAAATAGTGATGAGCGAATAGTGAAATATTGATATTCGTACGAATATCTCCCGACTATTCGATCCCATTAAAGTCTATGGGAACAAGTATTCGATTATTGAAAAACATCTGTTCGACTACTTGGGAGGTAAAAACCGAAGCTGGGGGATTTGAACGCTTATCGAATATTTTTCGAATATTCAGCAAACCATTTGATAGATCAAATACCTTACTATTTGATTGAATTATCTATTCAATTGAATATCTATTCAATCGAACAGTATTCACTCATCACTAGTCATAAACCTTATATCCGCTGAGCTCCGCATCTCCCCCTCTATAATTCTATGTTGCCCTCATACACCTGATGAAGAGCCTTAAAGATGTCCTCCAGTTATAATATACATTGTATTTCTTGCCTCTTCTCCAGGATTGGCGGTGGGTCTGGGTATCGGAGCACTTGCAGAAGTGGCAAAGAAAAGCTTAAGTCCAAAATCTGAAAATGATGGTGAGTGGTCAGACACCGTACACCTGCATGTATTGTGTATTCCTTGTAGAGTGCACTGCTTTCACACACTCCTTCTGCCACGGCTAGTGTGACCGAAGCCTCATAGACATTAAAGTTCTGTTCTCATGCTGCATCTTCTATCGTCCATCCTGCTTGTTCAGTGTGTTCTGCTATGGAGCAGGCATATGTTACATACACTATGGGGCGGCCAACAATCTTTTGGGTGTGACTGGAGACCTAGTTTACTTATCTTGCCTCATTCTCAATAAAGCAGATAGTGATCACAATCTCCATTGTCTCTGAAGCTAGATGTGAATATGGATCCTGCCAAACCAGCACAGAAGAAATAATAAAAATCTTCATCTGCTGGTTATGTTTTCTCTCAAACATAATGGTTCTATCTAATGTGAGAACATTATGGCTTGACTCTGTGCCCGGCCGCTTACACAACCTCACATGTTGTTGCTACCTGCAGATGTTTTCTTTCCCATCTGACAGCTGAATACTCTGCGTATGGCCGTCCCCTCCCTGCAGCACATAAAGCAAGAAAGTCAAGTGCATCACATGCAGGGACAGATGTGGGCTTGTTAGTGGCCCGTGCAGTGGCTCCTACAGACCCAGACTGGGGGCTCCTACATAAACCTATCAATACCATATGCTGTCTCTAAACTGATCAGCCCCCCACTATCCATGCCTCTTATATTATGGGGGCTTTGGTGGTCCTCTTGCGCCTGTTGGTTCATCAGTACTACATCTGACCCCTCCTGGCAGCAGGTTCCCTTTAAGAGTCATGACGCCTTAGTAGTTGCTACTCTTACTGACCCACATAATCCTTTTTTTTTCTGCCACATATACTTTATAATCTCTTGTAAGTCACTTGTCCTCCATCTTTAGCCCAGTCTTGCATGCTTAGGGGTGTACATTTAAACATGCAAATCATGGCAAACGTCCAACCTGGATGTGACCTGCAATCTGTATACATTACTGACGTGCACCCTGAACCTTTTATATCCTATGTCATTCCTTAATCTGTTTGGCCCGTGGGGCTGACCACTACTTCACTGCTACTTTACGTTTAAGATCTTCAAGTCTCATTTAAGCCCTTAATGACATCACTTGTAAGATCTCAAGGCGGACAGCTGGTGCCGTCTGCAGCTTTGCTCTGGTTCGGAGAACAGGTGGTGCTCTGGTTAGACACCTTGTATATGTAATGCTGCTTAGGATGATTCAAGGTGGAGATGAGCTGTTTTGCTCTGATTTGCTGTCTGGAAAATGGTTCTGTCCATCCGTGTCCCTGACTGGTGTTTCTTTTGACTTCTATGAAGCTGTGTTGTGTCCTGGTAGGATTGGGGATTACTGGGTGATTGCTGGGAGTACATTCGACCTCTGGAACCCTGACCAATCCCTAGAAAGGAGATGCAGGGTCGTAGGGGTCTTGGACCCTAGGCGATCAGATTATGCTCTATCCTATGCAGGGTGGGATAAGATGAAATAAAGTCTTTTAGGCTTCGAAGCCTTAAAGGGGTTTAGTGTGGGTCCAGATGAAGAAAAGTTTTTTTTTTTCTGAAGGGACCTCCCTGACCTCATAGATCACGTTTCCCCTTTTGACCCAGAACCCTTTTTGCTGTCACACAGACAACTTGTGCCCTCTGGATCTTTACGTTGGACACTTGCTTAGTGGCTCTGAAGCCAAGATGGCCCCAACCTGAATTTCTCTCATTGTCCACCGTTGGCTTCAGTGTACATAACCGTCCTAATTAAGTGATGAAAGTAATGCCTAGTCTGATCTATTCTCTGCTTAGGCCTCATAGAATGTTGACCGATCTTGCCAGAATGAACTGGATCCACTAACAAACCTAATACGACCTCAGAAATGAAGAAGAGATACAGTGACACCTTTCTGTATGGGGTTATTTTTTGCCCAGCTGGCACACAGCAGCACCCAGGAATGTGCCCTCTGTGCGGGCGTGGGCCTGGCTTATTGTTTATTGTGAGTGGTGAGCAGTGGTGTGCTTTTGGTTGGATTGTTGCTGAGTAAACAGCAGTGATTTATGGCTGATACTGGCTGCATAGCTGCACAGCCTGGCAGATTACATAGATCTATAAGGCCTTGTCAATGCTTTATAGATACTCCATGATTGGCACATTTGACTTGTTATGGGGTATTTAGTGACTTTTTTTTTTTTATAGGGTCTGAGTGCCCACCAGTCTTTTTTTTTTTTTTTTTTTTTTTTTTCCCCCTGCACATAATTTGTGTGCTAAGTCAGTAGAATGGTTAGGTAGTATGTTTCACGGTAACATCCACATGATGCCAGGATACAAGGTCTCCTGCAGAACATTGCACATCACACTGCCCCCACAATCTTGTGTCCCCTCCTCCCAGGTAAGTGACGCACCCAGACGTCCACACGATGGAGAACATGACCCATCGGACGTCTTCTTCCATTGCTCCAATTTTAATGCCCAGTGGTCCTACTTAATGTATCCCCTGATAGATGCCAAGTTCACAGATTATAAGTAGTATTCATGTTGTGTGTCACCAGTGTAAGTATTAGTTTTTTGTTTCTTTCAGGTAAGAAAGGAGTCATGGACTCCAGCCCCTTCTTATCAGAAGCCAATGCAGAGAAGATTGTGAATACCTTGTGTAAAGTTCGTGGGGCGGCGCTGAAGCTTGGCCAGATGCTAAGTATTCAAGGTAATATCACCATAGAGACTTAATCTCACTGAACGCACATATATGACCTTTCTTCAGCACAGGGTCACAGGCTGAGTGCTGTGTGTTCTGAGACAGGACATGCAGATGTAACACTGCGATCTCCAGTAAAGTTCTTTAAAGGGGTATTCCTACTTATGGCTACCCACAGGTTGGGGGCAAGTGTAAGGTCACATAAGGTCTGACCACTCGGCCTACCTGTGATCTCCAGTAAAGGGCCCTAACTTTTATTTTGCTTTGGGTTGTGGACTGTCCTGCGTGCCATAGCTCTATTCATTGTTGAATATGATCGGCTACCATTGGCTGCTGCCATAAAGAATGAATCTGTTATTAAGATAATGTTCCCCCCCTTTTTCTCCCTGTGGGATCTTTTGTTCGAGAAATCCTTGGAGTGGGGGTATACTTTGTTTGCAAAAATAACTTTATGTGGTTTTATTTTGTATTTCTGTTTTATATATAATGTAGATGAATACTTTGATTTTAATCCACTGAACTCCAAAAATGTATGTCATTAATTGCCTTCTAATAAAGGCTTCACAAATTTGCCCTGCCCTCCCCTCTCCTGAAATTGTACCAATAAAAATTGCTGATCTGAACAATAAAGTTGAAGAGGTTGTCTGGGGACTAAAATATTTTTAGAAAAGGCCCTGTTGCCAAATTATATATACAGTGGTAACTTGGTTTAAGAGTAAATTGGTTTAAGAGCTCAGTTTTTCAAAATTGTGACTTGGTTTAAGAGCATTACTTTGGTTTAAGAGCTCCCTGTACTGGGTGGGAGGGCGAATGTAGGAGGGGCATGGCCTGCATAGCGGGGTCTACAGCACAGGTGGATTTGGGTTACAAGGACGGTCCCTGAACGAATTATGCTCGTAATCCAAGGCACCACTGTATTTTAAAAGCATAGATCCCCTTCCATCTCTTGGTGCCCAATGCCTTCTGCTTCTTGTGATGTGGTGACCATGCAGACAATGGGGTGAAACAAGAAAAATGTCCTTATTACTCAAATGCTGCCTCTCCATTTATACATTACATATGGTATAGTGTAGCCAATCAATGGTACATATAAAATAGACAGGAAAGCCCCTTTAAGACCACATATGCCAGACCTAAGAGGGATTCATGTATAACATTTTTGGCTGTTCCCCCTCTCGTACACTCACCGGAGCCTCTGTGACCATATTGCGGCCTAGTTCGGCTCCTTCACATAATCAGTGGAAAAACACTCATCAGCATAATTAATTTGGGAGCTGTAAATCTTTTTTCCGGAGCTGCCGGTGAGCGGCTCCTAATCTGTGCAGAATGTTCCCCGTCCTGTGTTTACGGCAGCGACTGTGCCCCCGCTGGTTCCCCGCCGTCGCTCTTGTAGTGTTTCCAATCTTGGCAAATTGCAGCGCTGAGAAATTACCTTCTCTGGAGACGGCGAGGGACGTAAATGTCCAATGTGTCTGGTACTGTGAGACTGGATCAAGATGCAGAGCGCTCAGCTTTCTGTGGCGCTTAATAATGCACTTTCGCTGGTTGCCATGACGACTGCTGCCCTTGTCGTCTTTGGCTCTGAAATCTTTTCTTATGGTGTCTTTACGCACAGATTTATCTGACAGATTTTAGAAGCCAAAGCCAGGAATGGTTTTGAGAAGGAGACTTCTCAACCTTTCCCTTGGACCTGTTCTGTTTAGTCTGTTCCTGGCTTTGGCTTCAAAAATCTGTCTGTGTAATCACGCCAATAGACTTAGAAATGCTTTCTCATGGATCTTAACCACAGTTTGTCCTTTGATGCTATCAGTACTCTTTATTTATTCATATTTATTAAACTCCTGTGTAGAAGGAGAAATTGGCTACTTTCTCTGTATCACCATTGAACTAGCTTCCCACCCATTGATACCAGATGCCTCTAGCATTTGCAATTCCCGTCATGCCTTCGGTTACTGTAAAACCATTAAAAGCCCTAGAGAGTCCAATTTGGAAGAGGAGGGGTAACCTTTTTTTTTTTTTTTTTGCATTACTGCACATCCAAGATCTGTATAGACACCAGGCCACCCCGAATTGTCCCAGGAAGCAGCTGCTGTTATAGACTGTTCTGCATCCCGTCACCAGTTCCTTTTATTGATATCCCCTCCATCCCATGCACTCGCTGTACTCTGAGGGAACGCTCCGCTCTGATGGCATCTCTACATGTTCTCTCATATCAGACTTCAGCCAGCAGCGGGGGAGCAGACCTGACCCCAATTCAGTTCCTACATAACCAGCTAAAAATAAGCAGATAGTGGCTGAGCTTTGTATGTGACCAGTGTCAGACCATTGAATATTATGGATTGCTGCTATTATTTTTTAACACTATAAAATCTTATATGCCTTTGCAGCTGCCTCTTGACATTGAGTACTGCTGCTCACCTTACAGTATAAGTCCCCCCCCCCCCCCCCCCCCCCCCCTTTGACTTTTTATGCCAAATTTATTAACTTGTGATAATTTTCACACTTTTAAATGACAATATATTGATAACCCGGGTCCTACTTACTGACCTATGTACATAGCACCTCTTGCTTTCCCAGTATATCTCTATGGCTGCCTCTCCTCCCTCCTAATAGAACCTTGTTCAGTACATTTCCACTGCCTGTAATGCATTATAAATAAATGCTGCTGGTACAAGACCCGGGGCATGCAGCCTGGGAGATTTATGATGAAGTGGAAGTACGGCTGCTCCAACATGGCCTGTAGCCCTTGTGGATTGTTGGCAACAATGGACAGTCCGGGGCTATTTACAGCCATCTTCTATTATATTATATTCCGCAGCTGTTGTCATAGGTTAAAAATGGTGGAAAGAAATTCTCAACATGCCGGGTGCCGTGTTCCCTCCAAGCCTTTGTAGCTAATCGGCAGGAAAAAATATATATTAATGTACAGTGCTGTAATAGTACAAAAAGCAGATGGATATACAGGGCCGCATAGCATTCTGCTGTATTCCTAGTGGCATAGGACTGTAAAGGGGTTCAGCAGGATTCCAGTATGCCTGGTTGTATATAATAAAGAGGTTTTCTGGTGTAAAATTGTGTTTAAAAAAACAAAAACCCTCTCCACAGAATAGTGCATTACTAGGTGTTTGCACCCCATCCTTTAGATGCTCAGGCCAGCCACTGCATTGTAAATAAATGGTGTACAGGACCCGCAAGTCTGTCCTGTATGTTATGGTTCACTTTGGCTCCTGTAGATATGATGATCTGCAGCTCCTCTTTGCTCTGATCATAGAGATTAGTGCTGGGAAGAGAGGGGCCCTACAGATACAGCTGCACAGTGATATAGAAAGATTTCTCTGGAACATCCCTTTAAGACTAAAGTTCCTGACCTCTCAGTTCTATATCTATTCTTTGTCTCTCTGTACAGATGACGCCTTTATTAATCCGCAGCTGCAGAAAATCTTTGAGCGGGTGCGTCAGAGCGCCGACTTCATGCCCATTAAGCAAATGATGGTGAGTTTCTGAGACTTTTGTTTAACGTCATGTCGATTTATGATTTCCCTCTGCAGACAGATACCGAAAATGGTTATTGTATTCCATGAACTGTTGCAGTACTGAAATTGAGCGACTCCCTATCAGAGTATATGGATATCACAGAGGGAGGGTCGTTCAGTAGGCGATGGATGCTCCCTCTTTAGCTGTCCATATATGGTCAGCCATTCGTTTTAATGACACACGTAATACCACCTATCCCCTCTAGTGGCCACTGCAGAGATGGTAAACAACTTCTAGCACAATCCCCAGCATAAACGGCTGTATCCTTTGCCCGATCGATGTTAATACACCATATGTTCTGTCCTGAACAGAAAACCTTAAACGCAGACCTGGGGCCAAACTGGAGGGACAATTTGGAGTTCTTTGAAGAACGGCCATTTGCCGCCGCCTCCATTGGACAGGTCCACCTGGCTCGTCTAAAGGACGGAAGGGAAGTTGCCATGAAAATCCAGGTGAGTTCCAGACCGTATTTAATTCACTTAAAGCAGATAGGCCATTTTACTTTCTATAATTTTTATCTTACTTGGATGTTTTTTTGTCTTTTCAGTATCCTGGAGTAGCTCAGAGTATTAACAGCGATGTGACAAACCTCATGACCGTCCTCAACATGAGCAATGCTCTGCCTGAAGGTAACACACACTTGTCTTCTCTTCCGTGTACTGGGTAACGGTCTCCATAGTCCTGCGTTCATTCATGCGTGAGTCCCACAGGACTAATAACGCCGCCACATTGAAGCTTTCTTGTCCTTTTATACGTTGTATTAATGATACCTCGCTGCCCGCTCTTCCATGACTCGTACAATGATCCCGTTCAGCTTTTGCCACGTGATAAGTTACATGATACACGGGCTATTGTGTGTTTTCCTAAAGGTCTGTTCCCTGAGCACCTGATAGAAGTCCTGAGCCGAGAGCTGGCCCTGGAGTGTGACTACAAGAGAGAGGCTGCCTGTGCCAAGAAATTCAAGTAAGTCATCTGTGTGTCCTCACCTGCCATGATGATAAATTTTACCTTATCTAGTTTATAAAACCCGTATACTACTGGGCTTCGGGTGTCAAACCTGCAGCAGTTTACCTGCTGCAAGACAAAAATTTCCATCATGCTTGGACAGCCAAAGCTTTGGTTATCCAGGCGTGATGGTAATTGTAGTTTTGCAACAGCTGAGTTGTACTAAGGATTATTTAGAACAGGGTTGGGGAACCTCTGGCTCTCCGGCTGTTGTAAAACTACAATTCCTATCATGCCTGGGCAGCTAAAGCTTTGGACGCTCAGGCATAATGGGAATTGTGGTTTTTGCAACAGCTGGAGGGCCGAAGGTTCCCCATCCCTGATTTAGAACAAAGAGTATTTGGTACCCCAGAGGACTGTGTGTACCCCACACAGTCCACTAATTGTGAAGAATTCCATGATTCCAAGATCTTATGCTGCGTTTACACGGAATGATTATCGTGCGAATTCGCACGATAACAATCGAATTCGAACAATAATCGTACGTGTAAACTCAGCGAGTGTTCAAACGACGAGCGAGAAATCGTTCATTTTGATCTTTCAACAACTTCTTTAATCGTCGATTGTTCGCAAAAAATTCGCAGATCGTTCCGTGTGAACAGTCGTTCGCCGATTTAACCAATGTGTGAGATAGGCTTTAAGCGATCGCAAAACAATTTCCGTACGATATATCGTACTGTCTAAATTCTGATCGTTATGGAAAAAAAAACTTTACTTTGACATCGTTAATCGTATGATCAGGCGAATTAGCGTTCAGTGTAAACTTAGCATAAGTGTTAACTCTTTTGACTCTTTTGAAGAAATTGGATGCAGCCCTAAGGCCATAGGCTCTATGCATTTTATCCTGGACAGTCTAGGGCTATATCCAACTTTAGCCACCGCTAATAAAATGCAGAGGGTTTGGACTATTACTGACTATATGAATAAAGTTAAGGCTTAAATGATGATGTCTTTGGCCTCCCGGTGTAGTAGAGTTGGGTTTGTCCAAGGAGTAGAGAATTTTGTACTGACCTATCCCTTTGATTACAGGGAGCTCCTGAAGGATCACCCCTTCTTCTATGTGCCCGGAGTCGTGGATGAGCTGTGTAGCGCACACGTCCTGACCACCGAGCTAGTAACTGGTTTCCCCCTTGACCAAGCCGAGCAGCTCAGCCAGGAGACCCGCAATGAGGTGAGACCCGAGAAATCTAGTGTTGGCACGTGGAATTGGTGAGAGCCAGTGATTGTCATGTGCTGTCAAAGCCCTCCCATATGGACGTGTGGCCTGCCATTCTCTTGGATGAATTATAGTGTGCCCCAATTTATTTTCCCCCTATATACCTTTTTATAGACTTTGTTCCTTTTTTCTAGCCTGGAATGCAGTAGAGTGTTTGCTATGGGGATTTGCTAATGCTCTGGGCAGTTCCTGACATGGACAGAGGTGGCAGCTGCTCTGTTAGACTGGGCTGCTGTATGTCCTGCAGGAAGTGCTGTGTTCTTTCCAAACTGAGGACAGAGGCGCTGTTCCTAGCAGATAATACCTTGCAAACATGTTGGCTAGGGAAATCTGTAATCAATGGCAATTATGGTCAGTAGAAGCAATAAGGAAAAAGTGAACCTAGGTTATATGTCACTTGCTTTTTACTTTTGATTGTCCAGGATGAATTAATATAAATTCTGCAATACTGCACACAGCCTGTGAACAAGGGTGGCGCTGTTTCTTTTATTAGAGAAACAACCAGATTCAATAATAAGTGCACTGCCCCTTAACAGCAGAACTCCTTGTCCTTTGTGGTGAGTTTGTGTCTGTTTGGCTGCTTTAGGTTTTGGGTTTATTTAAGGAGAAATTTGTTTTTATCGATCACAATCCTGGGTCTGTGTCCAGCGCCTGTTTATATACTGAAGAGCAGAGCCCGACCAGAGCTGGCAACCCTGCAGCTGTGCCGCTTAAGTGTTGTTGTGGGGTGTGTGTTTTTTTTATTTATTTGGGGGGGTGTGGGGGGGTGGCTGTTACTATAGTGTAACATTGTGACCACATGCTGGGATATGATGGGAGTTGTAGTTCTGCAGCAGTTTGATACACCAATAGAGAACCGTCCCCCAATGTTTCCATAAATGTTAGGCATTCACTGTTGCACGTTCCTGTCCCGGTGTTGACAGTGCACACAGCTCTGTCACCTTCACTGACCTTCAGGAGCGTCCGCTGGTTGTGTGCCGGGAACGTGTCCGCCGGGTGACAGATCCTGCTCTACAGCTGCTGCTCTGGAGCTGTGCCACACCCCGCCCCTAGCTGGCATCACCTCCCAAAATAACTACTTTACCCTATTACATGTGGCACAAGGGTTCTGGAAAGTTACAGCTGAAAAACAGTCAAAGAGCCCCAGTACCGAGTGTAGCATCGCTGAGTCAGTGTGTGGTTCTCTTAGGGTCAAATCTGTAAACAACCGAGGGGTCTAGAAATAACTAGAATCAATTTCAGTAATAAAAACTATCAGGGCTATAAAAGGGGGGGGGGGGGGGGAGGGGAATAATTCTTTATGGTAGGATACGTGATATGGTGTAAATATATTAGCAGACACTAGGGATCATGTGACCTTATAAGACACACAGCAACAGGCTGAGGGTCACATGACTGTGAGGTGACTGCTAGCATTCTTTTATAATTCTAAAACAGTTCAATTTATATACAACTCTGCTGCTGAAGAACCTCTTCTTGATGGTTCTGTCAACAATTGTTTTATGCAATTTCTGAAGTGTCCCCTGTGGTTGTGCTCCGGCTCGGGCCTGCGTGTCCTGTGGTTGCGCTCCGGCTCGGGCCTGCGTGTCCTGTGGTTGCGCTCCGGCTCGGGCCTGCGTGTCCTGTGGTTGCGCTCCGGCTCGGGCCTGCGTGTCCTGTGGTTGCGCTCCGGCTCGGGCCTGCGTGTCCTGTGGTTGCGCTCCGGCTCGGGCCTGCGTGTCCTGTGGTTGCGCTCCGGCTCGGGCCTGCGTGTCCTGTGGTTGCGCTCCGGCTCGGGCCTGCGTGTCCTGTGGTTGCGCTCCGGCTCGGGCCTGCGTGTCCTGTGGTTGCGCTCCGGCTCGGGCCTGCGTGTCCTGTGGTTGCGCTCCGGCTCGGGCCTGCGTGTCCTGTGGTTGCGCTCCGGCTCGGGCCTGCGTGTCCTGTGGTTGCGCTCCGGCTCGGGCCTGCGTGTCCTGTGGTTGCGCTCCGGCTCGGGCCTGCGTGTCCTGTGGTTGCGCTCCGGCTCGGGCCTGCGTGTCCTGTGGTTGCGCTCCGGCTCGGGCCTGCGTGTCCTGTGGTTGCGCTCCGGCTCGGGCCTGCGTGTCCTGTGGTTGCGCTCCGTAATGTTGAAACTAGAGAGTTTAAATCAGTGAGTGAGGAGCCCTTTCAGTCAGCACAGGGGAAGGAACTTTCTCTTTACAATCTTCAGGTTGTATTATTGAAGTGTGTTTAAAAAAAAAAAAAAGTCTTCTATGTAAAGTGGGGGTGGTGGAATATAATTGTTCTGCAACAATGGGGGGGGTTATAGAGATCTGTAGATTCCTTGTTGCTGCATCATGGTGGATCAACCATATTGTACTGTGTATATATGTTAACCACAGCTCCCAGCATGTCCTGATAGCTTTCAGGTAGGTATGTACAATCTCTATAGTGACTGATATCACCCACTTATCTCCTCGTTACTGATTTTAGGGACACTGTTCCTTTATGAGACGTGTGTGACATATGGGTCACTATATGTGGCGGTGTTAGGGGGCTATCCATCTTCCCCTGGTGATGGGATCATTGTGGGATTTATAATGGTCACTCCTGTGTATTATGACACTCCTTGTCTTGATCTCTTCCAGATCTGTGAGAACATCTTGAACCTTTGCCTGAGGGAGCTGTTTGAGTTCCGCTTCATGCAGACCGACCCCAACTGGTCCAACTTCTTCTACGACCCAGAGCTGAAAAAGGTGAAGTAGATCTCTTAAAGGGGCGCTCCACCCACCATCAGCGCTGAGTAATGGTCTAAAAGACAAACTGTGTTGCCCGTAGCAACCAATCACAGCACAGTATTCAATTGGCTCTGGAAAACTGAAAGGTTATAGTGACCCTCTGTATATATCATAGGTTGCCCTGCTGGACTTCGGAGCAACGCGCGGCTTTGATGAGGAATTCACCGACCTGTATATTGAGGTGAGACCAATATAACATCCATTAGTCTGACTGTCTTCATGTGATGCTCAGTTGTGTTATGGCCGCCTTAGCGCCACCTTAGTCTACTTTCACCTGTATAAAATGTAAAACTACTGAAAAGAACAAAGAAGGTAGGACGTCTGTAGGACGGCTGCTTGACTTCATCCTCCCATATTTCTTTCCCCCCAGGTAATTCGAGCAGCAGCCGATAAAGATAGAGAGAAGCTTCTGAAGAAGTCAATAGAGATGAATTTCCTCACTGGTTACGAGTCGAAGGTAATCTGTCCTAGAATGGCGCCTCTTCTGTGGTAGCAACCAATCAGATTACACCATTTACTTTTCCAGTTGGGAATAAATAATGAGATCTGATTGGTTAGGATGGATTCTATATCTAGTCTTGAGTCTTGATGAGAGGAGTAACACATGACTGCAGGATCAGACTACACTGGGTTTGTTTGTAGTCTGTAACCATGGAGATGTATAGAGCTGTAGACTATGTTGAGTTGCTTCCCCTTGCTCATCAGTCTTGTCTTCGCCTCCTCCTCAGGCCATGGAGAACGCTCACCTTGAGGCTGTCCTGATCCTCGGGGAGGCCTTTGCTTCAGACACACCGTTCAACTTTGGCTGCCAGAGCACTACAGAGAGGATCCATCGTCTGATCCCAATCATGTTAAAGCACCGGCTCATCCCCCCGCCAGAGGAGACCTACTCCCTGCACCGCAAGATGGGAGGATCCTTCCTCATCTGCTCCAAGCTGAAGGCAGCCATCCCATGCAAGAACATGTTTGAGGAGGCCTATAAGAATTACTGGAAGGGGAAGGAACATAAGAAGCCTTAAAGGGCCGGGACTGTTTATCTTTTTCCTTGTCTCTCGATTGTGCTCTAATCACCATGCTACATTGTCTCAATTCTTATAAGAGAGCGAGAGGTGAGGGCAGAGCCACAGCCGCCATGACCCACCCAAAGACGTTCTTGATCTCCGGAAATAGACTGTGTATATCTGGGAGGAGAGATTTCTGAGACTGTATCTCATGACTGCGGTTTGGGATGACGGGAGAGCGGCGGTCTCCCCTGAGTGAGGGAAAGGGGGCGGGGACCTCGGGAAGTTTTGTATCTCAGCTTTTTATGGAAGATAGAAGGATCTGTAATCTTATTTTTTGTTTCTGATTTTTGTTCTCGCAATTAAGTGAAATTAAACGCTTTTTGTACTATAAGAACGAATGAGGAGTCTGATCAGGGGATCGATTTGGTGACACAGTTAACCTTTTAATTTACAGAGCTTGTAATTTGTGTAGGGAAAAGTGTGACACAATGACGTGTTATCATACATGTATGCGCACAAGACACCTTACCTGTGTGAGTAAAGGGCAGGTGTATTAATTTCTACTCGCATGTCATACCAGCAGACACCTTAAGATGGCGACATCCATACCATAATATTTGGCACTTGGTAGAGGTCTGGTAAAGCCTCCAGGTCTCCTAGACAGGGGTAATGATTCTCCTTGAGGAGAGTGCCAAAAGGTGTGTGTGGAGTCTTATAGGTTATGCAATGCTCCCTGGGAAATATATGCAAATTAGCTTTCTCCAAGAAGGAAGATGGTGTGCTTTTTTGTGCCTTCCTATTGGAGGTGTGATGTTCTGTGTTGTGTTTTAGTGGTCAACAGATGGATTTTCATGAAATTCTTTACTTTTTGTTTCACAATCAAACTGTACAGGGGTCGACTGTACATGAACATATTACACCATATATACAATGGATTCTTCCTGGGGCCAGTCTATCATAGGACACAATCTTATATACTGTGAAGACTGAAGGTGGAGATCAGGGTTCTTTGGGATCAATATAGGATCAGTAATGTGAGTTCAGACTTACATCCTGTATTATACCCCAGAGCTGCACTCTCTATTCTGCTGGTGGGGTCACTGTGTACACAGAATTAGTACTCCATTCACTTCAATGGAACTGTGCTGCAAAACCCACACTTTAAACTGACGATAATACCTTTTAACTACTACTGTGTTACAGAGAAGTCCTATCCCTGTTCCCATAGACCTGTATAGTTTGGTTGAAGGTCTGTAGAGACTTGAGTCCTGTGACCATTTTCCTATTATATGGCGGTGGTAATTCTAGGTTCCTTTTTTCTCACCATCTTTTTCAAGACCTCTGCTTGCTGTAGTGAGTCTTTGATCATGGAAAGTCGGTGAAGTCAAACTCCCAGCATCCCAGTGTATCCGCTTCTCTAGGAGCATTTTTTTGGCATGAATCTCCATTCGCAACTTGTGAGAAATTACTTTTTTTTTTTTTTTTTTTTTATTTCTGTTCTCAGAAAAGCTGGGTGACTAGGCTCGGCCATTATAATGCACACAGGGACTAGCACTTTGCTTTCTTGGCTGCCTGAACTGTGTTCGTTCTCTTCCTGCACCAGGAGGTTTCCAAATTGACAGAAGGCAACGACTTGGAGCCATTGACTGATCCGTCCATCTGCTCACAGTATGGGACATTGTAAGGTTTTAGTTCTGCACAATTATTTCTTCTAAATAAGGACGGGTTATACTAAGGTATTTGTATTCTAGTCATCCTCAGATTCCACACAACTTCCATCTTTCCCTATGAGAAACACTGACCCTGCAGCATGATGGGAATCTTCACCCGCAGTTTTTTGTTATAAGGAAATGTCGCTGTGTAGGGCTAAACATCAGGGACCCTAATCAATGGACACCGGCGCCACCCTTTATGTGTCCTGTTATGTTGAATGTATTGTCTCATCAGGACTGTGCACATTGTATTCCTGCTGCATAGTTGTCATCTATATCTTGGTCCTCTGCCTGTGGTTTTTTTTTTTTTTTGTTTTTTTTTCCCCTCCCTCCAATAAAACTTATCTGTACATTTTGTATCTGTACATTGTGTCCGCTATTCAGTTTTCTATAGGTCATGTTTTGTTTTTTGTTTTTTTTTTTTTTTTTTCATCAATTTTTTGCAAAACTAACGGACTGCAAAAATGAAGTGTCAACCCAGTCTTAAGGTTGCCTTCACACGTAACTGATGCGCAGCGAATTTCACGCTGCGGATCCCTGCCCTGTACACTCTATGGGCAGACAACTCGCAGCGGGATAGACATCTTATGTCGGCAACCCACCCCGTTACCCACCCCTGCCCCCGGAGCACATACATCACCTTCTCCCAGCTCCAGCTTGCTTCGGGGGTTCCCGACATGTTCCACTCAGCCAGTCAGTGCACTGCCCCGACGCAGCGCACTGATTGGCTGAGCGGGAAGAAGAAAGCCGGAGCAGGTGAAGTATACGCTCTGCTGGCGGGGGGTTAGCGGGGCAGGCTGCAGACATACTCATAGCGGGATGTCCATCCTGCTGCTAGTTTGTCTGCCCATAGTGTACAGGGCAGGGATCCGTTACGCGTGAAGGCACCCTAAACAAGTTTTCACTAGTGTTACAGTATCATTTGTTCTATACCAGCTCTGCTGCATCTGTTTCATTACTGTAACTGGGTCATGTGATTACCACACTGTCCCACACAAATACTGCTTAAGGGTGCGTTCACACCTACAGGATCTGCAGCAGATTTGATGCTGTGTTCAGTTATTTAAATGAAATCTGCTGCAGAAAATCAGCTGCAGATCCTGTAGGTGTGAACGCACCATAAGGGTGCGTTTACACAGACAGATTTTGGAAGCCTAAGCCAGGAATGGATTTGAAAAGAGGAGAAATCTCAGTCTTCTATGACCTGTTCTCTGTTTATAGTCTGTTCCTGGCTTTGGCTTTAAAAAATGTGTCAGATAAATCTCTGTGTAAACACACCATAAGGCCAAGTTCACACATACCGTATCGGCGAAAAAAAAGGGAAGACTCCTTCTGGTGCAATATCACTGAAGCAGACAAATATAGAAAAAAAACAATGTCTTGAGAATATGTGTGCAAATGCACTCACCTTTTAGTGTTGTGCTAATTATAGGCACAACACTATTGAGAGCTTATACACCGCAGCCAATGTCACCAGGAGTATTCCGACTGACCCAATAGTCAGTGGGTAGATACAGCAAGTGTTCTAAGGAGAGTCAACGGACCGACCACAACCTCCAAAGTGCTCCCTAAGGTGTTGTGATGCAGATGTATCGTAATATCCACAAAATTCCACATCCAACAGGTGGGCTAATAGAATTCAGGCAACGTGTTTCGGCTTGTAAGCCTTTCTAAAGCCATAAAACCATCTCAATACAACATTATATATATATATATATATACACATACACTCACCGGCCACTTTATTAGGTACACCTGTCCAACTGCACGTTACCACTTAATTTCTAATCAGCCAATCACATGGTGGTAACTCAGTGCATGTAGACATGGTCAAGACAATCTCCTGCAGTTCAAACCGAGCATCAGTATGGGGAAGAAAGGTGATTTGAGTGCCTTTGAACGTGGCATGGTTGTTGGTGCCAGAAGGGCTGGTCTGAGTATTTTAGAAACTGCTGATCATCTGGGATTTTCACGCACAACCATCTCTAGGGTTTACAGAGAATGGTCTGAAAAAGAAAAAACATCCAGTGAGTGGCAGTTCTGTGGGCGGAAATGCCTTGTTGCTGCCAGAGGTCAGAGGAGAATGGGCAGACTGGTTCGAGCTGATAGAAAGGCAACAGTGACTCAAATAGCCAACCGTTACAACCAAGGTAGGCAGAAGAGCATCTCTGAACGCACAGTACGTCCAACTTTGAGGCAGATGGGCTACAGCAGCAGAAGACCACACCGGGTGCCACTCCTTTCAGCTAAGAACAGGAAACTGAGGCTACAATTTGCACAAGCTGATCAAAATTGGACAGTAGAAGAATGGAAAACGTTGCCTGGTCTGATGAGTCTCGATTTCTGCTGCGACATTCGGATGGTAGGGTCAGAATTTGGCGTCAACAACATGAAAGCATGGATCCATCCTGCCTTGTATCAACGGTTCAGGCTGGTGTTGGTGGTGTCATGGTGTGGGGAATATTTTCTTGGCACTCTTTGGGCCCCTTGATACCAATTGAGCATCGTTGCAACGCCACAGCCTACCTGAGTATTGTTGCTGACCATGTCCATCCCTTTATGACCACAATGTACCCAACATCTGATTGCTACTTTCAGCAGGATAATGCGCCATGTCATAAAGCTAGAATCATCTCAGACTGGTTTCTTGAACATGACAATGAGTTCACTGTACTCCAATGGCCTCCACAGTCACCAGATCTCAATCCAATAGAGCATCTTTGGGATGTGGTGGAAGGGGAGATTCGCATCATGGATGTGCAGCCGACAAATCTGCGGCAACTGTGTGATGCCATCATGTCAATATGGACCAAAATCTCTGAGGAAGCTTCCAGCACCTTGTTGAATCTATGCCACCAAGAATTGAGGCAGTTCTGAAGGCAAAAGGGGCTCCAACCCGTTACTAGCATGGTGTACCTAATAAAGTGGCTGGTGTGTATATATATATATATATATATATATATATATATATACATACACACACACACAACCCTGTGATGTGGTCTCCATTGTCATCCGGCTGCGAGTTTGTAGGAATTACCATGGTAGTAGCATACCCGCACATATCCACCCATCCCATAGACACCATTTTATGGATGGGCCGATTTGGCCGAAAGAATTGGCATGGCAATTCTTTCAATGGACGATGGAATTCGTCCACCCATAGCATGGTGTCTATGGGACGGGCGACGAAATCCGCCAGGATTTCTCCTAGCAGATTCCTTAGTGAGAACCAACCCATATAGTTGAATCTCTGAGCCTGAATGTGTGGATGCTGTGGTCTAGTGGTATCTCCCCCCCCCACCCTCAATTGTATCATTTTTTTAAAGGGGAACTCCAGATAAGAAAAACTTGTTTTCTATTAAAAGTTATATAATGTATTACTGTATCTGTACAGTAGCTGATAGAAATCCAGGAAATGGCCTCTGTGCCAATTCACATTGTCTCCTGCTTCCTCTGCTCTCCCACCTTAGGAGACAAATATTCCATGCCTCTGTCTCACATTGTGTGTGTTTGCTGAGATCAGGCTGATGATGCAGATAGGGCAGGGCGTGATCTCCCAGGAGGCTTGGCTGGATCCCCCAATCCCCTGAATCATGGGTCTCTAAACTGCGGCCCTCCAGCTGTTGTAAAACTACATTTCCCATCATGCCTGGACAACCAAATCCAAAGCTTTAGCTGGCCAGTCATGATGGGAGTTGTGGTTTCCCAACAGCTGGAGGGCCGCAGTTTGGAGACCCATGCCCTGAATGATTCACTATCTCTGAATGGCCAGAAGCAGGTGTTGCACTGATTTCTCTAATTGAGCAGTGAAATTAGGGTTGTGTTCACACATGTTGGTGTCAGTACTGCAGCGTATTCACAAAAATGATGCTAAACGGCAGAGAGGAACAGAGCCTTATTGTGGGGCTCAAACTTCAAAGATAAAAAAGATGCTTGATAATATGTGCGTGAAAATTAAAAAAAAAAATTCTAAAAGTTCTTTACTTTATTCCAATATCAGCGTTACAGGTAGAGAATACAGCTGTGCAGGTAGGACCACAATGAAATCATAAATTACTGCAAATAATTCAGTAACACAATGAAACTGCAATGTGTGAACACAGCCTAGATGTTATGCAACAGCTTTGGGTGGGGAATAGGCAGGGTGGAGGACTGTGATGAACAGCTGAGGGGAAAGCATTGCATTCTGGAACCTGTAGTACTGTGTACAACTGATAAACCAGGAAGTGCAGAAACACAAACAGAACGAAAACCCCCCAAAACAAATGGATTTTTGGTAGTTTCAAAAATGGAATAGATAGGTAAGTAATGCTTTACGCTTCTGCAGAAGTTTCATTTTTTTTAACCTCTACCTGGGAGTTCCCCTTTAAGGCTATGTTCTCACACAGTATTTTGCAACCAAAACCAGGAGTGGATTGAAACACACAGAAAGGTTATGTTTACATACTGTTGAAATTGAGTGGATGGCTGCCATTTAATGGTAAATTACAGCTGTTTTAAAATAATGGCAATTATTTGCCATTAAATGGCAACCATCCACTCAATTTCAACAGGGATTTGAACCAGAATCAACTGCTGGCAGCTCTCTTGACAGGTGAGTTACCCCTAGACCACAGCTCCAACATATTTGGGTTCAGAAATATAATTATTTCAGACATAACCTACCTACAGCGGACTGATCTGCAATTATTTATGAAGGATTGGTGGGGTTTGGCACAGGCAACTCCTATTTGACACTTCATTACAGTAGGAGACCTGAGCTACAGCACACTGCCAGCACCAGATGTAGGGCCTGGGGGCTGACAGATTCCCTTTAATGGGGTTATCCTGGATAAGAAAAACCACAACTACAGAAGCAGCACCACCTGGGTCCTCAGGTTGTGTGTGGTATTACAGTTTGGCACCACTCATTTCAATAGAACTGAGCTGCAAACCCCCACACACACCACAGGAGACGAGTGGTGGTATTTCTGCAAGAAAGTGCCCATGTTTTTACAAGGCTAAAAAAATACCTTTTAAGTAAAATTTTCTTTTTAGCAAAAGTGATTAAATCCAGCCTTGTAGTCTGCAAACAAACTATACCCACAGGTTCATATACAAATACATGGGTGAAATGTGGATTTGTACTGTCCTAGGAGCCCAGGATCGGATCAGGTCACCCATGGGAGATGGGGCCAAGTGAGGCCACTGCAGCTGATTTTTCCTTCCATGTCTCAGGATTAGAGATGAGCGAACCTGGAGCATGCTCGAGTCGATCCGAACCCGAACTTTCCGGTTCGCTCATCTCTACTCAGGATGCATCAAAAAGTGAGAGTTTCTACTCGCCGTAAATTCTCTTTCTAGCAGTCTGAAGCAGCAACACATAATGGGGGTAGTTTGTGCTGCTGCATAGGATGTAAGGGAAACTATATTCCCCTTAGCTCCGAGTCACATGAGGGAATTAACCTGTACGATGCTGGAGAAATGTCTACTGACATAAGCAATGTCTCAGTCTGAAGTCCAGGCTGTTTAGCTCACAGAGTATTGTCTAAGACTGGATACAATTGTATCACTTCTCAGCTGAGAGCAGGACTATCTATGTACAATGTATCAGTCTGGAGTCCTGGATATTTAGCTCTACCCACTCATATCTGGTCATACAGCAGAACCTGCTGAATTATAAATGCAGCTCTGGATGTGACTAAACAAAAAAAAATTGCCAACAAACTTATATAAGAAAAAACACAAGGCGGCAGATTTTTTTTTTTTTAATTTTTCAACCTTTTTTGTATAGCATTAATTGTAAAAACAAAAAATACCAGCATTGTGATTATAAATATTATATTAACAGATAAAATGACATCTCGATTGTAACAAACACAAAGAAAAAAAAATATTATTTTGCAGAGACTGCGCAAAGCACAATACGTGGATTTATACAACGCGGGGAGGGGCGTCAGAATACTTTGGTGGGGGGGACAGTGACAATAAAAAAAAAATTTATAATAAATAAATAAATACAAACAAAGCGGATGTAATACAATGACCTACATGCAAGGGGTGAGGAGCGGGAACTGAACCTTCGTCCTACAGGTGAAATGCGGCTTTTACGAGAGGCGTCTGGGATGCATCCGAAATTTTTTTTGTGGGCAGATAGGAGATATTACTGGGCTGGTCATTACTGATCTTTACAATGCCCCTTTGGTATATTGTAGGCACAGAATATTGGCTAATGGTCAATAGTCAGAATTGCAGATGCTCTCAGAAGTTTTGCTACCAGGACTGGCAAGATGGCCACCAGATCTGCATTTATAGATCCAATTCTTCACTTTTTGACTGTGTTCAGTTTCTTTCCTGCTTCCAAGCAAAACACTCAGTATTTTTAATCCAAAAGACAATTCCACCCAGGCTGGCGCCCTCCCCTCTGTTAAAATCCTGGCTACACGGGCGTTGGTACAAGAGTGAGCGCAACCAAAAGCCGCCTGTGTAGCCTAGACCTTAAAAGTTTTCTAAAATGACTTTACCTCAATGAATAAAGTCTGATTGCTGTAAAACTAAAAGTGTTTTCCAATCTGTGTCTGTCCAGCTGTCAAAACTAAGACTCCCATCATCCTATCAGAACATGATGGTAGTTGTGGTTTTGCACCAGTTGAGGAACACTAAACCAAATCCAATAATGCTACGTTTACACGGAGCGATAATTCGCCCAATCGATCGTTTAACGATTTTGAAGCAACAATTTGGTTTTTAACGATCAGTGTTTAGACGAATAAATCTTTAGAAAAATTGTTATTGTGATAGGGTTTTTAAGATCGCTTAAGCCCATCTTTTACATAGGGTAAATCGGTGAAAGACTGTTTACACGAAGCGATCTGCGAATTTTCAGCGAACAACGATTTGAGAACACGTTGAAAGACCAAAATGAACGATTTCTCGCTCGTAGTTTGATCGTTTGCTGTGTTTACACGGTATAATAATCGCTCAAATGCGATTGTTTATGCAAAAATTCGAACGATAATCGTTCCATGTAAACGCAGCATAAAGTTTGTCAATAATTCCACCTAAAAGCCTGCAGGTGTCACCGTTTCCCTACACTTAACCAAGTGCTACACAACAGTGGCATCTGCTGGCCAAAAGGCGGTATTGCATTAACATTCACATTCCAATACAAACTTTTTGCAACTATAAAGTCCACTTTTATGAACTGTAAACAATCATTAAATTCTAGAATGATATCTATAGCGGGGGGGGGGGGGCATTACAGTTCTGGAAAGTTTCACAGGTAGGAGAATTGGCGAACAACGTAATTTCCTGAGAAATTAAACATTTGTGTGGAATGGTGAGTATCAGTGATGCAAAACACGATGGCAGTTGCCGATCCTGAAGATGCAGCAAAAAAATAAAAATAAAAAATAAAAATAAAATGGTGGTGGAGAAAAAGGAGTATAACCTGGAAACGTGATTGACCATGTGAACCAAAAACGTGAAGATTAAGTGATTGTAGTAGGGAACGCCGGGCGCCCCGTGAAGCTGGTTTATCCCATATTAAGAACGCAAACAATCGATCATTAAAATGACAATCTCTCTTTAAATATGCCTCTATCTCCGTGGAGTACACCATCCTTATATATACATATGTCATGTACTATTAGATTAAACTCTGCTTTGTAGTAAAATACGTTATTGATGACGCGAGGGTCGTGAGTGGACATTCAATGTGTGATCGCGCGTCAGACGTGTCACACAGCAGACTTCACCTCCCCCGCCGGATCTGTACAATGGTTCCATCCTGTGTCCATTGCTTTCATCTCATTGCCACCATTTGCGGCTATGGATTTCGCAGCACGGGAACCACTTGTAAACCATATATGAAAAGCAACCGATCCTATAATGTAGCAGGCCTGTCCGCTGAGGCAATGCGGTGCTGTGATGGTGGATAGGGTATCCTGTCGGCCCTTTCTGACTGGCTGGGTATACGCCAGGACAGGTGGGTGGTGGGGGAAGGAGCTGAGAGCAGCGTGAGGGGGAAACAACGTTCATGCGTCCCAGCTGACATGGTCCGAACTCTCTAAGGAACTGCTCTTTGTCTTGTGGGGCGACACCGGGCTCGGGGGGCTGCTTAGGTTCGAGCTATTTGAGGCTGTCGAATGTCTTGGCGAATCTGAATCCTGAGGATTGAGAGAAGAGAACAGGGATAAGGGCTATAGTCACATTCGGAGCTGCAAGGACATTTTATTTTAAATGGGAACTATCAGTAGGTTAGACTAATCTAACCTACTGATAGCTCCCTATTGTGCACAGTGTATATGTATCTTACCTTCATCCTCGGTGCCACTCCCGTGCAGTTTTAATGTTGTGGTCTGTCCAGTAAGGCTGTTTGGAACACTCCCCCGCCCCCGTTGGCGCTGTGGGGACAGGGCGGTGCTCCAAACAGCCTTACCGGACAAAGCACTGCATTAAAATGGCACAGAGGAAGGTGAGAGACATATACCTTCTTCCTCAGCGCTCTGTGTGCAATAGAGGGCTATCAGCAGGTTAGATACAGACTTAGAAAAAGCACCACTTTTGTCCTCAGGTTGTGTGTGGATCTGCAGCTCAGCTCCATTGAAGTGAATGGAGCTGAATCGTAACATTACACCCCACCTGATGACAACAGTAGTTATTACGGCTCGGCCCCAGTCACTATGGAATTCGGCTGCAATTTTTGAAGATCAGCATGTTTATGATCAGCCATGGATTTTATAACTCTGTATAACTCCTTTACCACAATGCATTACTGAACATAAGGGGGCTGCATGCTTCCTAGAAGCTCTTAGGCCTTATTCACATGTTCCGTAAAGTTGTCCGTGATCATAGACAATTTTTTAGCCCATTGCTTTCTATTGGGCTATTCACACGGTCTGTTTTTTTTTACAGATCCTCAATCCGTGAAAAAATAGAACATGCAGCCATAGGGTCGTATTACACTGAGCAATTTTTAACGATTAACGACTAACGATCGCAAACGAGATAGTTTATTGTTAACCATATTACACAGAACAATAATCGTTAGTTACGATCGTTACTACGATCGTTTATTCCTTCTGATCCCAGCAAAACAATGAAGAATGTGCAATTGTACTAAACGATTAGTGAACAAATGCGGAACTTGAGCGAACGAACGTGGAATTACAAGAAATATCCCTAAATAACCTTGTAACAATGGTGGATTCCTTGGCGCTCAAATCTCCAGGCACAATCACTTCACTTCAATCAAGAGGTAGAGACTCCCAGTATTACTGCCATCCAGATGTGTTTATTGCTACGTGTTTCAAGGGTTAACCACCCTCTTCATCAGGCATGATTAGGTACATTACACACTAGTATTTATACATTAACTAAAATGATTGACCCGGAAGGTTTTCCCTGTTGCCAGGTGACCTCACGACATCACTTCCCATCTGCTAATCAGACTGAAGTCCTATTAAAACAATAACATTGGTGGTTTCTATGGTTAAAACTTAAGGCTAGGTGGTCTTTAGGTAAGTGGCGGAGCTCTGGCATATAAGAGCTGCCAACACCCTGGGCTCCAAAAAAATGTTTTTCTAATTTCTATACTAAAATCTATAAAAAACCTGTTCATGGGCACATTTCAAGATACACATATTAGATCAAGCCCCCTGTTTGCAGAACACGTCATAGTCTATAAACGTTATATAGATGACCTGTTTTTCCTGTGGAAAGGAGATATCAAGTCAATTGAAGAATTCACCTGCCATATTAACACCACAACATGGGGCATTACTCTGACTCCGAATCATTCGAGTGTCCAGATTGAGTTTCTAGACTTGATGATTAGTCATAAAGAAGGACATCTTATAACATCTAGCTTCTTTAAGGAGGTTGACTCCAGTTACCTCTCTTTCTACAGCGGCCACCTGAAGAAGTGGAAAACTAATATACCCTACAGTCAATAGACACGAATACACGAATACGCAAAAACTGTACAGAGAATAAGACATTCAAGAAGCAGGCAGGTATTCTAAAAAAGCGGTTTCTATCTAAATGATACCCTAAGAAATTACTACACAACGCATATCAGAGAACATGTAAGTTGACCCAAGATGAATGTTTGAGGAAGAAAGAGGAAATACCTGATGACCAACAGAAGACTAGGATTAATTTCATTACTCGTTACAACAAGTCACATAGAGATATCAAGAAGATCCTCCACAAGCACTGGTATCTATTGAAACTAGATCCGTATATAGGTCCAACATCGCCCAAGGAACCACTGATCACCTACAGGAAGGCATCAACCATTAAAAATCCCATAGCCCCTAGCTGCCTACGCAGACATAAAAAAGAAGACACCACCAACAAAATCGAGGCAGGGGTTTCAAAATGTGGTCATCCTAGAGTATTCCAGTATTCCTAGAGTATTCCAGAGTAGGAAAACAGGGCAGGTCTTTTCCATCAAACAAAAATTGAACTGTAAGTAATGCTGTGTGATCTATGTGCTGGAGTGCCCTTGTGGCCGAACAACACAACCATTGCACTGCCGTCTCAATGGCCATAGACTGAACATCAAAAAGGGTTTCCTAAAACACGGGGTATCCGGGCATTACTTGGAACAGCACAATTCAAATCCAACAGTTTTGAAGATCTGTCCTATTAATCAGATCAGTGCTGCAGCTAGTAATCGCTTCGATCAACTTATAAAACGAGAAATGTATTGGATCTACAGACTGCAAACCTTACAACCTTCAGGGCTTAATGAAGTGACTGAACTAATAGTGTAATCTGGCTTTAGGAATATATACACATTACAGCAATGGCCGGTACACAAATTGAGACAGAGGGACTGAGGGAAACGAAGGAAAGAAATAATTACATGGAGAACAAAATGGATAAGAGGAAAAAAAAGGGGAAAAAAAGAATTGTAACAGGTCATATAATAACATCAGGCACATTTATAAGACAACATATGTATTCCTGTGAAGGTGTTTTATCTGATCTATACTCTATTATGATACCCAATTGAAGTCTTGACCTTCCTTATAGAGATGGTTCTTTGTTTTGCTGTTATAGTAACATAACTTCATAATGAGCCCAATAATCTTATCTATTGACTATTGTAACATCTAATGTAATCAAGGTCTTTGATGTGAAGAGAAATACTATAATATTGCAACATGTGGGTAATAGGAGGTCATGTCCATACCGGGAACTGAACACATGTACCTGGCTCCCCAACAGTGTCCTACATGAGGAGCCACAGCCTTATGGTGCGTTTACACAGAAAGATTTATCTGACAGATTTTGGAAGCCAAAGCCAGGAATGGATTTGAAAAGAAGAGAAATCTCAATCTTTCCTTTATGACCTGATCCCTGTTTATAGTCTGTTCCTGGTTTTGGCTTCAAAGATCTGACAGATAAATCTTTCTGTGTAAACGCAGCATAACGCTGATGAATATACCTTATGATTAGAGATGAGTGAACCTCGAGCATGCCCCAGTCCATTCGAACCTGATCTTTCGGCATTTGATTAGCGGTGGCTGCTGAAGTTAGATAAAGCCCTAAGGCTATGTGGAAATCATGGATATAGTCATTGGCTGTATCCGTGTTTTCCAGACAACCTTAGAGCTTTATCCAACTTCAGCAGCCCCAAGCTAATCAAATGCAGATTGTTCGGGTTCGGATCGACTCAAACCCGGTTCGCTCATCTCTACTTATGATATATATACACCTTACGCTGTTTCTATATACCTATCCCCACAGCTATAGTCAGCGTAGAACTCCAGGAGAGTTCATATACTAATATGTTGCAGTAATGGTGTTGGTACCTTGTAGTAATAACAACCCAATCATTTGTGATAAGAATCATTTTAACTTCCTTTACAACTATATGTATATCTTCATTCGAATCAGCACTTGTATTTTCTCTTATTAATATAAGCTTTTAGGAAGATTTTAGTATAGATATTAGAAAAACATTTTTATGGAGCCCAGAGTGGTGGCAGCTCTTATATGCCAGAGCTGTGTCACTTACCTCAAGACCACCTAGCCTTAAGTTTTAACCATAGAAACCATCAATGTTGTTGTTTTTATAGGACTTCAGTCTGATCAGCAGATGGGAAGTGATGTCATGAGGACACCTGGCAACTGGGAAATCCTTTCTGGTCAATCATTTTAGTTAATGTATAAATACTAGTGTGTAATGTACCTAATCATGCCTGATGAAGAGGGTGGTTAACCCTTGAAACATGTAGCAATAAAGAACACATCTGGATGGCAGTAATACTGGGAATCTCTGCCTCTTGATTGAAGTGGAGTGACTGTGCCTGGCCCCAAGGAATCCACCATTGTTGCAAGGTTATTTGGATTTTGGTCCCGATCCCACATCCAGGGAAATCGGAAAGTGGAAGGGAGCAGCCCTCCTTATACACCTACTAGCCTACATTAGTCATGCCTAATACGTACGGCCTAACCAGGTGAGTGTGCATTTGTGTGAATTTGCACATACACATCTCACATGGTTAATCCACCTGCACATGCAGCGCCACTTTGTTTCCTTTTTTTCTTTTCATGTACAAGAAATATCCCTAGATAGCATGGCGACATGTCACTACTATAAGGAAATCCCCTTTAAGGTGAGGTTATGCTCTCACCTCTCGTTCGTAGTCTCGAGCTGGCGCGTCGCTTCCTTGGTCGGGTCCTCCAGATGACAAGGAGCCGTCGGAGGGCGATGTCATGGGCTGTTTCTTGGCTCCGTAGCTGCCTCCGGATAACTCTCTTCGTAGAGCACTGCCATTTTGCGAGGACCCTACAGTGTAAATCATGACATGGACATTTTATATATTTATAGTCCTCGGGGTCAGATCTGCAGTCCCTCCCCCCAATATGATCCTTAGCATTTTGTTTGGTAGCAGCTAATAGGAAGGACAATAGAAAGGTGTCAGTCGCCTGAAGTTCAAAGGTCCTTTAGAGGAGATGACCACTAGGGGGAGCTCACTGTGTACAGTCCTATGACTAAAGTCCCATTTAGATGGGTCATTGCTGCCCATTGTGTGGCTGATTAGACACAAAAGATGCAATCATCAGCTGATCAAAAGGTTTCTTGGTCATCAGCTCTTTCACATGGGCCAGTTATTAGAAACACCTGCAAACGCTCTCTATGCAGCAAGGTTATTAGTGGCTGCAGCTTGTGCCAACGCGGTTACTTACGTGCAGCCAGTCCACTGCTGGCGCTCATAGACCGTCCCGGTTCCCCACGGGACTTCGTGATTGACGGAATACTGACAGAGCCACTGAACATGGAGCGACTATCCTGGGGCCGGAGGTTCTGTAGAGGAGAAGAAGAAAACATTGCTATGAGTCTACAGGTCGCCTTTACCCATGGGGGATAAAAGCGTTATAGAGACGGACGGCAGCCATATTTATCAGCAAAACAGACGCTGAAGCTCCAGGAGGCGAAAGCCAAGACGATCCAGGCTGAAGCTTCCAGAACCAACACCGAGACAGCAAGTCACGTGACTACGAAAACATACCATGGTTTAGTATGCGGATCTTATGCGATGACATGATGCTTCTGTGACAGAAGATGTGAAATATACAATGACTTCTATGTCGGAGGATGAACCATGACAATCCAAGATACCAGCCCCCCTACCCCGAGAGCTGTGCAGCTATAACTGAGCTGATGTCATTGAAGTCTCAGCTTACTGATAAGCGGGGGTGCATTATAATGTTAAGCAGTCAGGCCTATAATAACAGGGGGGGGGGAGCGGAAACTCATAGCCCTTAGTGTTGAGCTCTGCAAATATACTGCAAGGGAAAACTGAATTAAAATTTCTAAAAATGAAGGAACCACAGGGCAATAGCCTCACAGCCGGCAAACAGGTGGTGGGAACCCTGGACAACAGAGCAAGCAGGTGAAGGCATGAGAAGCAAAAATGCAGATGTGTGAGGAGCAGAAGAGAGAGGAGCAGTGACCGGGAGAAGAGAGGAGAGAGGAGCAGTGACCGGGAGAAGAGAGGAGAGAGGAGCAGTGACCGGGAGAAGAGAGGAGAGAGGAGCAGTGACCGGGAGAAGAGAGGAGAGAGGAGCAGTGACCGGGAGAAGAGAGGAGAGAGGAGCAGTGACCGGGAGAAGAGAGGAGAGAGGAGCAGTGACCGGGAGAAGAGAGGAGAGAGGAGCAGTGACCGGGAGAAGAGAGGAGAGAGGAGCAGTGACCGGGAGAAGAGAGGAGAGAGGAGCAGTGACCGGGAGAAGAGAGGAGAGAGGAGCAGTGACCGGGAGAAGAGAGGAGAGAGGAGCAGTGACCGGGAGAAGAGAGGAGAGAGGAGCAGTGACCGGGAGGAGAGAGGAGCAGTGACCGGGAGGAGAGAGGAGCAGTGACCGGGAGAAGAGAGGAGCAGTGACCGGGAGAAGAGAGGAGAGAGGAGCAGTGACCGGGAGAAGAGAGGAGAGAGGAGCAGTGACCGGGAGAAGAGAGGAGAGAGGAGCAGTGACCGGGAGAAGAGAGGAGAGAGGAGCAGTGACCGGGAGAAGAGAGGAGAGAGGAGCAGTGACCGGGAGAAGAGAGGAGAGAGGAGCAGTGACCGGGAGAAGAGAGGAGAGAGGAGCAGTGACCGGGAGAAGAGAGGAGAGAGGAGCAGTGACCGGGAGAAGAGAGGAGAGAGGAGCAGTGACCGGGAGAAGAGAGGAGAGAGGAGCAGTGACCGGGAGAAGAGAGGAGAGAGGAGCAGTGACCGGGAGAAGAGAGGAGAGAGGAGCAGTGACCGGGAGAAGAGAGGAGAGAGGAGCAGTGACCGGGAGAAGAGAGGAGAGAGGAGCAGTGACCGGGAGAAGAGAGGAGAGAGGAGCAGTGACCGGGAGAAGAGAGGAGAGAGGAGCAGTGACCGGGAGAAGAGAGGAGAGAGGAGCAGTGACCGGGAGAAGAGAGGAGAGAGGAGCAGTGACCGGGAGAAGAGAGGAGCAGTGACCGGGAGAAGAGAGGAGCAGTGACCGGGAGAAGAGAGGAGCAGTGACCGGGAGAAGAGAGGAGCAGTGACCGGGAGAAGAGAGGAGCAGTGACCGGGAGAAGAGAGGAGCAGTGACCGGGAGAAGAGAGAGGAGCAATGACCGGGAGAAGAGAGAGGAGCAATGACCGGGGGGAGAGAGAGGAGCAATGACCGGGGGGAGAGAGAGGAGCAATGACCGGGGGGAGAGAGAGGAGCAATGACCGGGGGGAGAGAGAGGAGCAATGACCGGGGGGAGAGAGAGGAGCAATGACCGGGGGGAGAGAGAGGAGCAATGACCGGGGGGAGAGAGAGGAGCAATGACCGGGGGGAGAGAGAGGAGCAATGACCGGGGGGAGAGAGAGGAGCAATGACCGGGGGGAGAGAGAGGAGCAATGACCGGGGGGAGAGAGAGGACCAGTGACTGGGGGGAGAGAGAGGACCAGTGACTGGAAGGAGAGAGAAGAGCAGTGACTGGAAGGAGAGAGAAGAGCAGTGACTGGAAGGAGAGAGAGGAGCAGTGACTGGAAGGAGAGAGAAGAGCAGTGACTGGAAGGAGAGAGAGGAGCAGTGACTGGAAGGAGAGAGAGGAGCAGTGACTGGAAGGAGAGAGAGGAGCAGTGACTGGAAGGAGAGAGAGGAGCAGTGACTGGAAGGAGAGAGAAGAGCAGTGACTGGAAGGAGAGAAGAGAAAGGGGTGCAGTGACCAGCAAGAGCGAGGAGCAGTGGCCAGGAAGAGCGAGGAGCAGTGACTGGGAAAAATGGGAATCAATGGTGTGGTGCAATGCAGCAATGAAGAGAAGACCAGAGCAGCATCGGGAGTGTGGAGCAGTGACCAGGAGAGCATGGAGGTGTGCGGTCAAGGGTGTAGACATATGATGAGAAATGTTATGAAGCAATGAGCAGTAGACGTAGAGGAGCGAACAGTGATCAGGAGCCACAAGAAGCGGTGATATGGAGGCAGGCACACCACATAGGTTAGTACAGCGAAGGGGCTCGGCTGTGCATACCCTGTGAGAGCCAGGGGTGGTGCTGAGAGACGGGGAGGAGTAGGAAGAGGTGGCAGGGTGTACAGGATCGGAGGACAGAAAGTTTTCAGCAGAATTTGCAGTCATGTGATAGACGTGCTCAAAGTTGCTTGGAGTGGAGATCAGGCTGGAGTGATGGCGGAGGGGGGATGGGTTAGGGGACCTGGGCTAGTGAAAAAAAAAAAAAAAAAAGACAGAATAAGAAGACACAATCAGCACGAAGCACGAGTCCAGCGTCACCAGTAACATTCTGCTTGGGAGGGAAAAACTCCATTAGGCAAAGTCATTATGACAGCACGGATCTCTCTCCTGTCTCCATAGTTTGTTACGATGTATCAGTCCAGTTTGTAGACTTTGTGTTACCATTCAATGACAGGAAACAGAGATCTCAAAAAATTGTGCAAAATAGAAACACAGCTGACATGACAGCCGAGTGGCCACTAATATGAATGGGTGATCTACTGCAAGAGCCATTCCTGATACCCAAAGAGCGTTATCCTCAAGGGACAAAGCCAAAGTTTAGACTTGTGTCTGGCATCAAGGCACATGAGAGGAGAACCTGTCGGCTTTGACCAGCCAGTCACAATGGCTGCCAGTGCTGTCTGCAATGCTGATTGGCTGACAGCAACTGACAGGGCTGTTCTCATGACGCTCCATCATAATGTCCTGGTGGATGACACAGTACACAAAACCCCAGAAGCTGGTTCCAGGAGGGGAAGCATTCAGCATCTAATATTATAATATAGCCATCATATAGATGCCCTTGTTATAAGATCTCGCAGATGCTACACCACAGGAAAAAGATACACAGATTTTTGAACTAAAGCAATTACTTTTATAGATAGGGATGGATTGTTATTAATGAGGTTTTCAGCACACAGGTCTAATTGTTTGGTCTGGCAGCCGCTTGTCTCTCACCATAGGTAAATCTTTCAGTATCTGGATACCGTCTCCAGGCCCCATGTGTGCTATATGGTTGAAGTTTGTCGGGTTGGAGATTAACTTGTTCCTCATTTCTGGGTCTCGTAACATCTCCCTGTAAGATAGAAACAGTAAGTGAGGACAACGCACGGCTAACAGTCACGGATATTAACAGGACAAGTAACTCACTCTATCAACTTGAAATGATCCTGAGTTACATCCTATATTATACTCCAGAGCTGCACTCACTATTCTGCTGGTGGGGTCACTGTGTACATAAATTACATTACTTATCCTGTATTATACTCCAGAGCTGCACTCACTATTCTGCTGGTGAGGTCACTGTTTACACATATTACATTACTTATCCTGTACTGATCCTGAGTTACATCCTGTATTATACTCCAGAGCTGAACTCACTTGCCAGCCAGTAAGTAATGTAATATATGTATACAGAAACCTCACCAGCAGAATAGTGAGTGCAGCTCTGGAGTATAATCCAGGATGTACTCAGGATCAGTAATGTAATGTATGTACAAAGTGACCCCACCAGCAGAATAGTGAGTGCAGCTCTGGAGTATAATACAGGATGCAACTCAGGATCAGTACATGATAAGTAATGTAATGTATATACACAGTGACCTCACCAGCAGAATAGTGAGTGCAGCTCTGGAGTATAATACAGGATGTAATTTAGGATCAGTACAGGATAAGTAATGTAATGTATGTACACAGTGACCCCACCAGCAGAATAATGAGTGCAGCTCTGGAGTATAATACAGGATGTAATTTAGGATCAGTACAGGATACGTAATGTAATGTATATACACAGTGACCGCACCAGCAGAATAGTGAGGTCTTTGTGTTCACATAAAGATTTTGCATTGACTAGAGCTGGATAACATATGCTGACAGAGATCCTTTTAGTGGTTTCCTACCTTCTCTGCTGTAGTCTCTCCTCCTCTGGCACGCGGAAGGAGTACCGCCGTTTGTTGTTGATATTTCTCACCATTTGCTTCCGACTATTGTCTGACGTCTCAGGAACAACCAGCTCGTCCCCTTCTAAAAAACAACAAAGTAAAGTAAGGTCAGGATGGAAGAATCTATACTGAGTCTGCAGAAACACTATGACTTCCATATATACGTGTGTGTGTGTGTGTGTGTGTGTGTGTGTGTGTGTGTGTATATGTATGTATGTATGTATGTATGTAAGGTTTTGTATACAAACAAGGTGAATCTTTTTGGAAAATGTTTTAAATTGCTGATTACATTTTTAGTAAGAAGTGAGAACATATGAAACCAGTTCTGGTCTTATGATTTCCATCATTAACTCACCGGCCATTTTATTCTTGAAATATATAAGTCGTATTGTTTCTAATCCCAGAAGATTGAGAGAACCTTCTGTGTTCAGTGGACGCACCTTAGGATGAAAGAGAAGGAGAGTCACATTAAATGTCATAGAAAATACATGGAATAAGTAGCAAAAAGATAGTGGCTGCAGGTACTGTATATACTGTATCTGCGACCCAGCTGAACAGGACCAACACTGCCCTCAGCCAATCAGTACTGCTGAGGACTCCTCCCACTGATGCCGATTGGCTGACGGCTCCCAAGGCTACTCCCACATGTCATTTTCAGCTGATGTCAGAGCATCCATAGTGTGTGATCGGTTACCTTCTTAAGGGGAATAGTCTGAATCCACTCCATGGAATTAATGTCGTAGACATCGACTGCATTCTCACTGTACACGGAGAGGTACGGGGCATTGTAGCCTGCAGGTAGAAGGAAGTGGTCAGACGGTAATAGACGTGGTCAATAATACAACATGGCGCCCTTGGTCTACATCCTGGTGCCCATGTGACGGGCACCAGGAGGATGTTTTTTTTATTAATCATAATAATGAAGGTCTCCCCTATAAGTATCAGATCAGTGTGGCTCGCTGATCAGGTGACTGAAGAGGCTACACAACTCACTGTAAATATAAATACATTTTAAAATTTATCTATCACAATAGATATGCAATTATATAGGTATATCAATTGGGAACAAAAAAAAAAAAAAAAAATTTTATATATATATATATATATATATATATATATATATATATATATATATATATATATATATATATATATATATGGGTAGAAAACCGCAGCTCTCGAAGTACAGTCAAGAAAACGTGATGTTTATTCCACCCAAAACTTGCAAACATCACGTTTTCTTGACTGTACTTCGAGTGCTGCGGTTTTCTACCCGTTTATATACCACTCTACCCTTGTGCTGACCGCTTGGCACCCACCTTCCTATACATTGAGGAGTGCTGCAGGTCTTTCTTACTTTTATATATATATATATATATATATATATATATATATATATATATATATATATACACACACACACACACACACCTCACTACAGACTTTATTATTGTGATCAGTGGAAGCTGTGTAAAGCTGTGTGCATTGGGCTCCCCCTAGGCTGTAAGAAATATAATCTTTTTTTTTGTTTAATAATAAAGCTGTATAACAGAATAATGGCGGTCTGACGGCTATACGTATATATTAAGAAAGGACTTGACATAAGACATTGGACGGATTTAGAAAACTGTGTTGTGTATTGTCAGGTTGTCAGGTGTTGAATCTGTGACCCTGATTAGTGACTGGCACAATGCACCTTTTTGAGATTACCGCCCTCTCCTACCCACCGGCAGATCTCTGCCATGACTTAGACCCCTTCTCTAATCTTGTCTGGGTGCTCACGATCCACCTTCTCCTTTTTACACTTACATAATAATCTCAGCTGTTTCCATAGACTTGGACATGAATGGCCATCTCTCCATTCATAGAGCTGAGACCTTTACAGCAAATCCCATTGATCTCTATGATGGGAAAACTTGAGAAAAGTTCTTGAAGTTGTAAAAGGAAATCTTTAACTTCTCTCTGGCCCACCAGCTTTGACTGATAGCTCCCTCCTTGTTTGGATATAGGAAAAGATCGATTAATCAAGGTCAGTGAGGTGGAGAGAAGCTCCCGGAACCTCCCTCATCACAGATGATTTAGGCAGCATAAAATGATGACAGGTTACCTTTAACAACTCTTCCCACTATAGAGATCAATAGAATAAGCTGTGAAAGTCTTGTCTCTACTGATTCCGTTGGATACGTCATACACCCACCTTTCCTAAAGGGCTTATTTTTGCAGTTACGAGCACAGGGAGTGCATCACTGCCTAGCTAAGCAGATTTAGAACTACAATGACAGCCATCCCACATATCTACAAGAAAAAATAGATACATTTTAAGGGTACAGCCACTGAAAAATCAACGCTGATAGCAGAACAAGCAATGTAGGTGAGATGTAAAGAAATCTCACCCAGAGACTACAGAGAAAATACACAGGATGGTCTGCAGTGCGACTGACAAATCCGCTGTATATCAATGTATGTCAGGGATGTCAAACTCAGGCCCTCCAGCTGTTGGAAAACTACAATTCCTATCATGCCTGGACAGCCAGAGCTTTAGCTTTGGCTGTCCATGCATAATGGCAATTGTAGCTTTGAAACAGCTGGAGGGCCTGAGTTTGATACGTGTGATGTAAGTGTTGGAGATGCTGCAGATTTCAGAAGTCAGAATCCGCAATAAATCTGCACCAAATCTGCAATAGCAAAGCTTAAACAAATCTGCATGATTTGGTGTGGATTTTCTGATGCAGATTTCAGTGTGTGGTCTTAACCCTAAAAATAAATGGGGCATCTCCGGTGAGGATACAATTGGCATCTGTCATTATTAGTAGAACGGTAACAGCTTCATCAGAAACCTTCCAGTTACGGTAAGATTTTTGCACACTTACAGCACGCTGATGGAGCTGCTGGCCACATGAGCTCCTGTTGCCGCGACCTCCGACCCTGGCAGTCAACATAAACCCCAACGCTGCTAAAACACAGCAGGTATTCCTTATTAGAGATCTCCACTGCACAAATGGCGTCCGTGGGCTGTTGTGTGATGAATGATAGCGTGTGGTCGTCAGCATGGAGAAGGCTGTACGGGCTCCCTTCAGCATGTAATGGATATCGGATAAATCCCGACTGATAGCCCACGCAGAGGCGCTCATTGAAGATGGCCATCCACTGGACGTTGCCAGGGACCTGTATCTCCTTGATCTTTTTGTGCCGGCTCTTGCTTTGGTTCAGTTCATAGCAGAGAACCTGTCTCTTCATGGACACACACAAACAGGTGAGGGTCCCGTGCCGCACCTGGCCCGAAACTATACCCTGGCAGCCCTTTGTCTCAGCCAGTTTGAAGAACTCAGTCTCTCTCCCATCTAGTGAGGCCAAGGGATAGAGCCGGACGTGGCGGTTCCTCCCCGATATAACAGCGATTAGCTGCTCGTTCGGTATAAGCTCCACCTGGTGAACCTTCTTGTTATCTCCGACCCTTATGATTTCTACAGAAAAAATACAGGAAAGGAAACAGTCAGTGCATAGTCTCTTAGGGTATATTCACACGAACGGGCTCGCAGCGAGATTCTCGCTGCGAGCCCGGCAGGTCCTGGCAGTTCCCATACACTACATACTTGCTGCGGTCTAAACGACCGCAGCGAGTATGTAATTCTGCCGCCCTTAACCCCTTCTGCTCCCCCGCTGTAAGCATACTTTACCTGTCCTTGCTGCACAGGTCCGGCGTCCTGCTCTCCCGTCCGGCCAATCAGTGTGTTGCCCAGCTGCAGCCACTGATTGGCCGGACAGGAGAGCAGGACGCCGGACCCGTGCAGAGAGGACAGGTAAAGTATGCTTACAGCGGGGGAGCCGGCCGGGAGCAGAAGGGGTTAAGGGCGGCAGAATTACATACTCGCTGCGGTCGTTTAGACCGCAGCAAGTATGTAGTGTATGGGAACTGCCAGGACCTGCCGGGCTCGCAGCGAGAATCTCGCTGCGAGCCCGTTCGTGTGAATATACCCTTATGATGCAACTAAATCCAACATTTGCTATATATATATATGATGACTTTTACCATTATTGTTCAATTTGTTATTATTTTTATCATGTAGAAACAATCCAAGAAGGAAACAATCCAAGAAGGAAACAATGTGCTTCCTGGGTAGTCTCACACTAGAGTAAGTCTTAAAGGGGCTTTCCAGAATTGGAAACAACATTGTTGATTCCTTTTAAAAACAGCCCCACCCCTGCTGTCAGGCTGGGTCTGATATTGCACATTAGCAACATTAAAATGAATGATATTAAATACAATATTGTTGGAATCAAGCTGTGGACAGCTGTTTTTGACTGATACATAAATACTTGTATGTCAAAAAATTATCATGTGCAACTGTGAACAGCAGATCTGATTTTCATTTTTAGCAAAGAGCTGAATGTGTTCCAGTAAACTTTCCCTAACAATTTCTCTTCATTTCCAAGATGTCTGCTTCCTGTCATTCATTGTTTACATAGGGCATTGTGCATTCAATTTTCTTGCAGATCCATGTAAATTCACATTCATGTTCCATTGATATTTCGAGCAGGAACGGGAAGCCTGAATCCATGGAAAAATCCATTTCTAAATTCCACAAGGATGTTTAGTGAAATTTGAGGTTGAAAATTTTGACCAAAACTGTGTCCTCTAACTTGGACAGACATATGCACAGTAAGTAAACCATGTAGGCTGCCACGCAATGACAGTAAGCAGAGATCTACTGTACAAATACTTGACACTGAACGTACACTGGCAATTATATACACAAACTGCACTTATTTGCTGAAACCAATATACCCCTTTAAAAGGGAATTCACATCTGACAAAGTTATCCCGTATCCAACAAGAGAATGTGAGCCCCTGTCTCCTGCAGTGGCAAGTTGTGTATACACCCTGCCTCCATCTCCATTCATCTCAGTAAGAGCTGGCAGAAACAGCTGATCAATGTACTTGCTGTTTTATTCATGCTCTATGGGAGCTGCAAAAACAGTCAATAAGCATGCATGCTCCATCCAAAGACAGAGTAGGGTCCACTGTCGGTAGATTGCAGGGGTCCGACCACTGGCTGTGGATGGAGGATACCTTTGTCAGACTAGAGATTGGGAACATTTTGTTTTGCTGGTATGTCCCCATCAAAGCCCATCTTACCATCTTTGGTGACATGCACGACGAACAGCCCTTCTTCATTTCCAAGGGCGATTCTTTCGTGATCTGCAAGAACAGGAATAAAAGCTAATTAAAGGGGTATTCCCCCCAAAATCTTTTTGACACTATGTAAAAGCCCATCACAGCTTCACATATTGGCTAATACAAGTTATGATGTGTTCTGTGTCCTTTTGCTGTTTTTCCTGTCTCTTCACCCCACGTGCATGCAGAGAATGAGCTCAATCCAGTTTACCCCGACACGCTCCCTCTCATGGCCCCCACCCTCGGAGTCGGCTGTCACGTGTCCTCCCTCCCGTCAATAGGCTGAAGTGAGGACACCTGACAGCCCCTGCTGCCGAACTCTAGCTCCACCTCCCTCAGCCTCCTCACTGTGTGTCTCTTTCTGTCAGCATACACAGCCCGTGCTGATCAGTTTCCTTCTCCCTCGTCCCCAGCAGCTCTCCCCCCTCCTCTCCCCCCTATGCTGCTAACCTTCTCCTTCATGGTATGTGAAGCTCGGTCTGGGCAGCTCTCCCCCTCCTCCCCCCTATGCTGATAACGTTCTCCCTCACGGTGTGTGTAGCCTGGTCCGGGCAGCTCTCCCCCCTCCCCCTGGCTTTTATCTCTTTCATTCTCTCTGTGTGAAGCCCAGACTCTGTCACTTGCATATAGCTGTGAGTGTTAGCTGTGACGGGACTGCAGGAGACCAGAATGACACAGTGAGAAGCATGGGTCAGGGGAGGAGGTGGTTGCTATCATGGACGGGCTACACAGGCCAGACAGTGATCCTGCAGCAGGGCTGGGAAGGGTGTCAGCTGTCAGAGAGACCTAACCAGGCACTGCTGCACATCAGTCTCCCTCTCTGACTGCTCTATGGCAATGATACCTAGCCCCACTTCGCTCATACAATGTAGTAATGAGGAGCAGTTGGCAGGAAAGAAAGCTAAGGGAGAAGAACTGCATGATGGGAAATGTAGTTTCCTGGCCGGCGCCATCTTGGACATAAACAGGTCTTTTAAAAAAACTTTTGAACCAGGAACGTCAGCAGCTAGAAAGATGGGAGACGGTTTAAAATACTCAGGGAGACTTGGTAAGTGAGAACAGCTAGGTTTGGGAGCATTTCATTTTTTAGCGCTTGGGGGGAATACCCCTTTAAGATAAATAGCAAAAGCGCAAATAACACAACAGCTGCCCTTCCCCCCTCCACAGGCATCAGACTGCAATCTATAATATTAAAGGGAAACTACGTCTAACACGTCTAACCTGCTGATATCTCCCTATTGCTCACAGGGTGCTGAGGATGAAGGTAAGTTTGTGGTTAAATCCATAGGCTAATAAGGCAATTTGGTGCACTAGGGGTGGGACTACCATCCCCCAATGCACCCATGTGCACCACCGCTGGGCCAGCTGGGTGAATCGGTGCACAGAAGGTCATAGTCCTGTCCCCAGTGTGTCAAAATGCCTTATTAACTTAGCAACTTAACTACAAACTGCATGAAAACAGTGCAAAGGATGAAGGTGAGAAATCTATCTGAATCTCGTGAGCTATAGGGACATATCAGCAGGTTAGAAGCATCTAACCTGCTGATTGGTTGCTTATTTAAAGGGAAACTATCAGATCCAGGCTTCTATAGAATAAGAGCTGGAATGCAGTTGGCTGCTATGGATGACGCCTTCTCCTTCTTCATGTTACCTGCAATAGATTCTGTATATAATCCCTGGACTCACCGAGAATGGAGGCGGACTGTGTGTTCTTGATGAGCGGCAGCGTGCTGTCATACGCCTCTTTGGGCACATAGACGGATCTGTCCTTCAGCTTGTTCTTCTTTAGGATCCGATGCAACTCGTTCAGCACCCCCACCCACTTGCTCCTCTCGCTCTCACTGTCCGCCAGGAGCAGGACAGAGCACTTATTGCTGGAAGCTGACAGCTGGGACGCTGTCACCTTAGGATGGAAAGATGACAGAACCACTGAGTAAACACACTCTAATATACCGCAATCAGTTTATTGCATCTAAAAAAAGAACTGAAGCTGAACTGCAATCATCATGGATGAGTATATAGCATCCCCATGGTGACACACTACATAATCTTACTGTATATTCATGTATATGGTGCTCTATAAATTTTCACTTACTCTGAAAATGCAGGGAATATCCTTGCGGTTGGCATGGATGACATCAGATGCCAGGACAGAGCTCACTGCAAACTCCTCGTCCCTGCAGCCAATACATGGTAGGAATCAGACACTACTATTACCAGAGATCACCTATCACCAGCAGGACGCCAGAATTGTTGCACATTAAATCTATACATAAAAACAATGTTCAAAGGCCAGACCTTCAAATAAAATGAAGGTCTGGGCTGTAATGTTATATACTGACCTCATATCAATCACCTGACTCACTACACAAGATGGATGAGACGTCTTCCCTTCTGGGATATCATATAAGAAGAGTTTAAAGTCGCATACGACAGCCAGTGCCCGCTGCCAGCCCTTCTTTACTCCTGCCGGCTTGGGCACCTGCAAAAAGAAACCAACAACATGACAGGTGATTAGTATCTACATTACGTGCCTATGACAAAGCACATGGGCGTGCGTGTGTGATAGGATACAGTACAATTTCTATTGAAGTCCATCTCAGTCATGCAGACACAGCTGAAAGATAAACTTTTTTTTTTAAGAATGCAGAGTTGAAGCAGTAACAAAGTCACTTACACGGACATGGCCTTCATACGCGGTCCCAATTCCTTTCTGGGGATCGATGCCCAGGGGACCCTTGGTCTGGTCAGGAGGGATTGGGCACACAGAAGGTGCTTTATCCGCACAGGTAACATGGCAAGAAAAACCACACACTGCGAAAAGACAAAAAAAAGATGTCATCAATGTAATGGTATTGCATGACACCATTAAAACATCAAAGGGCTCTTGGTGTAACGCATGAGCAGATTTATTCCTCCAGTGAGTCTGACACCTCCCAAAAAAAATTTCCTGACAGGAAATAAAAAAAATTCTTTAAACCAGACCCCTCCTGCCCAAACTACTATGGACACTCACCTTCACAGGTGCAGCCCTGTCGGATGAGCCCAACCATCAGCGAGGTGCATTGGTTACATTTTGTTGGCGTATTGAAAGTCTTGACTACAAACTGATGAGCTTTGGGCTACAAGACAAGAAAATTACAATAATCTCTTCTCCTGGACATGGATGTGTACAGCACTGTTTACGTGTATATAGGATGTGCATATGTGTATTTATGTATAGATATGTACAGCACCGTAAATGTGAGAGAGAGAGATGGATGTGTACAGCATTGTGTATAGGATGTGTGTATGTGCATAGATGGGTCCAGCACCATGTGTGTGCACAGGATGTGCATATGTACATATATATATATATATATATATATATATATATATATATATATATATATATATATATATATTGTGGACATGTCACAGGAAAAGTGCTCGAGGGGAGGTACATCTCACCCAGACTACTGCTTATGGGGAGATGGTAAATCTGGAAGAGACCTGTCACTCAGCAGTGATATGCTGCTGCGTTGTTCTTTAAATTTTCCGGGCCGGATTTACTGGAATGGTGGGTAGGTTGGTAGTGGGACCTGCCATTCCCTCCCCCTCGATCCAGTGTGGGTTTTGGGATCAGGTGAGCTCTGATCCCAATCAGCCTGAGAAGGCAAAAGCTCTAGTCAGTCTGAAAGGGATTGCTCTCAGTCAGGAGTGAACAGCCTGCAGGCTGGGTTTGCTGCGAGCAAAGGATACTGTCGCTGCTGGGGGGCTTACTCAGCGACTCTGCTTACCAAGTGCCAGATAGGTGACCGGTTGTTAGTAAGTGCCCGGACGGGCAGGACCTTTTGTTTTGTTTGTTCTGAAAAGCACGGTATCGCTATTTTCTGTTATGGACTGTTTATGATACAAATAAACACCAAGCTGTTTTTTATAAGTCCAAGTTTTGCTGACTGAACTGTGTCCAAACACACCATCCCCCGGGAAGATCCCTACAATTGGTGCTGCGGAGCGGGCAAAACGGTTGCTAGGGGCAACGGTGTGCATCAACTTGGCTACAGCTGCGTATGTCCTGGGTGAAGGCTGCGGCTTTACTCCAAAAGCAGCCAAGCAACATGGAGGAGATGATGAAGCAGTTAATGCAAGTGAGTTTGCAACAACAACAGGCATTGGCCGCACAACAACAGGCATTGGCCGCACAACAACAGGCTCAGGCAGCCGCTAAACAGGATCAGGCAGCCGCTAAACAGGATCAGGCAGCCGCTAACCTGTGCCATGAACAGACAATGGCTGCACATCAGCAAGCGATGGCTCAACAACAGAAACTTATTGAGCACCTAATCGCAAAGCAGGAGGCGTCTGCAGGTGCTAATCCCCAGCTGGTGGCCGCAGCCGCACCAGAGACTTTGTCTGTGAAAAGAGCCGTGCAGCGAGCGCTGCAAAAGATGACTGCTGATGATGATATTGAGGCCTACTTAACTGTCTTTGAGCGGGTGGCTGAGCGAGAGAAGTTACCCTCCACTGAGTGGGCAGAAGTGATTGCGCCCTATTTAACAGGCGAACCTCAAAAGGCCTATTATGACCTCAGTGAGCAAGAGGTCAAAGACTATCCTCGCTAAGAGCGGAGATACTTGCCCGACTAGGAGTTACTGCTGCTGTCCGTGCCCGGAGGGTCCGCAACTGGAGCTACCGTCTCGACAAATCAGCGAGGTCCCAGATGTACGACCTGATCCATTTGGCAAGAAAGTGGTTGGAGCCAGACACCTCTACTCCTGCCCAGATCCTAGAGAGGGTCGTGATGGATCGCTACCTCCGTGCCCTTCCTGCTGATCTACAACGCTGGGTGGGACAAGGCGACCCTAGGAGTGCCGACGAACTCGTCAGCCTTGTGGAGAGGTTCCAGGCGACCGAGGACTACCTCCGTGATGTTCCTGCAGCACAGTCACCTCCCCGGAGTGCCAGATCTGTGCCATCATCTGGTAAGAGACTTCCATCTATTGGGGGAGTGTGGAGGGGTGCTGATAGAGGGAAAAGCGCTCAGGAGGTGTCTCAGGGGCAAAAGACTGGTGATGGTCCCCGGTGGCTAAGTGGCCCTAAAAAGGACTCCCTGCCAAGGAGACCAGGCCCTATCCAGTGCTGGAGATGCCATGAGACGGGACATGTGTCTGCCCATTGCCCTCTTACCACTGAGCCCATGGAGTGTGACGCTAGCCGGCGTCAGTCGCTATTTGCGGAGCCGTCATGTGTTGCAGTTCCTGGACTAGAGACTGAACCACAAGTCTGCAACATTACTGTCAATGACTTCCCTGTTAAGGCGTTGCTGGACTCAGGAAGCCTTGTCACCTTGGTGCATGCCAGCCTGGTGGCTGGGGACTTGGTGCCAAAAAGACATATGAGCGTTGTGTGCATACATGGTGATACAAAGGTTTACCCTATAGTACTGGCTAATGTCGGGACTGAACTAGGCGCTGTACAATATGAAGTGGGTGTGGTTAAAAACCTTATGCATAATGTGATATTGGGGCGTGATTTTCCATTGTTCTGGGCTCTATGGGGAAAACAACAATCCCCTGAAAGGAGTGAGGAGACCCCTAAGTCTATTGCATTACCCACGGTAAATGATAAAAATGTACAGGAGGAATATGATGCTTTTCCTTTGCAGGTCCTGGCTGGTGAGGAAGAGTCTCCTCCCACTGAGCAGAATGTTCCAGACTTAGAGGTGTCTAGGGATAATTTTGGTACTGCACAATTACAGGACCCCACTCTCAAAAATGCTAGAGAGCAGGTCACTGTTATGAATGGGGTACCTCAGGAACCAGAAGCTGAGAAAAAATTTCCACATTTTTCTGTGACTAATGATCTCTTCTATAGAGTCACTAAGATTAATGATGAGGTTGTGGAACAGCTTCTGGTGCCTAAGTCGTACCGGCGTCAGGTACTCGACATGGCCCATAATCATGTCCTTGGGGGCCACTTGGGGACAGATAAAACACAGGAGAGAGTCCTCCAGAGGTTTTTTTGGCCTGCGATTTATGCTGACATAAAAAATTACTGCGAGTCGTGCCCCACATGTCAGCTTAGCGCCCCAGTGTCGCATTTCCGCAGTCCTTTGGTTTCGCTCCCCATCATAGAGGTACCTTTTGACCGCATTGCAATGGACTTGGTGGGTCCCATTGTAAAGTCGGCAAGGGGACACCAGTACATTCTAGTTGTGTTAAGACTACGCGACCCGCTATCCTGAGGCTGTACCCCTAAGAAACACTGCATCTAAAACAATTGCCCGTGAGTTGTTTTATATGTTTTCCAGGGTGGGGATCCCCAAAGAAATCTTGACCGACCAAGGTACTCCGTTTATGTCAAAGGTGATGCAGGATGTATGCAAACTGTTTAAAATCTCACACCTTCGTACCTCTGTATATCATCCCCAGACAGATGGATTAGTGGAGAGGTTTAATAAAACCCTAAAACATATGTTAAAGAAAGTAGTGGAAAAAGATGGT
This sequence comes from Dendropsophus ebraccatus, assembly GCF_027789765.1. Classification (NCBI taxonomy): domain Eukaryota; kingdom Metazoa; phylum Chordata; class Amphibia; order Anura; family Hylidae; genus Dendropsophus; species Dendropsophus ebraccatus. The sequence goes on from NC_091468.1 coordinate 23,555,304, forward strand.
CGGGATTGGGATCACTTACTACCTTACCTGATGTTTGCTATTAGGGAAGTGCCCCAAGCATCCACAGGGTTCTCTCCCTTCGAGTTGGTCTATGGTCGTCACCCTAGGGGTTTGTTGGATATAGCGAAAGAGACATGGGAAAGTGAGTCCACCCCATACAAGAGTGTTATAGAGCATGTAGCACAAATGCAGGACCGTATAGCCACTGTAATGCCCCTAGTAAGGGAACACCTCCAGAAGGCGCAAGAGAGCCAAAGCAGAATTTACAATCGTTCTGCCAGAATCAGGACATTTAGCCCAGGTGACCGGGTACTCATTCTTGTTCCCACTGTAGAAAGTAAATTCTTAGCAAAGTGGCAGGGTCCCTATGAAATTGTAGAGAAGATCAGTGAGGTCAACTACAAGGTACACCAACCAGGTAGAAGGAAGCCTTTTCAAGTTTATCACATAAACTTGATCAAACCCTGGAAAGACAGGGAATCCTTGGTGGCGACAAACTTTGTTAATCATTTGTCACAACCAATCCCTCCGGTCAAGATTGGTGATACTCTATCAGTGTCACAGAAGCAGGAGACTAAAGAGTTTTTGCAGAAAAATAAAGACAAGTTTTCTGACCTCCCAGGGCGTACGCATCTCATTCACCATCACATTGAAACTGAGCCTAGAAGCAGAGTAAACCTTAAGCCCTATAGGATACCAGAAGCACGGAGGGAGGCGGTGTCAGCCGAGGTAAAACGTATGCTTGACCTAGGAGTCATTGAGGTGTCCCAGAGCGAGTGGTCCAGCCCGATTGTGTTAATCCCAAAGCCCAATGGAACTTGGAGGTTCTGTAATGACTTTAGAAAGTTAAATGAGATCTCCAAGTTCGATGCGTACCCCATGCCCAGGGTGGATGAGTTGATTGAGAGAATGGGTAGTGCCAGGTACATAACCACCCTCGATCTCACAAAGGGCTACTGGCAGATCCCCCTCACTCCTGAGGCTAGAGAGAAGACTGCATTCTCCACCCCTGATGGGCTCTTCCAATACGTAGTGATGCCATTCGGGTTACATGGAGCCCCTGCCACTTTTCAGAGGTTGATGGACTTGATCCTGCGACCACATCGGGATTACTCTGCTGCCTACCTCGATGATGTGGTCATTTTTAGCCCTGATTGGGAAAGTCACCTCTGTAAGGTCCAGGCGGTGTTAGAGGCCATAAGTGGTGCGGGGTTAACCATCAATGCAGAGAAGTGTGCACTAGCCTTAGAGGAGGCCAAATACCTGGGATACATTATTGGGAGGGGGTTAGTGAAACCACAACTAAATAAAATTGAGGCAATACAGAATTGGCCCAAACCCCTCACAAAGAAACAGGTCAGAGCTTTCCTGGGTATTACGGGCTATTACCGTAGGTTTGTGCCAAACTTTGCCACAGTTGCAGCCCCGCTAACTGACCTGACAAAGGGTGCGAAGTCCGCAATGGTGACATGGACTCCAGAGGCCGAGAAGGCTTTTCAAAGCCTTAAATCTGCCTTGTGTCAACAATCTGTGCTAGTTACCCCTGACTTTAGGCAAGAATTTCTGGTCCAGACAGATGCCTCTAATACAGGGTTAGGTGCCGTCCTCTCGCAGGTCGTGAATGGCGAGGAACACCCGGTGATGTACTTGAGTAGAAAGCTATCCCCGGCCGAAAAAAACTACGCCATTGTTGAGCGAGAATGTCTGGCAGTGAAATGGGCCCTAGAGTCCCTAAGGTACTACTTGCTGGGTAGAAAATTCAAGTTAGTTACAGACCATGCCCCCCTAACATGGATGAAGCTGAACAAGGAGAAAAATGCGAGGGTGACTAGATGGTTTCTATCCCTCCAAAACTTTAATTTTACAGTGGAACACAGGCCAGGAAAGTTACAGGCAAATGCTGACGCCCTATCAAGGGTACACTGTCTGTGGGGACAGAATGCTCAGCCCTCCGGTCTGAAAAAGAGGGGGGGGATATGTGGACATGTCACAGGAAAAGTGCTCGAGGGGAGGTACATCTCACCCAGACTACTGCTTATGGGGAGATGGTAAATCTGGAAGAGACCTGTCACTCAGCAGTGATATGCTGCTGAGTTGTTCTTTAAATTTTCCGGGCCGGATTTACTGGAATGGTGGGTAGGTTGGTAGTGGGACCTGCCATTCCCTCCCCCTCGATCCAGTGTGGGTTTTGGGATCAGGTGAGCTCTGATCCCAATCAGCCTGAGAAGGCAAAAGCTCTAGTCAGTCTGAAAGGGATTGCTCTCAGTCAGGAGTGAACAGCCTGCAGGCTGGGTTTGCTGCGAGCAAAGGATACTGTCGCTGCTGGGGGGCTTACTCAGCGACTCTACTTACCAAGTGCCAGATAGGTGACCGGTTGTTAGTAAGTGCCCGGACGGGCAGGACCTTTTGTTTTGTTTGTTCTGAAAAGCACGGTATCGCTATTTTCTGTTATGGACTGTTTATGATACAAATAAACACCAAGCTGTTTTTTATAAGTCCAAGTTTTGCTGACTGAACTGTGTCCAAACACACCATCCCCCGGGAAGATCCCTACAATATACACACACACACACACACATGTACAGGATATGCATATGTTTATATATCTGTAAATAGCACTGTCTTTGTCTGTGTCAGTAACCTCCTTACTCTGAGCCTATAAGTTGCATTACCTTAGGAGTGGAGGAGCCCGAGCTCAGGTATGAAGCTCTGATTGTCGGTGTCTGCGCAGAGCGTGGAGGGTGATCTGCTGTCTGTATGGATAAAAGTAGTACAAGGTTAATGCAAGTAGTCCAATATTTGTAGAAAAAGCTGCATCCTACAGCATGTAAAGTCCAGGCCTATGTACTAGGAGAATGACAGGAAGTGTTACCTCGCCAGCCTCAATGTCGCTCATGGTTGATGGGGATCTGGAGCGTGATATGACCTGAGATTTTGCATCCTCGTCACGAGATGGAGTATTGGACAAGGTAAAGTTATCCACAGAGTCCATCTGATAAAAAACAAAAACAAAATGCAGTGGCCTTAGTACCTAAAACGCTGACACCTCCATTCTTAATCTGAGGGATGGGTGCAACTTAAAGAGAAACAGCAACCTAACTCCTGCAAATCATAGGATGAGTGAATTGTGTTTTTCAGGAGCACAGGCTCCACTCAGAAGCTGTAGTGTATATGCAGAAAGCAAGGCTAAAGAAGTACTAATATATAGTGAATGGCTCAACCCACACCAAGACCACCGCAGAATGTTATGTGACATAAAGAGGCCAGCTATGGGAAGGATCTTAAAGGGCATGTCCATTCTTAAATGTGAGCCTGTTGCCATGAAGATTTCTAAGCATTAGTGTGATCCCCTAAGCTATGTTTAAGATAGCAACTATATCCAATAAGCAGCCCCCCTCAAAGTGTCAAACAGGAGAGCTGAAGAAAACACGTCCTGGTTCTGAGCGGCTACATGGCACAATCACATGGTCCCTTCTTATCCAGTCATCAACTCTAGAAAGGATCATGTGACAAAACAACCCCTAGGAGCATGCGATCCTATTCGGAGCTGCTGACTGGTTGAGAGGGATCATGTGATACTCCATGTGACATCAAATTATCAGAATTCTGTTGGAGCCCTGTTTTGCACTTTGGGCAGCACTGTACTGTACTGTACTGTACTGGGTGTTATGGGATCCACAAATATATTGCTATGAAAATATTTTCATAGTACCAGTTCAAATAGTGTTTTTATTTTTAATTTTCAATAGACAGCACCGGCGGGGAGATCTCGGTGGCGTGGTCCTGTTTACAAACCACCGTGGGTTCCTGTGATCAGCACTGGTTTCATCATGCGCACTTTGGCCTGCTCTATGCACTGGAGACAGGCCCGGCACCCCCCAGCGTAATGATATGCCCCTCGGTGACGGGGGCAGACTTAGTTATAATAGTAACAGGGAGGGGATATCATTACACTGGGGCGCGGTGGCTGCACCCAGGTCATGGATTGGGCCAAAGTGCAGATGAAAAAAAAACAGCGCTCATCATGGGAACCAGATGGCGTTTTGAAAAATGGAAAGGCCAACGCCGACCAGGTAGTGAGTGGAAGAAAATCACTACTCAAACTGGTACAGTGACTTTAATAGGTCAGTCAAAGTGACAAATTCTTTGTAACCTCTAAACAACTCCCTATACGTGATTTAGGGTGACCCTTAAAGGGGTTATCCAGGATTAGAAATATATAGCCTCTTTCTTCCACAAACAGCCCCACCCTGTCCTCAGTTTGTGTGTGGTATTAAAGTTCAGTTTTATGCAAGTCGATAGACCCAAGCTGTAATACCGCAATCATGGATAACACCTTAAAGGGAACCAATCAGCACGATTGGGCCGATATGGTTCCCTGCAGCACAGTATAGAGCTACTGTGAAGCTCACAGAGCATACCAGCTGCAGATGCAACAGTAGCTTTATAAAGGTGAAAATGAAGTTTAATTATGCCGCTTCTTTTTCCTCTCTATAAAGCTAATGCTGCAGCTGCGGCTGGTATGCTCTGCATGCTGCACATTAGCTTTATACTGTGCTGCAGGGAACCATATCAGCACAATCGTAGCATGGTAAGAATATGGTGGCTTCTGGGTTTGACCACTGTCCTCATTTTGATGGGACAATTCTGTGAAGAAGACTGCAACAGGGACAAGGGTATGTAATTATCTTGCGGCTACTGTATGCAGAAGAAACCATACCTACATGCAGTGGGTAATGGTTGTATGATGCAGCCAGTATTCCTGGCAAAACAGCATCATCGCATCCAGGTGTAGTTGCATCCTCATGGGGCAGACGTAATGTAAGAAGGTGCCCCTGAAGGCATCGCAAACCCTGCCAAAGATGAGGCATTTAGGAGAGTTATGTGTCTGAAGCGTAACCACCACTCTATGCACTCTCTAAGGGGCTTCCCGCCATTGATCAAAGATCCCATAGACAGTGAATTGAGCAATGGCACTGCCTCTCCATTCATTTGGGGGACATTTCACCTCCATTTTCACGATAGCTAACTGGTTATTTATTACTTGTTCTGTGGATAGGGGATAGCTTTAATCCTTGTTTTTTTTTCTAATCTGAAGTCGATATAATTAAAAAATAAAGTGTAAGTGTGTGTGTGTGTGTGATCACTGATATAAACCAACCTATAGAAAACACAAATCACGCTACAAATTTTTGTTACAATATAACAGCACTAGGAAAACAAATGTCAGCCTGCACGTTTAATGTATTAGTGTTCTAGTATTACACATAGTGGAGGTCTGTTATGGGGGCCTGGAAAAGTAAAATCCACCATCTAGGGAGCACCAACAGCGGTTTTGAGGTGATGCTTGTAAATTGCCCATAGCCCCCTTATTAATCCTGACATAAAACTTTACAGAGCAGCCAATCGACATGCAGCAGAGACAGAAGAAGCCTGGAATGGACCATGTAAATCAAAGACATTTATACCACAGGCAGAAAAGGGGGAGCACACAAAGCAAGACAGCCTCTTACACGTCTGCCTTTACTAGCCGGGTTGCAGGCTGGAGATCGCTTCAAGAGAGAGGAGAACAGGTTACATACACGTACTGCTCAGAGACCGCTCAGGACATACAAATACACGGCAGTGATACACAACGCAGCTAGGGGGCGCTGCTGTACAGAACTCTAGTCTAAATGGAAAGGTTTTTTTTGTATCAAGACTTGGGTCACCTGTGCATCTTTTTCTTACAATTGTTTAATCCAATACACTTATTAGCCTTCCTCTCTGTAATGTTGGCAACACTTCCAACTCATGTCATTGCAGATAAGGAACGGCACTGGGGTCTGACAATTTTATTGTCCAGCTGGAGTGTTGGGGTTGCATCTGTAGACCACAGCCCTTTAGGTGTAGACAGTCTTGGACTGGAGTTGTCTGTTCCCATGTCAAAGAATCTTCAGCTTCTATTTTTTGGTGTAATTCCTCTTCTCCACCACTAGAGCCAAATTCCTGAAAATACATTCAATCCCCTATAGGCCAGGGATAGGGAGCCTGCCGCCCTTCAGATGTTGCTAAACTACAGTTCCTATCATAAAGGCCACAGGTTCCCAATCCCTGGTACAGCCCAAGGGAATCAGGACATTTTAGGGAGCTGACAGACTGGGGTATTGATTCAGAATAATGCTATTAACTCCTTCATTGCCATTATGCAAGGACTTTTGTTGTCTCGTGAAAATACTTTGATGGGATCTAAACACATAGACGGAGCAGGAAGGCTCACAAAAAGGCGACTTTAAGACCAGTACGACTTGTGCAGGAGACAAACAAGACAGAAGAGGCAGAACACAGCGCTCACCTATTATAGCTATATTTTAACCCTATCGACTATCCAATGTGGATCCGGCCTCCTATTGGCATAAATGGTCAAGTGTGTTTGATTTCAACATGTCCGATCCCCTTGTTTTCAGAAAGCCAAGCGGCTGCCAGTGTGCACGGTGTTTGGAGGAGATCAGAAGATATACCTGGATAACCATTTGGCCAATAGCAGCTAAGTCTATGTGAAACACATCATACAATAAGGGATGGAGATCACTTACCTCAAACTGGTCGAGCACAGAGGTAGGTGCATTCAGAAAGGCTAGAAAAGAATTCTGCGATTCCTGATGCTTGACACCTGTAGGAAGCGACACATAAAATATAAATGTATTCCTGGTCAAAAACATGTTACAAGTCAGCGATTGACAGCAAACCTACTACCAGTACAGAAGGCTAAGCTGAATCTGCGACCGCTGTACAGCCCAGTGTGCTAGGAGTATTACCATTTTTTCTATATACGGATATAGTTTGAATATTTTTTTTATTGGTCTGTAAAGAATTTTTGTGATATTTATATATCTGTTTAAGTCCATCATATACACATCATACATCACATCCTTCAGATGCATGTAGTTCTATTGATAATATGTGTACCATCAGAATGATGTATATTTCATCGCCTCTTCCTAACTGCTGATGTTTTCTTTGAAAATCATGTTGTATCATGTTTGATCCTTTTTTATCAGCCCACCTGGCTTAGTGTACTCCACTATGTAAACAAGCGAGACCTCTATCCAGCATCTATCTTGATATTAGGAGTACACAGGATCTGAGTGTGTATGCCGTATCTGTTATTGTACATTGGACCCCCTTTTAGTGAGATAGATAGCCATCATTATCTAAAGGTTATCTTAGGAGAGTAAGGGTTAGGATCCAGGAGCTTTTTAGGATGATCACTCCGCCTAGCGCTAGGTTATTTTGGGCACCCAGTGATACGGGCATTCAGGCACTTCCAATTTACATACCCATCACGCTCCGGCTATACCTACTCCTGCATACCTTTCAGGGACTGGAAATTTTTTGTGTTAATATTTTGTTTTTTTTCCTCTTTTTTTGGTTTGGTATAGGTGCACACTAAATTGGTTTATGGTGTGATATTTTAGAAACTCAGTTTTAAGTTTCCCTTGGCAGTGATTTTTCAGTGGAATATTCTGGGGATCACGGTACCCTATAGGCAGTGAATTTATTTATTTATTCTTTTCCAGGACTAAAGTGTGGGAAGGCAGGGGTGATGTCAGCTAGGACAAGACTGAATGTGGCAGCAGCAAGAGGTGAGGAGGGGAATGGACACAGGTCAGAATGTCTCCAGTAGCACAGAATATTTCAGAAGAGCAGTATGCCGATAAGGTTAGTGAGGACAGACTTGCATGTGACGGCAGTGCCATATCATCAGGTGGGAGACAGGGTGAACTGGGAGTTCAAAGACTAGACAAGTAGCAGGGCCACTCAGCAGCACAGATTAGTTCAGGAAAAATAAGTTCTTATCTGTGGCCAGTGACTGATCTTATAGTGACCAGTGACGGAAACAACAAACTTGTGGCATCACTGTGCATCACTGGTCCTTGTGGTATCACTGTGTTTTTGCCTAGGTGTCTCCACTATGTTTTACCTTTTTCTGATCTGAATTCTTCAGTTTCCCATTTGAGTTTCTCAATTTCTGTCACAAGTTCCTGGTTCTTCTTTTCAGATTCCTGAAGTTTACTATTAAATAAAAATAAAACTTTGTGAGACGAGTTAGGTCAGTATCTACATGCTACAGGAGGCCTCTAGATGGCGACATCCCACCACACAGTGACTACATGCTACAGGAGGCCTCTAGATGGCGACATCCCACCACACAGTGACTACATGCTACAGGAGGCCTCTAGATGGCGACATCCCACCACACAGTGACTACATGCTACAGGAGGCCTCTAGATGGCGACATCCCACCACACAGTGACTACATGCTACAGGAGGCCTCTAGATGGCGACATCCCACCACACAGTGACTACATGCTACAGGAGGCCTCTAGATGGCGACATCCCACCACACAGTGACTACATGCAACAGGAGGCCTCTAGATGGCGACATCCCACCACACAGTGACTACATGCTACAGGAGGCCTCGCGATGGCGACATGCCACCACACAGTGACTACATGCTACAGGAGGCCTCTAGATGGCGACATCCCACCACACAGTGACTACATGCAACAGGAGGCCTCTAGATGGCGACATCCCACCACACAGTGACTACATGCTACAGGAGGCCTCTAGATGGCGACATCCCACCACACAGTGACTACATGCAACAGGAGGCCTCTAGATGGCGACATCCCACCACACAGTGACTACATGCTACAGGAGGCCTCGCGATGGCGACATGCCACCACACAGTGACTACATGCTACAGGAGGCCTCTAGATGGCGACATCCCACAACACAGTGACTACATGCTACAGGAGGCCTCTAGATGGCGACATCCCACCACACAGTGACTACATGCTACAGGAGGTCTCTAGATGGCGACATCCCACCACACAGTGACTACATGCTACAGGAGGCCTCTAGATGGCGACATCCCACAACACAGTGACTACATGCTACAGGAGGCCTCTAGATGGCGACATCCCACCACACAGTGACTACATGCTACAGGAGGTCTCTAGATGGCGACATCCCACAACACAGTGACTACATGCTACAGGAGGCCTCTAGATGGCGACATCCCACAACACAGTGACTACATGCTACTGGAGGCCTCTAGATGGTGACAATACACCACACAGCAACTATATGCTACAGGAGGGCTCTAGATCAGGGGTCCTCAACTGGCGGACCGTGGTCCGAACCCAGACAGCGGAGGCCAGCTGTCCGGACCCCTGCTGCAGCTCAGTATACCTGTATACTGAGCTGTGCTCTGCACAGTAACTATGGGCGGTCGTAACGAGCGATCATAGTTACCGTGCAGCAGCACTGACAGAGAGGGAGCCATTGGCTCCCTCCCTGTCAGTCACTCTGGACTGACCCAGGGACCCAGGTGAGTATAAGTGTTTGTGTTTTTTATGCTATATGAGAACGCCCGGGGGGGGGGGGGGGAGGGTAAATACTACAGGGGGCTATATACTACTGGGGGAGAGTGCACAGGGGGACTATATACTACAGGTAGTGAGAGCGCACAGGGGGGCTATATACTACTGGGGGAGAGTGCACAGGGGGACTATATACTACAGGTAGTGAGAGCGCACAGGGGGGCTATATACTACTGGGGGAGAGTGCACAGGGGGGCTATATACTACTGGGGGAGAGTGCACAGGGGGGCTATATACTACTGGAGGAAAGTGCACAGGGGGACTATATACTACAGGGGGGAGCGCACAGGGGGCTATATACTACTGGGGGAGAGCGCACAAGGGGGCTATATACTACTGGGGGGGGGCAACAGGGGGCTATATACTACTGGGGGAGCAACAGGGGCGCTATATACTACTGGGGGCAGTCACCCCCTTTGTACCTAATTTCAAAGGGCTGGTGAGAGAAAAAATGCCAGTTTCCCCACTAACAAGCATCGATTCTGTATGTAAATAGTTCAACAACAATTTTGAAAAGTAACAAAACACGTTACTATTGATGTTCAACTCGGACCCTCACCTGACAATAGACCACGGTAAATGGACCTTCACTAAAAGTTGTTGAGTACCCATGCTCACCACACAGTAACTATATGCTACCAGAGGCCTCTAGATGGCAACATTAAACTACACAGTAACTATATGCTAAAGGAGGCCTCTAGATGGCGACATTAACCACATGATTGATACAGCCACAAGGACCACAAAGATACTTTATCATTTACAGCATGGGTCTCCAAACTGTGGCCCTTCAGCTGTTGCAATAGTACATTTGAGAATTGTGGTTTTGCAACAGCTGGAGGGCCACAGTTTGGTGACCCATGATTTACAGCATACAGACACAGACCATCACAACTCACCTAAAGCAAGCAGCAATTAGGGTATGTCAACACTGAGCATTAGGCAAGGAATTTCCTGTGAAATTCACATTTAATTTAACACCTATTCTGCTTGAAATTCCGCACGTAAAATATGTACAGAGCAATGTCCCATTGTGTTTAATGGAATTTCTGCTTGTCCACACAGCAGAATTTGCACGTGTCATGTTGATCTGCTTTCCGCCCAAAGAACTGGCATGTCAATTCTTTGGGCGGATTCCGCTTGAGAAATTACATAGAAGTCAATGGGGCTTTGAATTTCTTCTTTCCGCCTGTATGCCCCTGAATATGTGTTACAAGCATCCTTCCAACACTGTCTAGATCTCCTCCTACATTCCGCCCACAATTCTTTGTGGAATTGACGCAGAATTACCCGTCAATTGTGCGCCAACCGAAGAGGAAATTTCCCTTAGGAAAATTTCCTCTTCAATTCGTCGCCTATTGCTTAGTGTGAACATCCCCTTAGAGTGAAAGCATTCTTTAAGAAGCTATGACATCATTATGTGTACCCCAGACATAGCACATACCATTCAGTGGCGATAATGGCCGCCTTTGCCTTGTTCAGCTCCTCCTGAATGGTTTGCTTGGCCCGAATCTCGGCATCCAGGGCAGACTGTAACTCCAGCCGGGCTGACATATCGAGCTTTGCAAAACGTCGCATTTTCCAAGGCATGTCCTGTAATGAAAACAGAGTAATATAGAGGACGCAATAGCGTTGAAAACCAAGATGGAGGATCAAATTAAACAAAATGTGAGGCTGGTGGGAAAGTATTAAGGAAAACACTGCTTCTCCTTCTCTGGTGCCCGGGGCAGGGTAGAAAGAATGGGCAGGAAGGATGGAGAGGGGCAGGAGCGGGGTGGGGGTTTGTCTGCAGCTGGCACTGCTATGGGGGCAATGCAAGATAAAGTAGTGAGGAACACTGTGGCTAGAACTGCTGTGAGGGCACTTGAACTAGTCATGAGGATACTGTGGCTAGCTGTGTACAAGAGCACTGTAGATAGCATGGTTATTGTGGCTAGCTATGTTGAAGCTAGAGCTGTTATTGGGGATTGTGGCTAGCCATATTAGGCAGAGATTGTGACTAGTGGCGCTGTTATAGGGGACTATGGCTAACATTTTTATATAGGGACTGTGACTAGTGGCGCTGTTATAGGGGACTATGGCTAACATTTTTATATAGGGACTGTGACTAGTGGCGCTGTTATAGCGGACTATGGCTAACACTTATATATAGGGACTGTGCATAATGGCAATGTTATTGGGGATTTTGGCTAGCACTCTTATAGAACCACTGTGGCTATCGTTGTTATGGGGCCATTGTGGCTAGTGGTGTTGTTATTGGGCACTATGTTTAGCACTGTTACGGGAGAACAGTGGCTAGCTCTGATGCAGGGAGTGTGGTTGTCACTTTTATGAGGACACTGTGGCAAGCACTGTATGGTGGCACTGTGTGCAGTACTATGAAAAGGCTCCTACCGTGGCTCTGGCTCCGAGGCTAGAATTCCTCAGAGTCTCCAGTTCCTCAGTCATCTTGGAGGCCAACGCCTGTAGATAGCCTCGCGCATCCTTCTCATCACTCACCCTAAGAGAAAATAGACAAACAGTTTAGATTGTGTTGGGCCAAGTGACAAAGGTACCTATGCTGTATCTGTACAAATTATTGACTGTCCCTTTAATTCTGGGTCCTGCCAGCAGAGAATCTGTTATTAATGGCGGCTTTAGTAGGTGTGATGATATCACTGCCAGACAATTTACTGAGGAGATAACTGAGTAACATCCTCCCCAAAACACATGTAACCCGCACATCACTGCCTGGGGCAAGCTCTCAGTGCATGGCTTCTGTGGAGCGTCTCTGGTCTGCAGCACAAGGGGTTAATGCTGGGAGCTGCCTGTAATTCTGGGCTTGGCTGCCGTCCAGACAGAGAGGATCTTTTATGCTGAATGTCCAGGATGAGAGGAACCGAGGGAACTTTCCTAAACTTTCTCCAAATAAGGACAATGATGCCGGGTTATGTGAAGGGACCAGGTTCCCATAAAAAGCCACATTAACCGCTCGGGGGAGAACAGCAAGGGACTGAAGAGAGATGAATGCAAATCCGGGTAACAGGGGAACTAAGTGATCCCCCAATCACAGAACATACAAACTAAGCACAAGCTATAGTAAGAAACTGAGACCTATAACAATGAACTAATAGCCACAGAATAAAACCTTTATAATATATATAAAATGAGTTGACTTTTGCTAAAAAGTTGAAAAGTTCTCTCATTATAATCTTGTACATAGGGGGCAGTAGCAGTATTATAGGAAGTTATATTCTTGTGCACAGGAGCAGTATTATAGTAGTTATATTCTTGTACACAAGAGCAGTATTATAGTAGTTATATTCTTGTATATAGGAGCAGTATTATAGTAGTTATATTCCTGTATATAGGAGCAGTATTATAGTAGTTATATTCTTGTATATAGGGGGCAGTATTATAGTAGTTATATTCTTGTACATAGGAGTAGTATTATAGTAGTTATACTCTTGTATATAGGAGCAGTATTATAGTAGTTATATTCTTGTATATAGGAGCATTATTATAGTAGTTATATTCCTGTATATAGGGGGCAGTATTATAGTAGTTATATTCCTGTATATAGGGGGCAGTATTATAGTAGTTATATTCTTGTATATAGGAGCAGTATTATAGTAGTTATATTCCTGTACATAGGAGGCAGTATTATAGTAGTTATATTCTTGTATATAGGAACAGTATTATAGTAGTAGGGGGTTTATCCCTAGACTTCCTAGACGTCCAGGTTGACATAAAAGACGGCCACCTCTTGACATCTGTCTTTAGGAAGAAAACAGCCTGTAACTCGATCCTCCATTATGCTAGCTCCCACCCCACTAGTGTTAAGAACTCCATCCCCTTTGGCCAATTAGTCCGCTTAAAAAGAATAAATAACACGGAACATTCGTTCTCCTGTCAAGCTAAACAATTAGAATCTAGACTTTTAGCTAGACAATATCCTCTCAAAATCATTGCTCAAGCTAGAAGGAAGATAGACACAATATCCCGAGATAGTCTATTAAGAGATAAAAAAACCTCTACTAAGACACAGCAAAAAAGATTTACTTTTGCCTTCCAAAATTCTCCGCTCAATAACATCATAGCACAAAGTATACGTAGGCATTGGCACATACCTGAGCAGGACGAAGATATTGGTCACATTGCTACACATGGCCCCCTTATCACTTACAGAAAAAATCGCACCATTGGCGATGTTCTTAATATGAACACCGCCCCTAAAAAAACTGGCAGTGAATGGCTCACACACACTCACCTTAAAGGTAATAAACGCTGTGGGACTTGCAATTACTGTTCCCAACTCATTGCCACCGACTATATTAAACTTAATGGCGTAGATTGCTACATCCATAATTTAATTACATGCAGATCAGTATTCATAGTGTACGGCATTATATGTCCATGCAACCGTTTTTATATAGGGAAAACTAAAAGACCCATCTGGACCCGATTCAAAGAACACATGTATTCTATTAGAACGGGGAAAGGTGTTCCCCGTCTAATAGACCATGTGAACACGGTCCATGCAGGAGACGCAAAGTGCTTGCGCTTCCTAGGTCTGGAAAGGATCGATCCGAAAGAGAGAGGAGGGGATAAGCATCAGAGGCTTCTCAGAAGAGAAGCTATATGGATAGCAGAATTAGACGCTATCGGCCCCAACGGGCTCAATGAAAGAAACGACTGGAGTGTTTTCTTGTAAGACTTTTTCTTTAATGGATATGTTGTTTATCTGTTTATTACTTGCACTTTTGTTTTTCCGTCTTTTCTGTTTTGGCACATGTGTGCACTAATTGTATATAAGACACTCCTATCCCGGTAGTGACGTACTCTGAACTTGACAAAGCGCTACGGCGTGAAACTGTTGTTACTGCAGAGACGCTCCCGCACCTATTCCACCCTTCCCCCTCCCCGGTATGATACGAACACAATAAATCACTGAAGAGTGCATCTGATCGGTGAGTGCATTGGATTATTTTCTACTTGCTCATGCCATTATAGTAGTTATATTCCTGTATATAGGGGCAGTATTATAGTAGTTATATTCCTGTATATAGGGGCAGTATTATAGTAGTTATATTCTTGTACATAGAAGCAGTATTAGGGCCAGTTCACACTAAGCAAAATCGGCGGAGCTCTCAGCAGTAGAATTCCACATGAGGCTTAACGTAGAGACACTGTTTGACACTGAGGCAGGTGGGATTCTGCCAATTTTTCTCAGTGTGAACTGGCCCTTGTATAGTAATTATAGTCTTGTACATACGGAGCAGCTATTATAGCAGTTATATTATTGCACACAGGGGCCAGCATTTTGAGTACAAGTTAACTTTATTTTGCTGATTTCACATTTCAGTAAGAGAAGCAGAGGACAAACCATTGAATGATCTCTGTGATCTGCGCCTCCCAATGAGCCACAGACTCCTTCTTGTCAGCCAGATCCCTCATCTCCTCCTCCAGTTGCCTGTTGTTAACATTCTGCTTCTCAAGCATGGAGTTGAGCTATAATTCAAGAAGCAGATGGAAATGTATTAAGCACAAACTAATTCCCTCAACAAAATCCCCCATATTAAAAAATAATTAAATTAAAATCCCTTATTGTTTTCACTTATTTTTTTTAATCTGCATCGATAACACAATGCGAATATGGACAGTGAAGGATGATACCTTATCAAGTTCCTTTGACAGCCTCTTGTTCTCCTCGGCCAGCAGCACTCGCTCACGCTCAAACTTCTGCCTAAGCTCTGCCTCAAACTCTTCTCTCTCATTTTGGCTGTAGGAATTATAGAAAAGTTAATAATACTGATAAGGTTAATGATACTAATAGTGATAAGGTTAATGATACTGATAAGTGACTGATAAGGTTCTGATATTGTGATACGGATACATTTGATGTACCAGACAGATAAGCTACAGATTGACAGATAGATGCTCCTCTTCTCTATAGCATACTATATATAGATAATTCTCTCTTACAGTGTCTCCAGTATAAACCTATCACATACTATGTATACATGGCTTCCCGCGGACATTGTGTAGCTTTCACCCTGATGTGCACAATAGCCATGGCTTCTATTTTCTTACATCACGGGATGAGTTTGTTTAGACATAAATCTTTCTAGTTCAAATAAAACAATGATTTGTGGATTTCCAGGCAGAGCCGATGAGCCGCACTTTCCCTTTTTAGGATGGATCGGGCTGGCCAGTTCTGGATGTGAAGCCCCTTCTGCATGTGGGGGCAGCTGGCACAGCGACTTGTGTGCTGGGGATACTAGGAATAATCACGTCTCTGCAGCAACCAGAACTGGCATCTACGGGCGGAGGAATGGGTGATGTTGGGGACCTGGGTGTCCCGGACTTATCAACTGTGGTGGATTTATCAGTAAGTGGAGCCAAAATCTAGACATTAGGTACTTTTTCCACAGAGAGCTATTTGCATAAACACAGCACCATATAAGCCTGAATACAGAGAGGGGAGCGGAGGAGGGCGGCTGTCAGTGACCCATCTGAGAGAAGAAACAAACTATAGAAAAACAAAATGTATTTCCATCTCTATACACACACAGTGTGGGTACAAAATACAGCTGCATAACAGGGAAAGTGTGACCTTAAAAAGTGTATATTAATATACATACCATCAGTGCAACACAACTGATACTGACCAGAGACCTGGATGACATTAAAGTAAGGTTCATGGTGCCAACATAAGAGTCCCTGATATGTGGTGTCTCCCCACCAATTCCACCTATACAGAGCCCCAGCATTTTTGTGTCTCTTTCTGCAGCACTGCCATAGAAATCCCAATTACATTGTTGTCCCTTCCCATCTCCACAAAATCAATGCTACACTATATCTCCCATAGCCCATTTCCACAGAGCCCCTGCTACCATGTGTCTCCTTACTGCACCTACACAGATCCTGTTACTTTGTAGCTGCCCTTCTGCCTACCTACAGAGCCCCTGCTACCTTGTGCCTGCCCTTCCGCCTGCCTACAGAGACCCTGCTACCTTGTGCCTGCCTACAGAGCCCCTGCTATCTTGTCTCTCCCTACTCCACCTCCACAGATCCTGTTACCTTGTGTCTCTCCTTCTGTCTGCCTACAGAGCCCTGTTAGCTTGTGTCTGCCCTTTTGCCTGCCTACAGAGCCCCTGCTATCTTGTGTCTGCCCTTCTGCCTGCCTACAGAGCCCCTGCTACCTTGTGCCTGCCCTTCCGCCTGCCTACAGAGCCGCTGCTACCTTGTCTCTCCGTACTCCACCTCCACAGATCCTGTTACCTTGTGTCTGCCTACAGAGCCCCTGCTATCTTGTGTCTGCCCTTTTGCCTGCCTACAGAGCCCCTGCTACCTTGTGCCTGCCCTTCCGCCTGCCTACAGAGCCGCTGCTACCTTGTCTCTCCGTACTCCACCTCCACAGATTCTGTTACCTTGTGTCTGCCTACAGAGCCCCTGCTATCTTGTGTCTGCCCTTTTGCCTGCCTACAGAGCCCCTGCTATCTTGTGTTTGCCCTTCTGCCTGCCTACAGAGCCCCTGCTACCTTGTCTCTCTATACCCCACATCCACAGATCCTGTTACCTTGTGTCTCTCCTTGTGTCTGCCTACAGAGCCCCTGCTATCTTGTGTCTGCCCTTTTGCCTGCCTACAGAGCCCCTGCTACCTTGTGCCTGCCCTTCCGCCTGCCTACAGAGCCGCTGCTACCTTGTCTCTCCGTACTCCACCTCCACAGATTCTGTTACCTTGTGTCTGCCTACAGAGCCCCTGCTATCTTGTGTCTGCCCTTCTGCCTGCCTACAGAGCCCCTGCTACCTTGTGCCTGCCCTTCCACCTGCCTACAGAGCCCCTGCTATTTTGTGTCTGCCCTTTTGCCTTCCTACAGAGCCCCTGCTACCTTGTCTCTCCTTACCACACCTCTATAGATCCTGTTATCTTTTGTTTCCAGTTCTGCCTGCCTACAGAGCCCCTGCTATCTTGTGTCTGCCCTTTTGCCTGCCTACAGAGCCCCTGCTATCTTGTGTCTCTCCTTCTGCCTTCCTACAGAGACCCTGCTACCTTGTCTCTCCTTAACACACCTTTATAGATCCTGTTATCTTTTGTTTCCAGTTCTGCCAGCCTACAGAGCCCCTGCTACCTTGCTTCTCCCACTGTCTCACCTTCCCAAAGCTTGCTACCTAGTGTCTCTATAAAGGATGGGGCTCAAAATCCCAGAGGATAGTTCTGTGTATCTATGTATGATATATGTATAACTACATATGATATCTAGAAGGAAATGCTGCATGATTAATAATTCAAAATCTTCTCAATAAAATAGGCAAATATATAAGCTGCCGTGAACATCTATGAGTTAATCTCTCACCATAATATTCCTGGTCATGCACTAATAATATAGACATTTGTCCTTGCAAATTGCTACATCCTAGGTGTGGGGCCAACTGAGAAACTTCTGAGCCCCCTGACTAGACTCCTTACCTCTCACGCCGTGTCTTGTCCAGCTTATCCTTCAGAATCATGATCTCTTTCTTGAGGGTGAGCTGTAGGCTCTCAGCATCCCGTAGCTCCTTCTTCAGGTTCTTGATCTCAGTGGCATGCAGGGCTTCCCTCTTGGACAGCTCCTCTTCATAGGACACGCTCTTCTTCTCTAGGTCAGTCTTCAGCTTGTTGATCTCTTGCTGTTGCTCGGAGCCGCTGAAGGCTGAGGAGCGGCCTGTCTGTTTCTGCCATGGCGAGAGAAAAAAAAAAAAAAGATAAAGAAAATCTCAGTCCTGTTTCTTACACATCTGGGTCTATCATGTGTCATTGTATGATGCCAGGGATATATCTGCAGACTAGCTTCTTTACAGGCTGTGCCACTGGATATAATCTATTACTCCCTGTTATCAACCATTCCAGACTGGGAAGAGTGCCCGCAGTGTAAGATAGTAAGATGTGGTTTACTGCACAATGACCAGGCCGGAGGAACCTTAGAGCATACCGTAAATAACAAGTACTGTGAAAATACAGATGGCAATTGTGATAGCAAGATCATTTTGGGTTGCAATACATATCTGTAGCATTGATTTATACAGGAAGTCTATGACTTGGGGAATGGCGTCACTTACCTTTAGCCCCTCCAGTTCACTTTCTAATTGTTTTGAGTATTGCTCGCTGCGCTCTCGTAGTTTCCGGTCCTTCGAGGCTTCGGCTGCTGCTGCTTCAGCTTGGGCTTCCATCTAAAGAATGAGTAAATAATACAGGGTCTGTTAGTTATGGTGACTATTGTATGTGAGCAGTATATAGATTTACTAACAATCTAGGAGAGACTTCATAGAATCTTGCTTTGGCTTTCAATCCTAATTTCGGCAATCAGTGGGGGGTCTCAGCACCCAGGTCCCTCAGCAGTGAGATCTCCTCACCTACATTTATGATATATTGGCTTTCCTCTTATAGGTCTATGTCCCAACAGTTCCAGTCCTCACCTCCTTTTTGGACCGTTCTGCTCTGCGCAGTTCCTGTCGTAGCGCTTCCACCTTCTGCGCCACGCTCTCCATTTCCTCTTCCTTGTCGCGGAGCTGACGGACAAACTTCTGCTTGTGGGAGCGCAGCTCTGTGAGCCGTTCGTTCATCTCCTTCATCTCTTGCACCGAAAGCCTGTGCTGACTTTGCGTCTCCTTCAGCTCTTTGGTTTGGGACTTTAACTTCTCATTGGACTCCATCAGCTCCTAAAGTAAAGTGTAAAGTAAGATGTAACCAACAACCATAAGTTGTCTCAAAGCTCTGATCTTCACTTTACAGCATGTCTTATACGCCAGTCACATCCAGAGCTGCATTCACAATATGTTCCTACACTACAATACTTTGTGGAACGTGACTATTAGAGAAATAGTTTCCTAAAACACAGGCCTAATGGGCAGTAATATTCCCTTCATATATCACGACAAGGAATGGTAATCATAAAAACCTAAACTTATATTTAAAAGGACCTTTAAAGCATGTCTCCTAACCTGTGGCTCTCCAGCTGTTGTAAAACTCCCATCATGGCCTAACAACCTCTGACTCTCTAGCTAATGCAAATCTCAAACTTTGACGACCTAATAACCAGTGGCTTCCTTGCAGTTTCAAAACCACGACACCCATCATGCCCTGAGAAACTGGTGCCCTTACAGAAAACGTGACATCAGAAAATGACATTGCTTAAATAATGTCTTTATGTTAAACATTTTTTAAGAATTTTTGATGATTTTTATATAATTAACCAATTTTCTGTCTATATTATCCTATATAATCCTGAAAATTTTCATTCTCCCCATTAGGGCGAAACCTAAGCTGAGACTTCCTCTTGTGTCTGTGTTGATAAGAGGAGGCTGCTGTAAAATAAACTGTACAGCGTTACAGCGTCAGGTGTCACCAGTAGATAGATAGCTTTAGTATAAGACAATAGCCGGTGCCTGTGGAATGACCTCTCTTCACAGGTCACAGAGCATGCTCAACAATGTTTAACATTTATCTCAAGGGGAAAGACTATTGTTGTCTATGTCCATGAGCCTGGCTGTAAAGCATGTCAATAAATGCTGTTAAACATAGCTCAAGCCAGATGGTCACCCCCATAATAATGTACAAAAAGTGAAATAAAAAAATTACAGTCAGAAAATAGAAACAGATTAGAATACAAGAATGACTAGTATGTGGCTTTAATCAGTAAAAAAAAAATCTAGGTGATACATGCCCTTTAACCCTTTGTAAAACTACAACTCCCATCATCCCTTGCTCTGCAGTGATTGAAAGGCTACAACTCCCATCTTGACAACCTGTGGCTTTCAGTGATGGAAAAACTACAATGAGTTAGTTGCGTGCAGACACTGAAAGCGACTCTGTACCCACAGTCTGACCTCCCCAAACCGATTGTACCTTTGAATAGCTGCTTTTAATCCAAGATCTGTCCTGGGGTCCATTCGGCAGGTGATGCAGTTATTGCCCTAAAAAACAACTTTTAAACCGGCAGCCCGGTGCCCAACGGGCGTGGCCTAGAATGTCTATGCATTAGGCTGGCACAACCTCTCTGTCCCTCCTCATCTTTAGAAATGGTCTAGGCAGATTGCGTCCTATTTGACAGCTGTGTGAGTACTGAACATGGGCTGGATCATTAATAACCTGTGCAATGTTCAGCATGGAGAAAATGTTCCAGTGGCATTATTAATGATAAAGAGGATGGGGAGGAGGGGTGGAGGGGTGGTGTAAAGTTAGGGCACAGATACTCCCGTTGGGCACGTATGTTGGGCAGTATTCACACAGCTGTCGAATAGTAGGCAATCTGCCTGGACCATTCCTAAACATGAAGAGGGCGGGGAGGAGTAACAGAGATGTTTTGCTAGCCTAATGCATAGACATTCTAGGCCACGCCCGTTGGGCACCGGGCTGCAAGTTTAAAAGTTGCTTTTAGGACAATAACTGCATCACCTGCCAAATGGACCCCAGGACAGATCTTGGATTAAAAGCAGCTATCTGAAGGTACAAGTGGTTTTGGGGGGGTCAGATTGTGGGTACAGAGTCGCTTTAAGCAGGGGTGGGATAGGACACATCAACCTCTTAGCTTCTCACCTTGTTGAGATCTTCCTTCTCCTGTTTCAGCATCTTCACCTGTTTCTCAAAGGCTTTAATTTGTTTCGAGAAATCCTCCAAATCCTGCCGGGTGACCGCGCTCTTCTCCAGCTGCTGGTTGAGCTGACCAGTGCCTGCAGGAAAGAAGCAAAGAAGCTAAAAGGTTAATGCCATAATGTCATTGCATCGATAAGGAAATGTGGCGGCACATTGTACTGCACCTGTCCATTCACCAGGTATGGAGAGACATGACCTGGGAGTAAGGTGCGCTACATGTCGTGGTATAGGTCTACCCCATGGCTGGAATTCCTTTTGTATGCTGTATGTACCTGCTGATGTATTCCTGACAGTTGCATTCTAACTATTCCCTTCGGACTATGAGGAATTCCCGCCATCTGTACGGCGTTTTACACCCACCACATATCCCCTGTAGCGTCCTGACATCTCACCACGGGGTATGCCGTGCAGCACGCAATTGGACAGTTTGTGAAGCTCTTCTCCCCTCCTTCTTTATGTAACATAAGAACAGACACGTTTCAGGGGGTGAACGCTGTCAATGTGTTTTAACTATGAAGACTTCAATGTAAAATATTTTTCAAGGAACATTCCATTTATTACATAACGTCCCAGTGGGGCATCAATAATGACGGATGCTGGAATGTGTTGAAGAAAACTTTATTTTTTTTAATGTTATTATGTGTCACAAAGTATCATTTGCTTTACAAGACCCTTTTCAAACGTTTCTACTGTGGGTGGAGCTTAAGTGTCACATGATCACAATGCAAACTGTCAGGGGTCACATAACACGTCATCCGACTGATGGCCAAGGCTTCCCATACTGTGGCTCTCCGGCTGCTGAAAGACTATTACTTGCAGCAAGCTCTTACAGCAATTTAGCCTAGTGCTTCTCATCCTATGGCTCTCCAGCTGCTGCAAAACTACAACTCTCAGCATGCCCTGACATCCAGAGGGTGTCAGGGCATGCTGAGAGTTGTAGTTTTGCAAGAGCTGGGGATCTACAGGTTGCTGAATGCTGATTTAGATCATGAATGCACATCCATGGACCATACCTTTCTAAGGACCCCATTAACGGAGCGATTATCGTGCGAAAAATCGTTATATCGTTTGAATTTAAAGGATGATTATTCTGTGTAGTTGCAGGCAACGATTGAAAAATCGTTTGTGTGTCGTTGATCGTTGATTTAGATCCGAACCTAAAAATTATTGTTAATCGTTCGCTGTAATTCCACATTCGTTCACTCAAGTTCCGCATTTTTTCACTAATCGATCAGTGTAATTGCACATTGTCCATTGTTTTGCTGGGATCAGATGGAGCAAATGATTATAGTAACAATCGCAATAACGATCATAATAACGATCGTAACTAACGACTATTGTTCTGTGTAATGTGGTGAACGATTTCAGGTTAACGATAAACAATCTCGTTTGCGATCGTTTAGCGTTAGTCGTTAAAAATCGCTCCGTGTAATAGGACCCTAAGAAGAAAGTTTACCGAGCAGTGCAAAAGTTGCAAACTTTTCACACAACTTGGTTCTTGTACAAAGTTTTGGTTAACGTTTTATAAAGTCCAGGAGCGTTTCATTATACACAGATTCTGCTTTACACAGGACTGGATGGATCCCATCTGGAGCACCTGTACCTGGCCTAGGTGTTAGCAGCCCCGGTAGCAGGTCACGGTGCACTTCCCTCTTTACACCAGGGTCTAAGGCTGAGGCGGACACATCCCTGCTGGGCAGCGCAGCGTGCGGATAGGAAGGCAAGGCAGGTGCGTGCCTGTTTATAGACAGATTATGTGCTAAAATCAGGAGCAGATGTCTCCTCTATCCAGGGATCACACAAGCCAAACAATCGCTGCTTCAACATCGGAGAAAACTGAACTCGGCTGCTTTAACTTTCCCCAGGAAAAAAAAGGTAATTCCTTCATAAAATAAACCAGGGCTGGAACAGCGCTCAGATGCCGATCCCCCATTTGAGGTCCGGGACTCACTCCTGCTTGTGGTTATTTGTACATTAGGCAGTGACCTGATATCTTATTTCATGCATGTGTGCGCTTACTATAACAGATCGGTGGAGCTGCTAACCATTAATAGGCCAGGGATGGAAGAATAACCTAAGTCAGTGTTCCCCAACTACAACTTCTATCACTGAAGGCTACACCTAGCGGGATTTTTTTTTACATCATCCATGTCAGCTCTCTTACATTGATTATCATGTGTGACTTTTTTTTTTTTTTTTTAATTAAAGAGGCACCTTGGTGAATATTTTTTTTATTAGCAAACAGTGGTTAAAGGACAAGTGCCATTAAAAACTTTTTCCCAGTAATTGAAGCACATTACAAAGTTATATAACTCTGTAATTTGCTTCAATCACCTATCTGCCTCCCTTCCCTGTCTTTTCCCCCCTCCACCCCCCACCAGGAAGTGTCCTGACTCACACAGACCTGATTACTGTCGTCACCGTCACCAAGCTCTTCTCTCAGCTCCTTCTCCTGTTACGCTAGCCTCCCCCCTCCCCTGCCTTGTCAGGTGACAGGCTTGCTCACCTCCAATTGGATGAACAACTGCAAGCCATCACTTGTCACATCTCACTTGCTTATCTTCCCTCAGACAGACTTCCTCACTTATGCCCCTATTCCACAGGTCGTTTAGAGGAGCAAACGAGCGCTCTCAGCGCTCGTTTGCTCCTCGTTCCCCGCTCGCTGCTGCCGCCGCTATTCGACGCGGCTGCAGCGAGCATGTGAGTGCGGGAGGGGGCGGCGGGGAGCTGCGGGGGGGGGGGGACTGCCCGGGGGATCGCTGATCGTCCGGGCAGCCCATAGGATATAGCAGCGTCTGCTGCCGATGCTCCTATTCAACGGAGCGACGGCAGCAGATCGCTGCTATATCAGTCGCTTGTTTTTCAACATGTTGAAAAACAAGCGACTGCAACGATCAGCCGACATGAACGATGTCGGCTGATCGTTGCACTCTATTCCACCGGGCGATTATATTCCGTAGCGGCCGATATCGGCCGAATACGAACAATAATCGTTCCGTGGAATAGGGCCTTTAGGCAGCTCCCCCCTCCCCCCATACTCTCTCTCCTGCTGCCGTGGACTCAGTGAAGGAGTCATATCACTAGAGAAGATAAGCTGAGCAAGCAGAGTCACCTGACAAGGAGGGGAGGGGGAGGCTGGTGTAACAGGAGCTAGAGCAGCCTTCCTGCTGATGACTCATCCTCACAAGAAGGAGCTGCCTGGTGACGGTGACGACAGTAATCACGTCTGTGTGAGTCAGGACACTTCCTGGTGGGGGGTGGAGGGGGGAAAAGACAGGGAAGGGAGGCAGATAGGTGATTGAAGCACATTACAGAGTTATATAACTTAGTAATATGCTTCAATTACTGGAAAAAAGTTTTTCATGGCACTTGTCCTTTAAGATCTCAATATCCTCTATTTTTTAAAGAAATTTTCTGTTTAAATCAACATTATACTTATAGCCACTAGGTGTCTCCCTTCACTGCGCATGTGTACAACTGCTGCAGGTCCACATTCAGTAGCAGAGAATCCTGCTCACATTGTACGGTCAGCTCTCCTGTTACACGGCACCAAAACCTCTGTAACCACACAGTGATATTATACATAAAAAAAAGCATTGTCTCCTGCAAGATTTCCACTGGTGATCTGCAGCAGATCACTGCGAACCCTTTTGTCATGGGACACTCAGCAAGATTGGCATACGGCCTTTACAAGGCTCAATCATGTGGCCTATTAACTTCACAATAGTCGCCTGCCCATTCCTGTTTACACAGGAAGATTTGCAGGTGACTACTGGTAGTTTTAATTCCTAAAAGATGTGATCAGACAATGAACAAGAGATCTGTGGTGCATTGGCTGATTGCTGACACTTTAACATAGGCCGATTATGTGATGGTCCTTGTCTAAATCCACAGTGTACTGGCAACATAAACTGACGCTTGAACTCCACATTGCAGGTCAATTTCCATGCAGATTTTTAAGATCTCATTGACTTTGCTGCTGCAAAGGCTGCACTTTACTGCAGGAATGCACCATGTGTAGTCGAACACCTAAAGAAAATGTAAGAGGTAAACCAGCCATACAATAATAGGAGTACAGTGGTGCCTTGGATTACGAGCATAATTCGTTCCAGGTCCGTGCTTGTAATCCAAATCACTCCTAAACCAAAGCAAATTTTCCCATAAGAAATCATAGAAATGCAGACAATTGGTTCCACACCCCAAAAATAATGATTTATTATTCTGATTAACATGTAAAACTAATGAAACAAACATTCAGAAACAGCAGAATATGTGATATTATAAGTTACTGTACAGTAATGGAGAGGATGGGAAACACAAGGGCTGAGAGACTGCAGGGAGCATGAAGGAATGAGCAGGGCAGATGTGGGCACATACATGCAGCACTCTCTGTCTGGGGAGAGAGGGGTTACAGCAATGCAAGCCCCAGCCTGAAGTGGATTTGCTATGATTTGGAAGGTGAGGGAGATTTCCTGGGTCATAGTACAGAGCTGTAGACCCCGCTATGCAGGCCATGCCCCTCCCCCACTCCCCCTCCCACCCAGTACAGGGAGCTCTTAAACCAAAGCAATGCTCTTAAACCAAGTTACAATTTTGAAAAACTGAGCTCTTAAACCAAAACGCTCTTAAACCAAGTTACTCTTAAACCAAGGTACCACTGTATTAGAATTTTTATTTTTTTGGTCTTGAAGCCCTTGACTAAACCCTATAAAAGCAGTAACTGAATGGAATCCATCTCCATAATAACATAGCTGTCTGTAAAGGGGGATTCTGGGACATGGCAATATTACCGTACACTCGGCATGACTCCTTAGGACGCTGCGGTTGCGGTTCGGAGGCTTTGGCGCTCCCGTCTTGTCTACTAATGAGCTCCTTGTAAAAATATAAACTACTAGTAAAAACCGCTGACAAACTCCACGGAAAGCGAGCCAAACTGTGCTCGACCTACGACACCCAAAGTGAGATTCCTAGAGCGCCGAACATCTGCGTGGATGGGAATCGACCTGCAGAAAAACATATTTGTGCCGGCGATATGATATATTGGGATTTGGCAGGATTAGATATAATGGTTGGCCTGGAATCCGATGTAATGATACGTTGCTGCACAGGAAGAAGATGCTGGATCGGCAGAGCGCAATCTCCTCCAGGAGAAGGTTTACTCGTCGCTGCCCGGAGCCAAGACAAATGTGCGCTCTGTGTTATCGTTCACAGACCTGGCAGCGGCCGAGCGGGACTCCTAAATATATGTTCTCCTGTGTTACCGGAACAGCAGAAGTCTTCCTCGCACGGCCTGGATTGGAAACACATGCGAGAGGCCGCTCCGGCTTTATGAGCCCAGTGACTCACCGCACAGACATCTCCAGCGGCAGCCGCTCGTGTATGATCAGGGGGCACCGGCTCTGCAGCAGAATGGCCGGGCTTCATTAGTTTAACAGTCCTAGAAAAATGCAAGGGATTCTTTCCAATTCTATGTAAATGAAGCTCAACCATTCAATCATAAAAAGTTTTACAGCTTTATAATATACTTCGTTGTTTCAATTTGTCGCCATTGGTGAGATCTCTGCTTGCTATTAGTGAATGGGAATGTTCCCCTCCTGATCTGTAACTTCTCACAGCTGAGCGTTTGCTACAATTGTATCCAGTCTCCTCCAAGGTGAGGTAAACATAGCAGAAATATCTTTCCAGGAATATCTTCTTTTTTTTTTTTTTTTTTTTTACACACACACACACACACACACACACACACACACACACACACTGATAATCTGCATAAATCCACATTTACATGACAGGATGCCCCTCTAGAGCAGATGTCACACAATCCCTGGCACAGACATCTATATAAAATTCTGTCCCAGAGTGTCAGGAAAGGGGACATAAGTAAGAAACTTGCACTGTTTAGAAGAGTTCCCCTTTAAATAGATTAAATGGGTGGTCCAGTCTTAAGGCTGGGTTCACAGTACGTATAATTCAGTCAGTATTGTGGTCCTCATATTGCAACAAAAACCAGGAGTGGATTAAAAACACAGAAAGGCTCTGTTCACATAATGTTGAAATTGAGTGGATGGCCGCCATTTAATGGCAAATATTTGCTGTTATTTGAAAACAACGGCTGTTATATTGAAATAATGGCCGTTATTTACTGTTATATGGCGGCCATCCACTCAATTTCAACATTGTGTGGACAGATCCTTTCTGTGTTTTTAATCCACTCCTGGTTTTGGTTGCAATATGAGGACCACAATACTGACTGAAAAAAAGTAGTGTGAACGCAGCCTTAAAAAGCATGGATGCTTTCTTCCAGAAACAGCATCTTAGCTTGCAGTTTTGTAGCACTCTTCTATCACTGGCCCTTTAACACAAGCCAACTATTGGGAATGGGTGTCTCAATAACTGCCTGTGTAAA